>NC_054705.1:46465513-46810513 GCF_016097555.1 Gigantopelta aegis | reverse complement strand
TAAGGCCCCTTCCAAAATAATAACTGAAACCAGCCCTTTTTATACTCTCTAAGGCCCCTAACAAAATAATATCTGAAACCAGCCCTTTTTATACTCTCTAAGGCCCCTTCCAAAATAATATCTGAAACCAGCCCTTTTTATACTCTCTGAGACCCCTAACAAAATAATATCTGAAACCAGCCCTTTTTATACTCTCTAAGGCCCCTTCCAAAATAATATCTGAAACCAGCCCTTTTTATACTCTCTGAGGCCCCTAACAAAATAATAACTGAAACCATCTCTTTTTATACTCTCTGAGGCCCCTTCCTAAATAATATCTGAAACCAGCCCTTTTTATACTCTCTAAGGCCCCTTCCAAAATAATATCTGAAACCAGCCCTTTTTATACAAGGCCCCTTCCAAAATAATATCTGAAACCAGCCCATTTTATACTCTCTGAGGCCCCTAACAAAATAATAACTGAAACCAGCCCTTTTTATACTCTCTAAGGCCCCTTCCAAAATAATAACTGAAACCAGCCCTTTTTATACTCTCTAAGGCCCCTTCCTAAATAATATCTGAAACCAGCCCTTTTTATACTCTCTAAGGCCCCTTCCAAAATAATATCTGAAACCAGCCCTTTTTGTAAATGGGGAAATCTCCCTGCATTCATTTTCTTGAAACAAGTCAGTGGCGGATCCAGAAAATCCATTTTAGGGGGGGGGGGGGGGGGGGGGGGGGGCAATGACATGAGGCGGAATGCCAAGGAAACTTTGGCGGGAGGTTTGCAGAGGGATCGTAAAACAATGAAAATTAATATATAATAGAATAATAACTGTCTCAAAATTTAGGGGGGTGGGGGGGGCTCGAGACCGGGCCCCTCCCCCCCCCCCCACCCCCCACCCCGATCCGCCTCTGCAAGTGTCCGAATGTACGGAAGGACGAATCAACCAAATACATTGTATTTTATAATGCAATTATTAGTTGCGCTATGACGTTCGTCAGCGGAGCTTCTCTAATACTGATTTGACCGGCGCGCGTCCGTCCGTCCGTCTGTAGGTTCGTCCGTCCGTCTGTAGGTTCGTCTGTCCGTCCGTCAACGTTTCATGTGAAGTGTATCTTCTCCTACAATTTTGATTGAACTGTTCTGAAACTTGGTACAATGATTAATATGGTGCACCCTCCACAAAACAATAGATCATTTTTGAATGTATATTAAAAAAATGTTTACCACCGCAATAATGTTCGTCTGCGGAGCTTTTCTAATACCGATTTGTCCGGCGTCCGTCCGTCTGCCCGTCTGTCTGTCCACCTGTCATTGTTTCCTTTAAAGTCTATCTTCTACTGTACAATGATCCTTTGGGGCACCATCCACATACTAATAGAAAGAAAGAAAGAAATGTTTTATTTAACGATAGAGATATATACTACTCAAAAGAATTTAAGGGTCAGACGATATTTTCGACATTATTTTCTGAATGTCAATTATATTAGCTAGACCATAATGTCACGCATGGTATTGTTCCATTTGACGAAAGTGGGTCTAAGCAACCCATAAATGAAGTAAAATCCACTGTCATTGACACTGTCGACTAGTTCTAATGGCGAAAACATGCTTACATTTGCACGTAAATTAGGGCGAAAGCGAAAGGTCTGCTAAGTGCCCATAACTTGCTTTTTCACAAAGCGCTTCATTTGCACGCTTTGCACGTGTATTCCATGTTCCCAATGCTGAATTTCCGTATAATTAGAGCTTGCGTTCGTGTACGGTGCACACTCCAAATTCGACAATGGTACGACTTCAACTGACTATCGAAGATCGAGGAAGGGCTATTGCTTGGCTTCAGGATGGCAATACGCAAAGAAATGTCGCTCTGAGACTTGGTGTCAGTTAGAGTGTCGTTGGCCGACTGTGGCAACGGTACCAAGCAACGAATTCTGTTTGAAATCGTCCACGTTCGGGAAGACCCCGAAGCACTACAAATAGAGAGGACCGCTACATCACCAATATGGCTCTACGTCAACGCACAACCACTGCACGCCGATTACGCGACAATCTGCGGACTGCGACTGGAACTCGAGTGTCTGATCAAACCATACGCAATCGTCTGAGAGCCAATAATCTACGCTGCCGTCGCCAGGCTGTTCGACCACCACTCCTACCACGTCACAGAACGGCCAGACATCACTGGTGCATGCTTCATCTGCGGTGGCAACATGTTCAGTGGGGTCGAGTGATGTTCACTGATGAGTCCAGGTTTAGTCTCCAGTTCAACGACGATCGGGTTCGTGTCTACAGACGTCCTGGGGAGCGCTTCGCTGACGTTAACGTTAGACAACGTCACCGGTTCGGTGGTGGCAGCGTCATGGTGTGGGGCGGCATCTCTATCCACCACAGGACCCCCCTCTATGTGGTGGATGGCAATCTGAATGGAATCCGCTATCTGAATGAGATTATCCGGCCGTTGGTTCTCCCAGGCCTTCAGCAGATTGGCGGCGGGGCAGTTCTGCAGGATGACAATGCCAGACCCCACCGCGCCAGGGTGGTAACGGACTTTCTCAGACAACAAGGTATCGCCAGGATGGATTGGCTAGCATATTCGCCTGACTTGACCCCAATAGAGAACGCCTGGGACGAATTAGGCAGGAGAGTTCGGGAAACCATGCCCCTCCGGCCAACCTTCATGATCTGGGTCAACTTCTTATGGCAGAGTGGCAGGCCATTCCCCAAGAGTTCTTCAGACGTCTGATCAACAGCATGAGGCAACGATGTGTCGAGTGTATTCGCGCCAGGGGTGGATTCACACACTATTAAATGAATGTTCTAATGTGTAAAATCCATGTTTGACAACCTTCAACTTTGACAGCATGTCATGTGACTTTCTTGTATACAGTGACGTTTATTTGTGTTTTTTGTAAATATGGAACAATAAATAAAAAATTTGGTGTAGTTTTACATCATCAATCTAATACACTCTGAAACTTATTTGGTTATAAATTTTTGACCCTTAAATTCTTTTGAGTAGTATATATATTTTGGAAATTATTTTTGTTTTAATTTTCATTAAATTTGAAAAGCTATCGTTCCTACAGTTGCCTCCCGCCAATCCACCCCAACACGCCCACCCCACCCCCAACACGCCAATCCCCACCCACAACACGCCCATCACCCCTCAACACGCCCATCCCCACCCCACCCCTAACACGCCCATCACCCCAACACGCCCATCCCCACCCCCACCCCAACACGTCCATCCCCACCCCAACACGCCCACTCCCACCCACAACACACCGAAAAATGATTTCCTATAGTTTTGACTAAATACGCGTTTAGAGTAGATCATAGTTTTCTTCCTGTGACGCAGCATTCTTTGGTTTTGGTTTTACCTGCAAGTCTCCAGTTTAAGTCGTGCCAGGTTTCCATAAAATGTGTAATACGTCGACGCAGACTGACCCTGACTGAGAACAAAAAATTAAAATTAAAATTAAATAAATAAATAAATAATTATAATTCTAAAATGATTAATGTGCACATTCAGAGCAAGCTGTTGTAGCGCACGCCTGTCCTGGGCACAAGTACCGGCCTCAGCCGGTTCCTCCGTCCAGGACAGGAAAATAAATAAATAAAAAACACGTCTTTATGGGAACATATTCGTAGTTTGTTCGTCGAGGGATCGAGAAAAACGTCTACACTATCTACACTGTACGAATCTCTTAAAGAGGAACGCTTTGTGAAATTGTTATACAGTTCACTAAAACAAAATGGCGACAAGACTCCGATAGTGCATGTAAAGTAAAAAGTTTCTTTTATTTAACGACGCCACTAGAGCACATTGATTTTTTATCTTATCAACGGCTATTGGACGTAAAACATATGGTCATTTTGACACTGGTTTTTGTTCAGAGGAAACCCGCTGTCGCCACATAGGCTACTCTTTTACGACAGACAGCAAGGGATCTTTCATTTGCGCTTCCCACAGGCAGGATAGCACAAACCATGGCCTTTGTTGAACTAGTTATGGATCACTGGTCAGTGCAAGTGGTTTACACCTACCCACTAAGCCTTGCGGAGCACTCAGTCACGGTTTGGAGTCGGTATCTGGATTAAAAATCACGACGCCACGACGCCACCGAGGCCGGTCCGATAGTGCTTGTAGACAGTTGTGTTCGATAATTACTTGGTGAGAGTGGTTGAGACTCGCGAGTTTACCGACAGTGTAGACGTCAATCTAATTAAAATTAGCTCCACTATTACATGTGGATCTAAAGACAGCCAGTTGGATCTCATGTCCACCAATCAAAACCTTACTTGCAGAATCCTGCCAGTGATTTAAAACTAACAACACTGCGTAGTCCCCAATGTCCAGGTAACATTTCGTCTGTAAATAATAATTTAAATATTGACCAATCACACTTTGCCTTTTATAACGTTATTTGGGAGCATACAAATTCTAAAAATATCGGGCGAGTCTATTTTAGTGGCAGCAGTACAGCGAACCATACCAATACGTACGGGGTGGGTTATCAGTCTTCAATTTTACATTAAAAATTATTTATTTATTTATAAAATTAAAAAATAAATAAATCAGTCTTCAGTTTTACATTACAAATTATTTATTTTATAAAATAAAACATGTTTCAAGGCATTCGTAATTTACACGAAACATGTCGTATACCCTCAGAATAATTCGGAATGTTTTCAAATTATTTTTAAATCACTGGCAGGATTCTGCAAGTAAGGTTTTGATTGGTGGACATGAGCTCCAACTGGCTGTCTTTAGATCCACATGTAATAGTGGAGCTAATTTTAATTAGATTGTGTAGACGTTCTTGTGTTCTCCAGGTTGGAGAAAAACAGACGAGCCTTAGTTATTAACATCGATCGCACCCATTCTTATCAAGGTCGCATTTTTATGAATGAACACGTTTTTTGTTTGTTTTAATTAATTTTAATTTTAATGTTTCGTTAATGATAACGAAAATACCCACTCGCGGTAAGGCAAGCGCGGATTGGGGGAAGGGAGGGGTCGAAGGTAGTTTATATGGGGAACCCATATTGTGTGTGTGTGTGTGCGCGCGCGCGTGCGCGCGCGTGTGTGTGTGTGTGTGTCTCTCTATCTGTGTGTGTGTGTGTGCGTGATTTGATCAAATTTAATACAGTGAGAAAAAGGTTGATTGGGGGGCATGGAACCCATGCTACACACACGCCCCCCCCCCCCCCCCCCCCCCCCCCCCCCCGTTGCGCCACTGGTCGGGTGATGTGTTAAAACATTCTATTGTAACATGCATTGGACTTGGCCTTGACTATATCTGTGTCTGTCTCTATTAGTATGTGATCAAAACTGAACATTTCTGTCTCCATAAAGCTATATACTCTTTCGTTTTTTCGTTCTTTTATTCATTTGTCTGTTTTATATTTATGGCTTATGTTCGTTGTCTTTACCCTGTTCAAATCCTTGATTTCAAAACATAAATTAGGTGTGTTATTTTACAACTAAAATGCGATTTATGAACAGGTGGTATGGCTGTTTGTTATTTTATTACATTACAAAATTTTGTAACGACACGAATCTATAAATTTTCGAATTCGAAAGGATATCAAATGAAAATAGTGGTCTTTATAATTAAATTGTGTATGTCAAGTGCCATCTAAATAGACTGAAATATACAAATGCTACAGTATTTAATGACTAATAAACAAGCGATCAATTGCTTGCTATTTCTAACACGTTTAATCTCATACACAAAGATGTCACTGTTGCACATGTGATGTTCAATAAAAGTTAAGTAAAGTGTCACAAATTATCATTTATTGACATATTTCACTGTTTTATCTCTGCCAGCGACACTCTGTCGTGGGACATGATCAACGCCGAGTTCATGGACAAATATCGACCTCTAACCCGGAAGGAGGACGACGAGTACTGGCTGCAGATGGAGGACTTCCGGTGCAACTTCGGCGGCCTCATCATCATCAGCTCGCAGGAGCCGTACAGCCAGGAGGGGCTGAACGTGGAGCGGCGCTACCTCGCCCCCAGCAGCGCGTCCGTCAGGCAGGCCCAGCACGCCACGCCCACACAGGCGGCCAGCCAGTACAAGAGGCCCTCCGCGCCATATCTAGGCAACGTCATGAACAGAAGCGCTGAGGCGGCAGCGGGTTCCGCTAGCTCTCGGGTCTCTCCGCTGGTGGCCGTGACGCCCCAGAACGCCGTCGACGATCCGGATATTGACGATCGTAAAGAGTGTTTAGTAGACACGGACGCTGACGGTGAGGTGTTGGTAATCGAACTGGATCCTGGTGCACCACCACCACCACCACTAACAACAACAGAAGAAGATGGCAAGTTTTCCACAAAGGCTGATGTTTCTGTTGTTTCAAACGACGGTGCTAGAGAGAATGTCGATTACTCGTTGGCTCATCATACGCCGTGTTGTGGCGCGTTAGCTTCACGTGCAACCGAAAGTCGTGTTGTAAAGAAAGCAGAAGACACTGGGAAATTCGAAAGGACGTACTCGAACTTCGTTGTTGAAAAAAGAAAAACACGCGTGACAGACGCAACAGGGCAGATTGTGAATTCCGATACCTGTGCGAGGACGCACCCAGAGAAAGAACAGATTTTAAATGGAGTAAAAAGTCACACTTCACTAGTTTCGAAATTCTCGCCTGGCTTTTTGGGACGGAAAAAGACCGGTGTGGCGGAAAGCTGCCCCCGGGCGTCTGACAACAACGGTTACATCAACACGGACCCCTGTGTAAACAGAAATGTAGAAGCGGCCTTCGTCGACGTCGCCCAAAAGACTTCGCAAAACTGTGCCATGGACCCCGAGACCAAATCGTGCGTGTCAAATAAATACAGTCACGTGGACAGGGCGTCACGTGACGCGCCTGCGCAGCATGTGATATCTCGACGTCACAGGCGGGCGGAGAAGCAGCAACCATCGGTGCCAAATTTACGCCAATCAAAGCACGACCACCAGTGTTTCGCCCGCAAGATCAGCCTGCCCCATTTGTCGAACTCGGCCCTTCACCTGCCCAACAAAGGCGGAGCGGCCAACGCCAGCAGACGGTCGTCGACGCCGCAGCAGCAGCAGCAGCAGCAGCAGCAGCAGCAGCATCATACGGAGTTTCCCGGCAGGCGGCGCCTCGACAGCGCAACCTCGGTTTCGACGGTTCACTCGGATGCGCGGAGCTGCTACAGCGCGTCCGAGATCTCGATTCACATCCGGTCTCAGCTGTCGATAGACGACACTGCCGGTCGACCCATGAGCGCCCCGCTCCATAGGAACCTGTCCACTGGTTCTCTCAGCTCGCTCACACAAAGCAACTTCCTGGCCATCAAGGCGGACTACTTCAAGGCGCACAGTCGCTGGAGCTGCATTGTCGATCACAAAGGAAGATGGACAAGTACGTGTAATATGTAGTGTGTACATATAAGTTGACGAATTCTAGGTATATGAATCCCCCCCCCCCTCTCTCTCTCTCTCTCTCTCTCTCTCTCTCTCTCTCTCTCTCTCTCTCTCTCTCTCTCTCTCTCTCTCTCCGTTTCAGTTTATAAATTTAATTTGTATTAATGCTTAAGAATGCACCATATCAAGAATAATAAAAACATAATTATCACATTAATTGTGAACCCCTCGTCGAATGGATGAGAGACAAATAGCCCATTATATGCTGACATAGGGGATGCCAAGCCCTGCAATTAAGAAAATGTGTACGGCAAAATACAACATGCAGTTGAAAAAAATATCGAATATAGTCCAAGACAAAAAATGTACCACGGAGAATTAAAAACTGTAAGGCAGTCTGCACGGCACTGTCGATTGCCGTGGGCAATTGCAGAGTTTGGGATAGAAAACGTAGGCCTACACCCTCGGTGGCGAAAACTTCTATCTTAGGACTCCACAAACACCGTCCCAGGTCGAACTATTCTCCAGTTCAGCTGTAGGCCTACGTTTGCTATCCCACATGGCCGCATATATGATGGATTCTTGTATTCTCCCCCAACAGAAACCAGGAGAGGGATCTCAAGAAGTAATCTTGACGAGCACTCGAAGAATCCGCGAATCATGTTCGCTGTTGCTAAGACTGACGTCACCGATTCCGTCACAGTGGGAATGCAGGGGAAGCGTCACGTGCTCATCTCGGTGTTACAGGATTACCGTCACGGACCGTCAACCGCCAACAGTCTACTCGTCCCCATAGGATTTTGTCTCTACAAGGTAGCGTGGCATTGTATTTGGGGTGGGTTAACAAAACAACAATTATTAGGTAATACTCTAGGAAGAGAGCTATCTCAGGATATGTAACAACGTGGCGGTGAGAGTATTTGTCGAAATTTAAGTATCATTTCCAGAACAATTATCTCATTTTCTATTCACAAAGACCCGTAAAAACAATATCCGAAGTGGGACGCAAACCCAGTACCTACTAGCCTTAAAACTGATAGATTAACCACTACATCACCGAATATTCGGCTATTGCACTTAGGGGCGCGCATACCTTTAACACATACTGATCTCCTTTGAAAATGCAGATGTGTAGTTGTTTCAATTCAACTTATTTTCGTGCTTATATCCAATTACGGTTCAAGCACGCTGTCCTGGGCACACACCTCAGCTACCTGTGCTGTCCGTCCAGGACAGTGGGTTAGTTGTTGTTACTGAGAGAAAAGAATGTTTAGTGGCCTTAAGAACTCGCTCTGGGTTGGAGCCGGTACCGGGATGCGAATCCCGTACCTACCAGCCTGTAGTCCGATGGCTTACCCACTGCGCCACCGAGGCCGGTTGTGTGGTTGTAAAAAGCGTAAGAGAAGAAATAATAACACATTCCTATAGCTGGGTGTATTGTGGTAGGCGATCACTAACACCCAACACTTGCGTTCCAGAGTTAGGCTTATTGTGTGTCTAGTGCTCGGCTCACACTGTCAACTGTTACGACCAAGTTGGCCAACTTGACGGCTGGTTTAATTCCCCCAACTCGCGACTTACGACGGGTGCGCTCTGATTAACAACTAATAGATTATACGACGATAATCGAGTTGTAATTAACAGCGTTCAGACTAACAACTAATAGATTATACGACGATAATCGAGTTGTAATTAACAGCGTTCAAACTAACAACTAATAGATTATACGACGATAATCGAGTTGTAATTAACAGCGTTCAGACTAACAACTAATAGATTATACGACGATAATCGAGTTGTAATTAACAGCGTTCACACTAGCCAATGGACAGTTGTAGAAGTTGTGAGAGACAAAGTTGGCCAACTTTCTGCTGGCAGTTGGTAGTGTGTCCCTAACGTTACAGCAAACTCAAACAAGCGATTGGAACAACGGAAAATTGGGTGGTGCGTTTTTATTGGAGATGAGTATACATCTGATATGAACAGACGCTTGTCACGGAATACTTAATGGATTTCTTTGATTTGTTGCCATAGCAGCGCGATCACGTTTTCTCCCGCAGCTCCGAGTTGTCCCATATCAGTGTTGTTTTTTGACGTTGCAAATATAGCAATATTAATGATGATTAGCAAACTCACTGTGCACTGACACACATGCAATTCCGAGTTTTCTCTTACGACCGACTTTGCGGTACTTAACGTCGATTAACCAGATCCATACTGTGCAGCGTCGCCAGCCTAGGGGCGGAATCTGGCTCATTCGGTAGAGCGTTTACCAGAGGCGCCAGGCGCGTGTACAGGGGTGGGTTTCAGGGGTTCCATCCTCCTCCTCCTCCACGCTTTTCAAGCAAAGTTTCCTCTTTTTTTCCAATGCATTTTCAGTGGGTGCATACTTCGACCCCCCCCCCCCCCCACCCCCTCCAATTAACTTCGTTCGCTACATTCTACACCCGGCCCCTGCTAACGTTCCTGCACACGCACTTGCAGCGTAGGATCGAATTACCTCAGTGGACCCATTTCATTGATTGGCTTTTTCCAGTTCCAAAGGACGTGGTACGTGCTGTCGTGTTTGTTGGAAAATTTATTAAAAAGATTCATTTTTGCTAATGGAAAATATAGGGGTTTTTCCTCTAAAACCTCACGTCAAAAATTACTAAATTTAACCGATTATTCATAAATTAGTGTGCTCTACGAGTCTAGTGGTGTCGTTAAACAAACAACAACAACAACAAAAAAGCATGTACTTGGACACTGTTCCAGAAAAGATCGTAACTACGGTTGATCGTAGTCAGTTATGACTAGCATGACGACAGCCGGGTGGCAGTATCACAAGGCAACCATAGGGTAACGGCCCCTCTACTGATTAAAGTCTTGTGAATGAAACAGAAAGTAACTAATTTTACAGACAATTTAAAACATCTCGTTGGCATTGGACCGGCCTCGGTGGCGTCGTGGCAGGCCATCGGTCTACAGGCTGGTAGGTACTGGGTTCGGATCCCAGTCGAGGCATGGGATTTTTAATCCAGATACCGATTCCAAACCCTGAGTGAGTGCTCCGCAAGGGTCAGTGGGTAGGTGTAAACCACTTGCACTGACCAGTGATCCATAACTGGTTCAACAAAGGCCATGGTTTGTGCTATCCTGCCTGTGGGAAGCGCAAATAAAAGATCCCTTGCTGCCAATCGGAAGAGTAGCCCATGTAGTGGCGACAGCGGGTTTCCTCTATATCTGTGTGGTCCTTAACCATATGTCTGACGCCATATAACCGTAAATAAAATGTGTTGTGTGCGTCGTTAAATAAAACACTTTTCTTTCGTTGGCATTGGCATAAGCGATGCATCATACACGAGAGTTATCTCCCATAATTTCAAGTCAACTAATTTTTGTTTTGCTTAACAACACCATTTGAGCACATTGATATATTTGTTATCGGCTAATGGATATCAAACATTTGGTAATTCTGACATAGTGTTTGATAGTAAACCCGCAAAAAAAAGGGATTTTTGTATATACACCCTCCCACAAACAGGATGGCACATACCACGGCCTTTGATATACCAGTGGTGATGCACTGGCTAAATTCGAGTGAAAGCCGTAGGCCTAAATCACCTTCACTGAATGTATTTTCAACTTAGTTCTTATAATTTAGTTGTGTGACTTTTAAAAACTCACGGCACTGCCATTTATCTACAAAAAGAATGACAGTTTTCTTGTTTTATGTTTGATAATCGCGAAGGCAAAGCACCCGGATCGAGACGAGAAGCGTCACGTGTCTAAGCTGCAGCTGATTGGCGAGGTGGACGGGAAGTCGGAGATGCGCGAGATTCACTCGAGATTCGACGTAGACCCCGGATGTTACTTCGTCGTTCCGTACTACGTGGCGCAGTCCCACGAGGGAGAGTTCATTGTTCGAGTTTTAGCCGAAGGAGACCCGACTGGCGGGAAGGCGGGCTGGTAAGTTGTGTGTTAGGGGCGGGTGGGGGGTAAGAACATATAGTAGTATCATGGTCATAAGTAGCGTATTACGGGCGGGGGGAGGGGGGGGGTAAGAACATATAGTAGCATCATGGTCATAAGTAGCGTATTACGGCGGGGGGGGGGGGGGTAAGAACATGTAGTAGTATCATGGTCATAAGTAGCGTGTTAGGGGCGAAGAGGTGGGGGACAGAGGAGAGAATTGACAGGCGTTATGGGTAATTTCATTATGATAATTATAATATGTAATATTGATCTCTTCAAATTTTAGTCTAGTGTACTTTGCTAGTTTAATTTTTACCAACCATAGACTATAGTGAGGGGTTTTGGCGTGAGGCTTAACACCAGTGTACCAGCTACTGTTGTTTGTGAGGCTTAGCACCAGTGTACCAGCTACTGTTGTTTGTGAGGTTAACACCAGTGTATCAGCTACTGGTGTTTGTGAGACTTAACACCAGTGTATCAGCTACTGTTGTTTGTGAGACTTAGCACCAGTGTACCAGCTACTGTTGTTTGTGAGGCTTAGCACCAGTGTACCAGCTACTGTTGTTTGTGAGGCTTAGCACCAGTGTACCAGCTACTGTTGTTTGTGAGACTTAGCACCAGTGTACCAGCTACTGTTGTTTGTGAGGTTAACACCAGTGTACCAGCTACTGTTGTTTGTGAGGCTTAGCACCAGTGTACCAGCTACTGTTGTTTGTGAGGTTAACACCAGTGTACCAGCTACTGTTGTTTGTGAGGTTAACACCAGTGTATCAGCTACTGTTGTTTGTGAGGCTTAGCACCAGTGTACCAGCTACTGTTGTTTGTGAGGCTTAGCACCAGTGTACCAGCTACTGTTGTTTGTGAGGCTTAGCACCAGTGTACCAGCTACTGTTGTTTGTGAGACTTAGCACCAGTGTACCAGCTACTGTTGTTTGTGAGGCTTAACACCAGTGTACCAGCTACTGTTGTTTGTGAGACTTAGCACCAGTGTACCAGCTACTGTTGTTTGTGAGGTTAACACCAGTGTACCAGCTACTGTTGTTTGTGAGGCTTAGCACCAGTGTACCAGCTACTGTTGTTTGTGAGACTTAGCACCAGTGTACCAGCTACTGTTGTTTGTGAGGTTAACACCAGTGTACCAGCTACTGTTGT
Organism: Gigantopelta aegis; assembly: GCF_016097555.1. Classification (NCBI taxonomy): domain Eukaryota; kingdom Metazoa; phylum Mollusca; class Gastropoda; order Neomphalida; family Peltospiridae; genus Gigantopelta; species Gigantopelta aegis. The sequence goes on along the minus strand of NC_054705.1, from coordinate 46,798,018 downwards.
TTGTGAGGCTTAGCACCAGTGTACCAGCTACTGTTGTTTGTGAGGTTAACACCAGTGTACCAGCTACTGTTGTTTGTGAGGTTAACACCAGTGTATCAGCTACTGTTGTTTGTGAGGCTTATCACCAGTGTACCAGCTACTGTTGTTTGTGAGGCTTAGCACCAGTGTATCAGCTACTGTTGTTTGTGAGGTTAACACCAGTGTATCAGCTACTGTTGTTTGTGAGGCTTAGCACCAGTGTACCAGCTACTGTTGTTTGTGAGGCTTAGCACCAGTGTATCAGCTACTGTTGTTTGTGAGGTTAACACCAGTGTATCAGCTACTGTTGTTTTTGAGACTTAGCACCAGTGTACCAGCTACTGTTGTTTGTGAGACTTAGCACCAGTGTACCAGCTACTGTTGTTTGTGAGGTTAACACCAGTGTATCAGCTACTGTTGTTTGTGAGGCTTAGCACCAGTGTACCAGCTACTGTTGTTTGTGAGACTTAGCACCAGTGTACCAGCTACTGTTGTTTGTGAGGTTAACACCAGTGTATCAGCTACTGTTGTTTGTGAGGCTTAGCACCAGTGTACCAGCTACTGTTGTTTGTGAGGTTAACACCAGTGTATCAGCTACTGTTGTTTGTGAGGTTAACACCAGTGTATCAGCTACTGTTGTTTGTGAGGCTTAGCACCAGTGTACCAGCTACTGTTGTTTGTGAGACTTAGCACCAGTGTATCAGCTACTGTTGTTTGTGAGGTTAACACCAGTGTACCAGCTACTGTTGTTTGTGAGACTTAGCACCAGTGTACCAGCTACTGTTGTTTGTGAGGCTTAGCACCAGTGTACCAGCTACTGTTGTTTGTGAGGCTTAGCACCAGTGTACCAGCTACTGTTGTTTGTGAGGCTTAGCACCAGTGTACCAGCTACTGTTGTTTGTGAGGCTTAGCACCAGTGTACCAGCTACTGTTGTTTGTGAGACTTAGCACCAGTGTACCAGCTACTGTTGTTTGTGAGGTTAACACCAGTGTATCAGCTACTGTTGTTTGTGAGGCTTAGCACCAGTGTACCAGCTACTGTTGTTTGTGAGGCTTAGCACCAGTGTATCAGCTACTGTTGTTTGTGAGGTTAACACCAGTGTATCAGCTACTGTTGTTTTTGAGACTTAGCACCAGTGTACCAGCTACTGTTGTTTGTGAGGCTTAACACCAGTGTATCAGCTACTGTTGTTTTTGAGACTTAGCACCAGTGTACCAGCTACTGTTGTTTGTGAGACTTAGCACCAGTGTATCAGCTACTGTTGTTTGTGAGGCTTAACACCAGTGTACCAGCTACTGTTGTTTGTGAGGCTTAACACCAGTGTACCAGCTACTGTTGTTTGTGAGGTTAACACCAGTAAAATGAGGATGAACATGTTTGTTCACAACTAAGACGCGTTACTTTATGTCTGAAATTTGCAGCTTAACCCGCCATTTTGTATCACATTTACTTCAAAGGTGAATGATTGTAGTAATTATAAATTCATAGTATTACATACTATATATCGTGATTGCTGTATCAGTTTTAGCTACCTGATATTATTCTCTATAGCAATGGATTGGATTGTGGCCCATAGTATATGCCTTGGTCACTATTTTTGTGCGCTTTTGTGCTAACAAGCCTACATATTTTAATTTAATTTTGTTTAATCTTTCAGCATGATGTCATGACCTTCGAGGACCCTCACTTGGACAAAGAGGTCACGGTCAAACATGGCCGCTGGTGAGAGAACATGTGCCACACTAACTGCCCGTGCGTCAATTCGTATTTCCACCTGTTAAATCCTGATAACACCGATACACTTCAGAACAGAATAACCTGACGCGGACTACTTTGCTACCATCGTTGACTTGTGTATGTGTTTGTGTGTATGGGTAAACCAAGTAAAGGTATTGTTACAGCTAGTCTTGTCTTCTCTTTCTAGAACAGTGTAACCTGACGCGGACTACTTTGCTACCATCGTTGACTTGTGTATGTGTTTATGTGTATGGGTAAACCAAGTAAAGGTATTGTTACAGCTAGTCTTGTCTTCTCTTTCTAGAACGGTGTAACATGGTGTGTGTGTATGGGTAAACCAAGTAAAGGTATTGTTACAGCTAGTCTCGTCTTCTCTTTCTAGAACGGTGTAACATGGTTTGGGTGTATGGGTAAACCAAGTAAAGATATTGCTACAGCTAGTCTCGTCTTCTCTTTCTAGAACAGTGTGACATGGTGTGAGTGTATGGGTAAACCAAGTAAAGGTATTGCTACAGCTAGTCTCGTCTTCTCTCTCTAGAACAGTGTAACATGGTTTGTGTGTATGGGTAAACCAAGTAAAGGTATTGCTACAGCTAGTCTCGTCTTCTCTCTCTAGAACAGTGTAACATGGTTTGGTTTGGATACACGCGACGGGACATTCAGATGATGTGCCCATGATTGACGTGCGTGAACCTTCAGTGGATCTAGGATATAAACACGTGCCAAATGGTACTATATATATATATATATATATATATATATATATATATATATATATATATATATACTACTCAAAAGAATTTAAGGGTCAGACGATATTTTCGTCATTATTTTCTGAATGTCAATTATATTAGCTAGACCATAATGTCACGCATGGTATTGTTCCATTTTGACGAAAGTGGGTCTAAGCAACCCATAAATGAATTAAAATCCACTGTCATTGACACTGTCGACTAGTTCTAATGGCGAAAACATGCTTACATTTGCACGTAAATTAGGGCGAAAGCGAAAGGTCTGCTAAGTGCCCATAACTTGCTTTTTCACAAAGCGCTTCATTTGCACGCTTTGCATGTGTATTCCATGTTCCCAATGCTGAATTTCCGTATAATTGGAGCTTGCGTTCGTGTACGGTGCACACTCCAAATTTGACAATGGTACGACGTCAACGGACTATCGAAGATCGAGGAAGGTCTATTGCTTGGCTTCAGGATGGCAATACGCAAAGAAATGTTGCTCTGAGACTTGGTGTCAGTCAGTGTCGTTGGCCGACTGTGGCAACAGTACCAAGCAACGAATTCTGTTCGAAATCGTCCACGTTCGGGAAGACCCCGAAGCACAACAAATAGAGAGGACCGCTACATCACCAATATGGCTCTAGTCAACGCACAACCACTGCACGCCGATTACGTGACAATCTGCGGACTGCGACTGGAACTCGAGTGTCTGATCAAACCATACGCAATCGTCTGAGAGCCAATAATCTACGCTGCCGTCGCCAGGCTGTTCGACCACCACTCCTACCACGTCACAGAACGGCCAGACGTCACTGGTGCACGCTTCATCTGCGGTGGCAACGTGTTCAGTGGGGTCGAGTGATGTTCACTGATGAGTCCAGGTTTAGTCTCCAGTTCAACGACGGTCGGGTTCGTGTCTACAGACGTCCTGGGGAGCGCTTCGCTGACGTTAACGTTAGACAACGTCACCGTTTCGGTGGTGGCAGCGTCATGGTGTGGGGCGGCATCTCTATCCACCACAGGACCCCCCTCTATGTGGTGGATGGCAATCTGAATGGAATCCGCTATCTGAATGAGATTATCCGGCCGTTGGTTCTCCCAGGCCTTCAGCAGATTAGCGGCGGGGCAGTTGTGCAGGATGACAATGCCAGACCCCACCGCGCCAGGGTGGTAACGGACTTTCTCAGACAACAAGGTATCGCCAGGATGGATTGGCCAGCATATTCGCCTGACTTGGCCCCAAAAGAGCACGCCTGGGACGAATTAGGCAGGAGAGTTCGGGATAACCATGCCCCTCCGGCCAACCTTCATGATCTGGGTCAACTTCTTATGGCAGAGTGGCAGGCCATTCCCCAAGAGTTCTTCAGACGTCTGATCAACAGCATGAGGCAACGATGTGTCGAGTGTATTCGCGCCAGGGGTGGATTCACACACTATTAAACGAATGTTCTAATGTGTAAAATCCATGTTTGACAACCTTCAACTTTGACAGCATGTCATGTGACTTTCTTGTATACAGTGACATTTATTTGTGGTTTTTTGTAAATATGGAACAATAAATTTTTTTTTTTGTGTAGTTTACATCATCAATCTAATACACTCTGAAACTTATTTGGTTATAAATGTTTGACCCTTAAATTCTTTTGAGTAGTAATATATATATATATATATATATACTCTTCAAAAGAAGAAACGCAAAACCACATTGTCGTAACATTTGGAGAATTGATTTAATTATTGAATGGTGAGTCCGATAATTACCAAATGTTGCAGGATTGTTCACTGTTCACTCTAGTCCATTGTAAGTAAGTGATAGGACACACCACCAAGGTCAAGGTCATCTGGAGTCAATACCGGGTGTGGCCTCCGCGTGTGTTGACAACTGCCTGGCACCGCCTGCCCATTGAAGCAACCAGAGTACGGATGACGTCCCGGGGGATGGTGGCCCACTCGGCCTGCAAGGCTGCTGCCAGCTCGGGCAGGGTCTGGGGCTGTGGTTGTCGCTGTCGGAGGCGTCGGTCCAACTCGTCCCATAGATGCTCAATTGGGTTCAAATCCGGTGATATCGATGGCCAAGGAAGGACATTAATGTTGTTGTTCTGTAGGAAAGCCGTTGTGAGACGTGCTGTGTGAGGCCTGGCGTTGTCATGTTGGAACACTGCGTTGGCGTTGGCCATAACTGGAACGATGTGTGGCCGGAGGATCTGGTCAATGTAGCCCTGTGCATTCAGGTTGCCCTGCACGTGGACCAGGTCAGTTCTGCCAGTGTGTGAGATGGCTGCCCACACCATGACACTACCCCCGCCGAATCTGTCCACTTCCTGCACGCAGTTTGCCGCATAACGTTCACCACGACGCCTATACACGCGACATCTTCCATCATGACGTCGGAGCAGAAATCGGGACTCGTCACTGAACCACACCTGTCTCCATCGCAGTTGAGGCCATTGTCGATGAATCTGGCACCACTGCAGTCGGAGTCGACGGTGTTGTGGTGTTAATATGACACCTCGAACTGGACGTCTGGCACGAATTCCTACCTTACGTAGGCGGTTCCGTACGGTCTGGTCGGATATCCTGCGCAAACCTGGTATTGCTGCGGCTGTGGAGGTGGCAGTAGTCAATCGTTCCCGAAGGTGGCGTACCCGGATGTAGCGGTCCTGCCCGGGGGTAGTGACCCGTGGTCGACCGGATCTAGGGAGGTCACGTGTTGATCCATGTTGCTGATAACGGTCCCACAGTCTGGAGATGGTGCTTGGGGACACATGGAATGCCCTGGCAACGGCCGTTCTGGATTCGCCTGCGTCTAGTCGGCCGATGGCATTGTTTCTCTGCGGTTCACTGAGACGTGGCATGTCCAGGATTGTCAACTGTCGGCCAGATACAGAGGCCAGGCAAGCGAACACCCTGCACTTTTATACTGTCGGTGTTCATGTTGCACGTGCAGACAACGCACGTGCAGTGGTGACATGGTTTGCACGTGGCTGCGTTTTTGCGAATATTCACATTTTGGAACTTTATTGTACAGTAGCTGCGTTTTATCGAATGTAACCGTGGGAATGTGTTTGGGACATGCAATGACCTTATATTTACAAAGCATGAACCGGTAGGAAACATAAAATCGGAGTTATAACCCATTTGTACCCTTTTGCGTTTCTTTTTTTGAAGAGTATATATATATATATATAGAGAGAGAGAGAGAGAGAGAGAGAGAGAGAGAGAGAGAGAGAGAGAGATTGTATGGGGAACTTGAGTTGGACAACAACGCAAACATTTTACTGTTTTAATTTTATTGTTTGTATTCTCTTATTTTCAATAAATTATATGAATACATCTTCACATACAATATATCACATTTTAAATATTTCCCTTGGAAACGAGAAATTGCACATGATTGAACAAACTACTGCTTCTTGCGCTGTTCGTTTCTATTAACAGCAAGGGTCCTTTCATTATAACACGACGAGTATGGGAAACGTTCCCAAATGAAGAAAATGAAAAACTTGATGGAAAATGATCGGTTGGAAAAAGTTAACGAATGCAGAGAAGTAACAATATTAAAGTTCAAAACAAGGATAAATCTAGATCTATCAAAGCAGCTCGTTGGTCTGCCGAAAAATACGAATACATACCTTTTTAGTTTCAAAAGTGCCCTTTTAAATCTAGTTTGAGAAAGTGCCCCTCTCTCCCTGAATTAGTGTCCAGATTCGTTTTGTTTTGCTTGTCCCCTTTTCCCCTCCCCTCCCCTCCTAGTTCTGTTTAACGACACCACTAGACCATATTGATTTACAATCGGCTACTAGATGTCAAACATTCGACAACTCTGAAATGTAGAGGAAAGCCGCGACATTTTTCATTAACAGCAAGGAACCTTTTATATGTACTTTCCCACAGACAGGACACCACGTACCACAGTCTAAATGTATTGTACTTATAACTAGGGTCAGTCAATTTAATTATGCGAGGGTGTTAGGCCTAATAAGGGATATATACAGACCACACATACCATGGTTTTAGCTATTTGATCTTCTTTGCATCACACAAACATAACTGTGGTATGTGGTGTCATGTCTGTCTGTTCTTTGCGTCACAGAATCAACTGTGGTATGTGGTGTCCTGTCTGTTATTTGCGTCAAACAAACATAACTGCCAACCATTTCTTGCTCTCACAGGGTTAGTGTTTTGTGTTTGTTGTTGTTTTTCTAACTAAAGACTCTGTTTGACATTATTGTTGTTATGCAGTAGCTTGACGCATTCCCACCTCGTTCCATCCTCCCTCTGTTTAAAGAGGATCTGAGCCGGAAACAGGAAGTTCAGTGCCCAGAAGTCTCCGAACACACTGCGCATATTCTGCGAGACTCTCGAGTTGTTTTTGATGGGGATGTTCTTGGCTAGCTCGTACAGCGTCAGTCCCTGCGCTATGATGCTCATCTGACTGAGGAAGTAAAACACGGCCACAGACCCGAAAAACCACAGACAGTACGACTGAAATATTACGAGCGCGTAGAGCAAGTCCATGTACCCCAGCAGCAGTTTCGTGATGGTCACCGGAAGTAGGAAATCCCAGCAGGTGGCTTCCGCCCAGTAGTTTCCGGCGATGTAAGCCGCCGTCAAGTAGCCTCCCCAAAGACCGATGACCACCATGTAGAGCGACAGCACGACGAAGTACCTCTGGTTTCTGAAGCCGATGCAGTTTCCAACGAAGAAACAATGGTGGTCTCTCTTGAGGATGCACACCTTGCAGAAGTCGCAGTGGTGGGCGCGGGGCGGGGCCCACAGCCGACAGATCTCGCAGTACTTCCACGGCATCCGGTCCTTCTCGTCCGAGTCGTATTCAGAGGACACGTGACCGTTCTGGTTCTTCTCCAGCCTCGGTATGAAGTGTTCGGGCGGACTGTCGGTGCTGCCACTGGCGAATAGGTAGGGCCGGTCCCTCGTCCTGGGCACGGACGTGTCGTACAGGGTGACGCACAGCCAGTTGGCCATGGCCATGGCGAACATGTAGAAGACGAGCACTTTGAGGTAGTACTGCGTCCAGGGGTCGTACTCGCTGTAGCAGTACGGGATGAGGTGCGTCAGCGTCGTGTACAGCTGCGTGAACGCCTCAAACAGAAACAGGCAGCGGGCGAAGTGTTTGGCGTGAGCTGTCTTGGGCTTCCCCTTGTTGTAGTAGTGGTCGCGCAGTTTGCCCATCAGCGACGTCGGCTGCATGTCGTTGTAGTGGCCGCTAATGCTGTTGTCGACGGAGGTGAAGTTCACTCGAGTGGTGACCGGTAACTCCATGTTCTGAAAAGAAAGAAATATTTTAGTTTTATTTAAAGACACCCAAAGACATTTTATCTACGGCTATATATCGTCGGACAACACATTGGGAGAGGAAACCCGCTACACCCACGCAATGAACTACTATTTTTCGTTTAACAGCAGGGGATCTTATATATGCAGCATCCCACAGATAAGACTGTTATATGGCTAGGAAACGCACAACTGAGGAAGGAAACCCGCTGCAGGGGAGGATCGTGTATATGCAGCATCCCACAGATGAGACTGTTATATGGTTAGGGAACGCACAATTGAGGAAGGAACCCCGCTGTCGCCACATCATACGCTCTTCTTTCCAATTACTAGCAAGGAATATTGTATATGCACCATCCAACAGACAGGACAGTACGTACCTCGGCCTGTTATATCAAATGTGAAGCGCTAGCTGTTTGGAACGAGAATAAGCCCATGGCATGGAAGGAAGGGAGGACGGAAGGAATGTTTTATTTAATGACGCCACTCAACATGTTTTCATTAGTTGTTTGGCGTCAGACATATGGTCAAGGACTACACACAATGAGAGAGGAAACCTGCTGACGCCACTCCATGCGCTACTCTTTTATTGTCCGATTAGCAGCACAGACAAGATAGTACATACCAAGTTCTTTGTTACACCAGATGTGGGGGTCTAGTGGAAACGAAATATACCCTATGGGACCATCGACGAGAATAGAACCTAGATCGAGGGCGCATCAAACGGAAAATAAACAGCAACAAGACAAATGGACCAAACGGTGGTTTAGACCAATATTAAGCGTTTATGCAACATCGTTTTTATGAGTTTCCGTCTTGGAACCATACAAGAGCCACACCCCTATCTTCTAGTGTCAGTTACCTACGACCAATTCCAAACTCATACCAGCTACCATGTTAATAACTGTAGGATGAGAGACATTTACGCACATGAACCACAAGTGCACGTGCAGTTCGTGTTCATCTACACAAACACTATTGCTGCATGTATCTGACACAATGTAGGGTAGGTCTCCTACTTTTCACTGGTTTTTGTCAATGTTATCAAATAATCGAGGATCGTTTCTGCATTCGCTTATTAGGCGCAGACATCTTGCTCGTTGTAAATTGTGTTGCGTTTAGTATAGGCTTAATGGTGTAAACGTGTATATAAACTATATTTACGGACCCATAATTTGTTTTAAATAGTATATTTCGTGACATTTCGGTTCATATAAAATTAATAGTACAGTAGAAACATGCCGTAAGTGAGTACCAAAGTTCAGTCGTATTCAAAACATATACATACGTTGGATGATTCCATGAGCAACACTTTATACACGTGCTTGGTAAACATATATGCCATTTTGCACGTACAGTTTAAAAGGTTTATAGTACGTTTTAATAACGTCAAGTGTGACGTCATTTTGTGTGCATTTTGCATAAAAAGAAGTTCAGTTTATTTTTAATTACTATAATAAAAATCTATCACTTTTAATAACGTGTGCTAGAAAAACGTATTGCAATCGGAACATCTCGGGTATAATCGTTGCTCTTAGGACGACGTCAGAGAAACCCCGAATACAACTAAACTAGGCATTGCGTTCAGCCAGCCGGTTTCCGCTAAGCGTTTGCAATCTATTTTGACTGGTCTCCAGAGTGGTTTACGGTTTAGTTTAGCTAGCGTTAGCGACAAACGGCTCGCTGCACGTTCAACAGTTAGCCTAAATACTTATTCCGTCCATGGGCAGTGAATAAACGAATGTTTAAAAACACCTGGCACAAAACACACATCGGCTTCTGGGTGTTAAACAAACTAGCCATTAAGAATATGATTATTTACATTGAAACTAAAATAGTTAATTTCATTTGATATTCGTATTACTGGTATGTAGGATTAGGCCTACAGGTTAAATGAAATAACCAGTTACTGTCTTAAAGGGACACACCCTAGTTACGCTATTTGTTAACCATTACGGCGTTGTTTTTCGCTATTAAACCCCATTTTTCACAAATAAAATTGCACTTTACTTACATTTTATTATTTAGAATACACATTTCCATTCACCTGAAGTGCTTTTTGGTAATCCTGATGTTTGTAAAACCACGAAATACATTTTTTGCTTTTTTTCGCAAGACGTGTTGTCGAGAAAAAAACGTTAAGCAAGCGAGGTCCAATCTATTTTTTAGAGGGAATCTTCCTGTGTAAACGTCACAGATGTTGGTATACCACGTGACGGTTATCATTTTGGTTCGGTTTGTTTTCTCGTGCACGGTTCCCGCAATCAACATCCGATTTGTTGTTGTTCATTTGTGAAATTTTTCTTCACAGTTCGTGAACATTTTCAGTAACAATAAAGTTCAGACAAGTAAGTATCTCAATACAAAACGTTACAAGCCCTTAAAACCAATAATTTTGCTAAGTCCTGCGATATCTGGAGAGGGGATACAACCAGGACAGAACGGTTGGAACATGTCCAGGAGAGGTGAAAAGAACGCACCCCAAGTCTGTGAAATTTGTCGTGACGTAGGCATTGTTGTGCTTCGAACGACATCTACCGGTGACATCAGAATACAAACTTTCAAAATTATTTCAAGCAATTGTGACATGGGGATTCGCATGGTATTTATCGATATAAAACCTGCTTTTTCACTCCATTTGATAAAAACGTGATCTAAGTGTGTTACAGGTTTGTAGATTAACCAAGTTATAATTTATTTTCGCTGGATGGAAATAGGGTGTGCGGCTTTAAAGGATTCACAATCAATCACGGATTTAGAGGGCCTTGTTTCTCTAAATATGTATTATAAATGAAACTTACATTCATTTGGAATACAAAACCTAGTTATTGTCTGATCCAAAACATTTTAATTGAACTACGATCGAGGGAATTCCACGACACGCTTCATTTTTAAAATTTGGAAGTCTTCTTGTAAAGTCATAAAAATACGGAAAAAAGAGACTCGTAGTGATGAGGCTATATATACACGACAACCGTATAATGTATTTGTGGATTTTATATAAACGATCGCCATGTATAGAGATTTGACAAATGAGGGCCGGCTATATACATGGCAAATAATAAAAATATATATTATTTCATGACGAAAATAAAAATAATAAACAGTCTGAACATGAACTCGCCATTTATTATTATTATTATTATTAGGCGCGTGTGCAAATTATTTTGACTGGTTCGCAAAGTGGTATTTCGGTTTTAATGTATAGCGTAAAAACCCCAGTATACTGTTGCATGTTTTGTCGTCCAAAGGTTGGCTAATTATTACTTAACCCAGTTGAATCCAGTTCTACGTGCAGGGACAAGTTCAGCCTGCCGTTTGTGCGTGTGTTCACGCACGTTAAGCTTGCATTTTTATAGCCAAAACTCCTCCAGATAAAACACCGCCCCTCCACCCCAAAAAGGTAGTAGTAGGCTAATAATAGTAGTAGTAGTAGTAGTAGTAGTAGTAGTAGTAGTAGTAGTAGTAGTAGTAGTAGTAGTAGTAATAATTGTGTATTATTATTTTTTTATTACATGTATTATAATATTGGTAAAATCACGTCGCGGTGGGGTGGGGTGGGTGGGGGAGGTTGTTACAGAAACGTTACATAAATTTAGAGGGGACCCGGGAGTGGTCTAAGCTTTACTAGTAGCCTATAAAAAAATGTATTTTGAGTTTTATTGGCCCTTGCAATTTTGAGCATTTGAAATGTGACTAAATACAGCAAAATAACCTTTTAGTCATATTTATTTACGGTAAAATTAACTTTTTTTTACAAAATTTACGTAAGCAGCCTCAAAATTGCAATCAGTGAAAAATTATTAAGTTCAAGCCCTGTTGTTTGTTTGTGTACTGTCCGTAGTTAGTTTCTCTTTCAGTTAATCTACCTCAGGCGCTGATAATTTGTAATTGTTATTTTATTTATTTATTCATCATCATTATCATTATTATTATTACTACCGTTATTATTATTTATTTATTATAATTAATTTTTGTTTAGTACTGTAGGGACAATATGACGCTATTCATATATCTATGGAAAACGTACACAAAAGGGTCCGCTAAATTCATATACTCCCCCACCCCGTCCCCTGTTCAGAAAATGCACTGTTCGTACAGTACTTAGTATGTATTCCTCCTGTTCCAGATGGTTCGGTAATATGGATCAATCAAATACATGTACTTATTTACCGCCTATATACATTTTTGCTGTGAATATAGCCAGCCCTCGTTAGTGTAGGCTATAGACACGGCCTTCGTATATATAGTCACATCGTATATAAACACCGTCTAGTTCAGAGTATTCATTAAAAATGTAACAATTCCTATCCCAAGTCAGCTGTTATGGCATATTTTGTATAATAATGAATTTGACAAGGTGGAAAATGACGGTGTTTGTGATCCACATGTTTAGAGTTTTTCGCGTACGACTAACGATAAATTTACCTATAGATGCAAAGGCCTAACTAGTCGGGATTGTCGACGTTTAACATGCTTCTGTTACTAAAATAAATTAATGTATAAGCTTAATATCATTCAGTACATGTTTTTATTAATTTTTAGTAACTTATTTTCATTGGGGTTTTTTTCTATTTACCCTACGTCGCAGAGGACGGTCAAGCGTTCTCGTTACACGAGCTTGGTAAATCGTTTTGGCACTGCGGTTATTCGGGGAATGCCGTCACGTGACTCAAAATATAACGTCACCCTCTGCTCTCCAAATATTTTTCTCAGAATTATGGAGAATAATAATTCAATTATTATTTTTTTTTATAAAATATCAATAATAAGTGTGATATGGTGGTTATGTAGATGGTTCAACAAAATACTTTTAGGTACAAATCAAATGTATATATTGTCATATAATATTTTGCTGGGTCAGTAATTAGGTCAACCATCCGTGACAGAGCGCGTTTAATATATAAGCGCTATCCTGCTTTCGTATTGTTCTATAGTTCCCTGCCTCCTACATAAGCGTACGAGACGAGCGTACATATTCACATTCACGCAAAAACGATGGAATTAATGGATGAATGAATGAACTAATGTTTAACGACACCCCAGCAGGAAAAAGACATCGGCTATTGTGTGTCAAACAGTTACTAAAGTGAGAGACAGGCCGGCAACACCGCCTGTTCTGAAACCTTTTCACCATGTACTTCCATCCTTGTACTCACAATAGTAGTTGCAATCCATATAGAAATGCTTAGTGTTTCGTTTGGACCCCCTCACCCTCAACTCCATTTACAAACAAGTCATGCGATGGGTCAAATATAATTTTAACGTACTGTTTTTCGATTTTGAAAAGCGCTGATACGCATTTTTTAAACTCGATTTAATATTGTTATTGTGTGTATACGTCTAGCAAAAAATCCAACAGAAAACAACAAAATATTTTAGTAATTAAGAAAGTGCGTCACGTAACGCCGTTCAGTACATCCACTCTCCCACCCCCTGCCTGTAACGCTACATAATGTTTGGACCTATACCCACCCACACCTCGAGCGTAACGCAACTTGAATGACCCCTTCTCCGATAGTTACGACACTTGAACCAAATTTATTACTTTTATGGATCCCCCCCCCCCCCCCCCCCCTTAGTTATTTTATGCTAGCCTCTGGGAACGGCCCTGGTCATGTGGGCCGAAAACTATAAACACACACTGTTAACCTACGGACACAAACTGCATCGTAGGTCTGTGTAATATATTATTTATCGTACTAGGCCTAGTGCATCACTACTGGGTGTAAAACAATAACAATACAATAGGTGTAGTCTTTAAGACATAGAAACAAACCACAAACAAACAAAACACTTACTATTCGGTATTTCTTCGTCCAGATATACACATAAAATATATCCGAAGGCACGCTTCGCTGATCAAGTCCAAACCGGGTCGGCGTGTTTTCCCAGTTGTCAATAGTAACTTGTAAACAATCTCACGATAGACTGTCCGGCTGTAGTTTGTTTGCCACAATGGCGTTACTATTTGGGGTGTACAGTTGACAAACCGATTCGCTTGGACGATTTAAACTTGATTTAGATTAAAATGTACGGTTTTAGAGAAAACTTTAATCGAAATTAATATCTATAACAAAGCACATATCAAATTATTTTTAAATGTATTACTATAATATTAGTTTGATAAATTTCACATTTAATTACCACATGCGAAGGAAGGTGCCAAAAAGTGTGTGTGTGGGGTGGGTGAGTGGGTGAGTGGGTGAGAGAGAGAGAGAGAGAGAGAGAGAGAGAGAGAGAGAGAGAGAGAGAGAGAGAGAGAGAGAGAGAGAGAGAGAGAGAGAGAGAGGAAGAGAGACAGAGAGGGAGACAGAGAGAGAGAGAAATAGAGATAGAGAGAGACACACACAGGAGAGAGAGAGAGAGAGAGAGAGAGAGAGAGAGAGAGAGAGAGAGAGAGAGAGAGAGAGAGAATGTGAGTGACTTAATTGGTTTGGATTTGGCGTGCCCCAAGTATTAAAACATTTTTAGTTGTGGGGTTGTTGTTGTTGTTTTTTTTTTTTTGGGGGGGGGGAGGTTTCCCCAGTTTTATTGTGAAGAAAATAACGCAGTGAAAAGTAACAGAATTTTATTTACACTCAGATTGTGATGCACATTTTAATAATCACATCATCGGAAAATTAAAAAAAGAAAAACGTTTTTAAATTTCTACGACCACTGAACAATCTAGCAGAACATAAACAGAGACAAAACAATCAAACGTAAAGTTTTGCTTTTAGTACAGAGATGACCCTGCTAGTCACGTCACCTTAATCAACGGACTACGAAACTGTACAGAGCGGACACCTCTCATTACAGGCGCGTGTGTAGTTTCGTTTTAGTACAAAGATGAACCTGATAGTCATGTCACCTTAATCAACGGACTACAGGACTGTGCATAGCGGACACCTCACTATACATAAGCCTGTGCAGGGGAGATCTAGACTGGCGAACGATGTTTTTAGGGGATATGCTCCCCCACCCCAGAAAAGTACATTAAAAGAAAGAAAATTTGCTTAGAGCACGAGGCTTTCAAACCCCAACCTCTGTACACGTTCCTGCTATACAAAGAATAAAGTTCTATAACTTTAAAGGCCAAGTCTTGTAAGATCTATCTATCTATCTATCTATCTATCTATCTATCTATCTATATATATATATATATATATATATATATATATATATATATATATATATATATATATATATATATATATATTATATATATATAATATATATATATATATATATATATATATATATCTATCTATCTATCTATCTATCTATCTATATATATATATATATATATATATATATAAAGTAGGGTAACTCTAATAAGAATTTACAGTTGCCAAAATTGTATGGTATATTAGCTGTGGGGAATGGTTATATGATAATAGTGAATTAATTGGGCACACATTACAACCGGTAGTTCAGTATTACAGTAGGTTTTATTACCACCAAAGATCTTGAAGGACGATTGGGGTCAGATGTGAAATTTGAAAGTTGACGGTTTTTTTTTTTTATCAGTAAATCGCAAATTCAAACAATCAAAATAACAACTGTATGATCAACAGAATGAAAAAGATTGACCAAAAAAATTAAAAAAAATTCTAATTTATTTTAAATTATTCAGTTTGAATTCCATTAGGGTTTTTTTGTTTGTTAAAATTATCAATGTCTTTGAACATGGTAGGCTCATTTTGACAGTTTGTATACCTAATTAATGTTATTATGAACAACAACAACAACAACAAAAAAAAAAATATATATAATATATATATATATAAACATTCACATTGTTTCTTTTTCAGTATACATAAGTGAATATTTAACTCTCAGAATTGTGATTTGTAACATTTGTTAATATGATGAAAATTGATTACCATCTACTAGTTAACATTTCAGAATTGTGACTAGCAACATTTGTTAATATGATGAAAATTGATTACCATCTACTAGTTAACATTTCAGAATTGTGACTAGCAACATTTGTTAATATGATGAAAATTGATTACCATCTACTAGTTAACATTTCAGAATTGTGACTAGCAACATTTGTTAATATGATGAAAATTGATTACCATGTACTAGTTAACATTTCAGAATTGTGATTAGCAACATTTGTTAATATGATGAAAATTGAGTACCATCTACTAGTTAACATTTCAGAATTGTGACTAGCAACATTTGTTAATATGATGAAAATTGATTACCATCTACTAGTTAACATTTCAGAATTGTGCAGCAATCTCTGAAACTTGCACAGCAAATGGCGACATGACACTGAAAACAAAGTTCCCCGGTACATGTAATACTTGTATAATAAAAACAAAACAACTTTATACAAATGCAACTAATGTATTGTTCCCAAACATAAATATTTATAAACATGATTTTCATCATAAACATAAACATCACAATTACAGATTCATCAACATAACACTTGAAACTGTTATAGATTTATTCATTAACATATCACTTGAAATTGTTATATATTTATTAATCAACATAACACTTGAAACTGTTATAGATTTATTTATTAACATAACACTTGAAACTGTTATAGATTTATTTATCAACATAACACTTGAAACTGTTATAGATTTATTTATCAACATATCACTTGAAACTAACATATCACTTGAAACTGTTATAGATTTATTAACATAACAATTGAAACTGTTATAGATTTATTTAACATATCACTTGAAACTGTTATAGATTTATTTATTAACATATCACTTGAAACTGTTATAGATTTATTTATTAACATAACACTTGAAACTGTTATAGATTTATTTATTAACATGTCACTTGAAACTTTTATAGATTTATTTATTAACATAACACTTGAAACTGTTATAGATTTATTTATTAACATGTCACTTGAAACTGTTATAGATTTATTTAACATATCACTTGAAACAGTTATAGATTTATTTATTAACATATCACTTGAAACTGTTGAACATTTCTTTATCAACCAGAGTACATATTTATTTATCAACATAGCACTTAAAACTTAAGACTTCTTTAACATCATACTGATGTAATGCAAAATACAAATTTAAAACTACAATGGGTTTAATAAACTCATTTTACTTTGTTATCAAAATATGTTGCCAACTGCTTTAATACAAGAGACAATATAGCTGCTATGTTATAGCATGATGGGTGGAGAAGATATCACACATTTTGAACATTTATGTGACTTATACAGACAACCACATCTCAAGGGTACAGAAGAATCTCGTTTCACAAGCAGAACAAACTGTCAATGATCTATAGTGTTATTGAATAATAATAATATACTTCACATTTTACCTTAAGTTAATGTCAGATTTTGTGTGGATTTGGTAAAAAAATAAAAAACACAAAAACCCCATTTGGCTTTGTGTATTTTGTTTAAGTTCCATATAGACAATTTGGTGACATGTGGACTTCACCTAGAGCTAGTCCTGGCTCAAGAATGTCTGGCTAAAAATAGATAAAACCAGATTCGCGTTCAGTAACAATCAACCCGCCTCCCATTAACACAATTTACTGTGCAGGTTTCTGTGCACGAAAACGAGCTTTTCCATAGTTACGTTAACACAAGTGCATTACTATACAAAATTTGATTTCGTTGAAGTGTACTTTAAAGCTGAAAGTAACTACTTAACTGCGCTGTAAAAATCAAGTGTGGAATAAACTGCTCATTAATTAAAACAATTCAGCATGTTGAAGGCCCAGGCACGGAATCGCCTATCTACACAGAGTACGGTGTGTCTGCACTGTAATGATAAACGTGGACTAATGGAAAATGGGCCTTAGTCTTATATTGTCTATTGAGATGTAACAAATCTTATTTAATCGGCAATTCCACTGATAATGACTTTGTGTCATGCAGTTTATACAAGTCAACCTGCAGAAAGCTTGCTTATGAAGCCAGAATGAATAAAATTTTAAGAATAATTATGTTAACACACCTAATAGGCATAGGTTCTACTTTTATGGGGGTTTTTAAAACAAAAATGCCTTTTGTTTCCTTTAAAATTTATTTCCATTTTCAAGGCCAAAACTATTTAATGTTAATGTCAGTAAAACAATGACGATCATCATTATGTGAACATCTGCATTCCCTTACAACAGTATGTACAGTGAAATGTAGCCATCAACATTTCAAAACTAGTTTTAGTTTAGCCTATTAAAAGGCATTACTGTGGACAGCAGATGAAACACAAGTAATGCTTTCATCCATGCAAATAACAATTTTATAACTATACTCTTCAAAAAGTAGGGGAACCTGAAATATTAATGTTAAAATCAACTATTAGACTGAACATACGTTTTGACCACAAACATCCTAGTAAAGAACGTTCAGGTCTGTTTATCAACACACCGAAACACATTCCATAGTTTGCACATGCATCAGGCAGTTGCCCCGTATACGTGCGTGGGGTGTCATTCTCGATTTTAACCAGTTCCAAGAAGGTCCATTAATCACTGTGGAACATTATTTCTGTCAATCGTTTTCCATTCTGTTGTTCATACAGTTGTTATTGTTTTGTATTTAGTCATTTTTATTGTTTCAATTTGCAATTTACTGATAAAAAAACGTCAATTTTCAAATTTCACTTCTGACCCCAATCGTCCTTCAAGATCATTGGTGGTCATAAAACCTACTGTAATACTGAATTACCGGTTGTAACGTTTTCCCAACTAATTCACTATTATCATATAACCATTCTCCACAGCTAATATACCTTACAATTTTGGTAATTGTAAATTCTTATTAAGAGTTCCCCAACATTTTTTGAAGAGTATATAAAAAAAATTCATTTAAAGTTAAGTTTAAAAATACAGTCATGGGAATGACATATTTGAATTTTAAATTAATTATTACACAAAAAATGTAATAAAGAAGAAAACAAAGATAGCATTGTGAATAACATTTCTAATCACATATTATAAGAAATTAGCTTTTAGCAGATAAAACCAAAAAACCCACATAATTTGTCTCTTGACTTGCAAACAAATACCAAAGTTCTAACTATGTAACTATAGAAAATAATTTAACAGTTGTTAGCACTGAAACAATAAATGCATTTGGTCTTGTGCACAAAATATTTCTAAGTATATATTATATAAAAATTGTAAACCTAAACTTTAGTGGATAAAATAAAACATTTAATGCATTGTTAACATATTTTTAACTATATAATAATATAAAAATTTTGAACTCAATTTTTATTTAATGAAACAAGAAAAGAAAATGCCTTCATCATCAGTACTAACATATTTTAGTCATATATTTATATAAAAAATTGTGAATAACATAGTTGTAACTACATAATATAACATAGCTGTAACTACATTATATAACATAGTTGTAACTACATAATATAGCATAGTTGTAACTACATTATATAACATAGCTGTAACTACATAATATAGCATAGTTGTAACTACATTATATAACATAGCTGTAACTACATAATATAGCATAGTTGTAACTACATTATATAACATAGCTGTAACTACATAATATAGCATAGCTGTAACTACATAATATAACATAGCTGTAACTACATTATATAGCATAGCTGTAACTACATTATATAACATAGCTTAACTACATAATATAACATAGCTGTAACTACATAATATAACATAGCTGTAACTACATTATATAACATAGCTGTAACTACATTATATAACATAGCTGTAACTACATTATATAACATAGCTGTAACTACATAATATAACATAGCTGTAACTACATAATATAACATAGCTGTAACTACATTATATAACATAGCTGTAACTACATAATATAACATAGCTGTAACTACATTATATAACATAGCTGTAACTACATAATATAACATAGCTGTAACTACATAATATAGCATAGCTGTAACTACATTATATAACATAGCTGTAACTACATAATATAACATAGCTGTAACTACATAATATAACATAGCTGTAACTACATAATATACATGTATCTATAAAAACTTAACTTAATGTTTGGTAGAGGGACAATAAACCAAAACATGTCTTCAGTCTTGCAAGGGGTGAGACATAGCCTAGTGGTAAAGCGCTCGTTTGATGCGCGGTCAGTCTGGGAACGATCCCCGTCGGTGGGCCCATTGGGCTATTTCTTGCTCCAGCCAGTGCACCACAACTGATACATCAAAGGCTGTGGTATGTGCTATCCTATCTATGGGATGGTGCATATAATAGATCCCTTGCTGCTAATCGAAAAGAGTAGCCCATGAAGTGGCGACAGCGGGTTTTCTCTCTCGATATCTGTGTGGTCCTTAACCATATGTCCAATGCCATATAACCGGAAATAAAATGTGTTGAGTGCGTCGTTAAATAAAACATTTCCTTCCTTCAGTCTTGCAAAGCAGATATTTCTAACTATATAGTCATCTACATATTTTCAAATAACCTTTTGGTATGTGAAACAAAACAAACATATTGCCTTCGTGCAGTTTGTAAATAACATTTTCAACAATGTAAATTTTATATCTTTAAAAATTTAACATACTGTAACTTTCAAGAAATGAAACAAAAACATGTAATTCCTTGCAACTAACCTATTTCTAAATATAAAACTATAGTAAATAATTCAACACTTTAGCACAAAAATGTAATGGCTTGAGCGTTGTGTCTAACTATATATTATTTTTAAATTTTAAACTTAAATTTTATAAGATAAAATAAAAACAATTCATGCTGGGGTTACCTTGCAAATATTGTATTTCTCACTACATACACGTAATTCATATATATTATATAAAATATCTAAACCAAATTTTTAGCAGATGGAAACAAAATAATGTCCTCATAATTTGTAAAAACATATTTTCTAACCATATAAGTAAATACAAAATATGAGCTGAACTGTTCATTAAAATAAAGTAAAAATTATTCATTCAACAAATTTATAAATTTTTATAATTTTACATAGCACCTGCAAAAAAGTTTCTCCTTGGAGGCAGTGATTGTTCCTAATAAATGCTCTGTAAAAAATACTGAACTGTTGAATCGGAAAAGTATTAGACCAGGGACCTACATGTATAGGCCTCATTATGTATAGAGTTGTTTGTTTGGGCCAGTTTATGTAGTTACATGAATTGTAAACAGCCTGAAGGCTGTGTTATGTATTAAGTTCTTGTATAAGCCTCATTATGTATAGAGTTGTTTGTTTGGGCCAGTTTATGTAGTTACATGAATTGTAAACAGCCTGAACGCTGTGTTATGTATTAAGTTCTTGTATAAGCCTCATTATGTATAGAGTTGTTTGTTTGGGCCAGTTTATGTAGTTACATGAACTGTAAACAGCCTGAACGCTGTGTTATGTATTAAGTTCTTGTATAAGCCTCATTATGTATAGAGTTGTTTGTTTGGGCCAGTTTATGTAGTTACATGAACTGTAAACAGCCTGAAGGCTGTGTTATATATACAGTTCTTGTATCGGCCCATAGGCCGTGTTATATATAAAGTTCTTGTATCATCCTATAGGCCGTGTTATATATAAAGTTCTTGTATCGGCCCATAGGCCATGTTACATATAAAGTTCTTGTATCATCCTATAGGCTGTGTTACATATAAAGTTCTTGTATCGTCCTATAGGCCGTGTTAAACATAAAGTTCTTGTATCGGCCCATAGGCCGCCGTGTTATATATAAAGTTCTTGTATCGTCCTATAGGCCGTGTTATATATAAAGTTCTTGTATCGTCCTATGGGCCCTGTTATCCATAACATTTCTGAATAGACCCTATTATGTGCAACATTTTTTTTTGTATTTTCCGGTTACATATATGATCAGAATTATGCCCTGTTATGCATACATTTTTTATACAAACCCCATTACGTGCAACATTTTTTTCTCTCTTTTTTTCTGGTTACATGTATTCAGAATTATGCCCTGTTATGTATAAATTGTTTACACAGGCCCCATTATGTGCAACTTTTTTCACTTTTTTCCCCTCCGATTATGTATATATTCAGAACTATGCATTTTATTTCCGTTGATTCTTTGAGTCCAGGTACTGATGTGTTTTGATGACTGCATTGGGAACGTTGCCAGATTTATGAACGGGCAGGAACAGTAGCCCCGGCTCGCTGATCTTTCCGTGAGACACTTCGTCGCATTTAGTCAGCAGGTCGTATGAGATGCGTTCAGAAACAACCGAGTCGTGTTTGTAGCTTGGATGCTTCTCAATGAACTGACGCATCCAGCTAGCTGTGGTCATCAGCTCTCCTGCAATATAAAACAACAAAACTTGGTGTTCTCCTGGAATATAAAACAACAAAAGTTGGTGCTCTCCTGCAATATAAAACAACAAAATGTTAGTGTTCTCCTGGAATATAAAACAACAAAATGTTGATGCTTTCCGGAAGTAAAAAAACAGCAACCATTCTGAGAGTACTGCTAAAGCAATACATGTCCCCTACCTGGCCCAACAACCAAGATCCAAATAGATGTTAACAACATTCAGAGAGTACTGCTAAAGCAATACTTGTCCCCTACCTGGCCCAACAACCAAGATCCAAATAGATGTTAACAACATTCTGAGAGTACTGCTAAAGCAATACATGTCCACTACCAGACCCAGCAACAACCAAGATCCAAATAGATGTTAACAACATTCAGAGAGTACTGCTAAAGCAATACATGTCCCCTACCTGGCCCAACAACCAAGATCCAAATAGATGTTAACAACATTCAGAGAGTACTGCTAAAGCAATACATCTCCCCTACCAGGCCCAACAACCAAGATCCAAATAGATGTTAACAACATTCTGAGAGTACTGCTAAAGCTATACATGTCCCCTACCTGGCCCAGCAACAACCAAGATCCAAATAGATGTTAACAACATTCTGAGAGTACTGCTAAAGCAATACATGTCCCCTACCTGGCCCAACAACCAAGATCCAAATAAATGTTAACAACATTCTGAGAGTACTGCTAAAGCAATACTTGTCCCCTACCTGGCCCAACAACAACCAAGATCCAAATAGATGTTAACAACATTCTGAGAGTACTGCTAAAGCAATACATCTCCCCTACCTGGCCCAGCAACCAAGATCCAAATAGATGTTAACAACATTCAGAGAGTACTGCTAAAGCAATACATGTCCCCTACCTGGCCCAACAACCAAGATCCAAATAGATGTTAACAACATTCTGAGAGTACTGCTAAAGCAATACATGTCCCCTACCTGGCCCAGAAACCAAGATCAAATAGATGTTAACAACATTCAGAGAGTACTGCTAAAGCAATACATGTCCCCTACCTGGCCCAGAAACCAAGATCAAATAGATGTTAACAACATTCTGAGAGTACTGCTAAAGCAATACATGTGGCCCAACAACAACCAAGATCCTACATTCAGAGAGTACTGCTAAAGCAATACTTGTCCCCTACCACGCCCAACAACCAAGATCCAAATAGATGTTAACAACATTCTGAGAGTACTGCTAGCTATACATGTCCCCTACCTGGCCCAGCAACAACCAAGACAAATAGATGTTCATTCTGAGAGTACTGCTAAAGCAATACATGTCCCCTACCTGGGCCCACACTGAGAACCAAGATCCAAATAGATGTTAACAACATTCAGAGAGTACTGCTAAAGCAATACATTCAGAGAGTACTGCTAAAGCAATACATGTCCCCTACCTGGCCCAACAACCAAGATCCAAATAGATGTTAACAACATTCTGAGAGTACTGCTAAAGCAATACATGTCCCCTACCTGGCCCAGCAACAACCAAGATCCAAATAGATGTTAACAACATTCTGAGAGTACTGCTAAAGCAATACATGTCCCCTACCTGGCCCAGAAACCAAGATCCAAATAGATGTTAACAACATTCTGAGAGTACTGCTAAAGAAATACAACCTACAAGATCTAACAACATTCCCTACCTGTCCCCTACCACGCCCAACAACCAAGATCCAAATAGATGTTAACAACATTCAGAGAGTACTGCTAAAGCAATACATCTGGCCCAGAAACCCAAATAGATGTTACCTGGCCCAGCAACCAAGATCCAAATAGATGTTAACAACATTCAGAGAGTACTGCTAAAGCAATACATGTCCCCTACCTGGCCCAGAAACCAAGATCAAATAGATGTTAACAACATTCAGAGAGTACTGCTAAAGCAATACATGTCCCCTACCTGGCCCAGAAACCAAGATCCAAATAGATGTTAACAACATTCTGAGAGTACTGCTAAAGAAATACATCTCCCCTACCTGGCCCAACAACAACCAAGATCCAAATAGATGTTAACAACATTCTGAGAGTACTGCTAAAGCAATACTTGTCCCCTACCACGCCCAACAACCAAGATCCAAATAGATGTTAACAACATTCTGAGAGTACTGCTAAAGCAATACATGTCCCCTACCAGGCCCAACAACCAAGATCCAAATAGATGTTAACAACATTCTGAGAGTACTGCTAAAGCAATACATGTCACCTACCTGGCCCAGCAACAACCAAGATCCAAATAGATGTTAACAACATTCTGAGAGTACTGCTAAAGCAATACTTGTCCCCTACCTGGCCAAGCAACAACCAAGATCCAAATAGATGTTAACAACATTCTGAGAGTACTGCTAAAGCAATACTTGTCCCCTACCTGGCCCAACAACCAAGATCCAAATAGATGTTAACAACATTCTGAGAGTACTGCTAAAGCAATACATGTCCCCTACCTGGCCCAGAAACCAAGATCAAATAGATGTTAACAACATTCAGAGAGTACTGCTAAAGCAATACATGTGGCCCAGAAACCCTACCTGGCCCAGACAACCAAGATCCAAATAGATGTTAACAACATTCTGAGAGTACTGCTAAAGCAATACTTGTCCCCTACCTGGCCCAACAACCAAGATCCAAATAGATGTTAACAACATTCTGAGAGTACTGCTAAAGCAATACATGTCCCCTACCAGGCCCAACAACCAAGATCCAAATAGATGTTAACAACATTCTGAGAGTACTGCTAAAGCAATACTTGTCCCATACCTGGCCCAACAACCAAGATCCAAATAGATGTTAACAACATTCTGAGAGTACTGCTAAAGCAATACATGTCACCTACCTGTCCAGCAACAACCAAGATCCAAATAGATGTTAACAACATTCTGAGAGTACTGCTAAAGCAATACTTGTCCCCTACTGGGCCCAACAAAGCTATATACAAAATAGCATCTCAAAATCTTCAGGCATTGCTTTGCAAAATAAAAATAAAAAATCCCCAAAACCATAATTTTTATATCTCCTAAGTTGAAGGGCCATAAATGTTTGAAAAAATTGACAAAATGCCATGCAAGTCAAACTTGATCTTTAATAGAACATGATAAAGCTATATACAAAATTTCAGCGTTATATCTTGAGACATTGCAAAAATATAAAAAGGTAAATCGCCATGAAAGTTAAACTTGATCTATACATAAAATTTCAGCTCAATATCTCAAGGCATTGTGAAAAGAAACATATGACGAGTTTAGGTGCCATTTTATCTAAAAACTGACTTCAACGATCGTTACTCTGTTCAAGGCGTTATGTTCTGATTTTCATACTGGTTTGAAATTCAGTCCTTCATTTACTTTACTTATTTCAACTTAAGATCACCCATTGTGGACTTGATACGTTTTACATAGAAGGCATAACAAAAACACTCTTTTGCAGAAAATGACTAAAATGGATGTATGGACAGACGGCCGGACCAACATACAGACAGAAGGATGAAGACAAAACCTATAGGTCCCTCCTTATAGAATAAAAAATAAGAAATTGGCCACATTGTCATCAGCTCTCCTAGACTTTTTTTCTTTTTTTTTTAAATTGGGTGACCAGGAATAAAAAATAAGAAATTGGCCACATTGTCATCAGCTCTCCTAGACTTTTTCTTCTTTCTTTTTAAATTGGGTGACCAGGAGTAAAAAACAAGAAATTGGCCACATTGTCATCAGCTCACCTAGACTTTTTCTTCTTTCTTTTTAAATTGGGTGACAAGGAATAAAAAATAAGAAATTGGCCACATTGTCATCAGCTCTCCTAGACTTTTTCTTCTTTCTTTTTAAATTGGGTGACCAGGAATAAAAAATAAGAAATTGGCCGCATTGTCATCAGCTCTCCTAGACTTTTTCTTCTTCTTTTTTAAAATTGGGTGACCAGGAATAAAAAATAAGAAATTGGCCGCATTGTCATCAGCTCTCCTAGACTTTTTCTTCTTCTTTTTTAAAATTGGGTGACCAGGAATAAAAATTTTAAAAAAATTGGTGTTCTCCAGGAATAAAAACAACAACAAAAGTTGGTGTTCTCCAGGCATAAAAAAACAACAAAAGTTAGTGTTCTCCAGGAATAAAAAACAATAAACCTTATGAAGTCAATGTTATCTCCCTTGATGCACATTCACGTAAACCACAAGACCAAACTGACATGAACCACCAATCTTTTATGGTCTAGAATGAACAGTTGCAGAATTAAGGATCAGCAAAACAATGTATTCCAAAAGGAAGGAAATGTTTTATTTAACGACGCACTCAACACATTTTATTTACGGTTATATGGCGTCGGACATATGGTTAAGGACCACACAGATATTGAGGGAGGAAACCCGCTGTCACTACTTCATGGGCAACTCTTTTCGATTAGCAGCAAGGGATCTTTTATATGCACCATCCCATAGACAGGATAGCACATACCACAGCCTTTGATGTACCATTCATGGTGCACTGGCTGGAGCGAGAAATAGCCAAAGGGCCCACTGACAAGGACTGATCCCAAACCGACCGTGCATCAAGCAAGCACTTTACCACTGCACAACATCTTGCCCTGTATTCCAAATATTCAATGGTTTTTATTCTGTTCTAGATAGAATTTTAGACATTTAATGTGCAGCCTACGAGTAGTCAAATTGTAACTCACCAGTTATATGTAAATATAATTCACATAACCAAACACTATCAGTTACCTAGTCTATGTAAACAAACATTATCATGTCTGGTTACCTACAGATTTTGAAATATTGTCCTCAATAATAAACTACTTACCATTAACAAAATTATATTATATAACATAAAGGATAATAAACAAGTCACCAGTTATTATAAAATTTATGTCCCGGGTGAAATAATGTTTATATTTCACGTGCGTGAAATATGAATGAGTGAACTTACTATATGCGGTATACAGTGTGTTGCCTGCAGTGGTCAGAAGGTTAAACTATGTGATGTCATTGTGCATGTTTGCCACATCGTGATGACGTCATATTTAGTACAGACTAAGTCACTGGTTTGTAACGGCCAAATCATCTACTATATAATCACCGGACAGGTGATTGGAGATGAGTTGAAGGTATTGCATGACAGTGCACCGTGTTAGTATTAACAGCTATATAATTATTGGATGCGCGTTTGGAGATCAGTTGAAGGTATTGCATGACGGTGCACCGTGTTAGTATTAACAGCTATATAATCACTGGATTGGAGATGAGTTGAAGGTATTGCATGACAGTGCACCGTGTTAGTATTAACAGCTATATAATCACTGGATTGGAGATCAGTTGAAGGTATTGCATGACGGTGCACCGTGTTAGTATTAACAGCTATATAATCACCAGATTGGAGATGAGTTGAAGGTATTGCATGACGGTGCACCGTGTTAGTATTAACAGCTATATAATCACTGGATTGGAGATCAGTTGAAGGTATTGCATGACGGTGCACAGTGTTAGTATTAACAGCTATATAATCACCAGATTGGAGATCAGTTGAAGGTATTGCATGACGGTGCACAGTGTTAGTATTAACAGCTATATAATCACCAGATTGGAGATGAGTTGAAGGTATTGCATGACGGTGCACCGTGTTAGTATTAACAGCTATATAATCACCAGACACGTGATTGGAGATGAGTTGAAGGTATTGCATGACGGTGCACCGTGTTAGTATTAACAGCTATATAATCACTGGAATGGAGATGAGTTGAAGGTATTGCATGACGGTGCACTGTGTTAGTATTAACAGCTATATAATCACTGGACACGTGATTGCAGATCAGTTGAAGGTATTGCATGACGGTGCACTGTGTTAGTATTAACAACTATATAATCACCGGACACGTGATTGGAGATGAGTTGAAGGTATTGCATGACGGTGCACCGTGTTAGTATTAACAGCTATATAATCACCGGACAGGTGATTGGAGATCAGTTGAAGGTATTGCATGACGGTGCACCGTGTTAGTATTAACAGCTATATAATCACCGGACACGTGATTGGAGATGAGTTGAAGGTATTGCATGATGGTGCACCGTGTTAGTATTAACAGCTATATAATCACTGGATTGGAGATCAGTTGAAGGTATTGCATGACGGTGCACAGTGTTAGTATTAACAGCTATATAATCACCAGATTGGAGATGAGTTGAAGGTATTGCATGACGGTGCACCGTGTTAGTATTAACAGCTATATAATCACCAGACACGTGATTGGAGATCAGTTGAAGGTATTGCATGACGGTGCACCGTGTTAGTATTAACAGCTATATAATCACCAGATTGGAGATGAGTTGAAGGTATTGCATGACGGTGCACCGTGTTAGTATTAACAGCTATATAATCACCGGACACGTGATTGGAGATGAGTTGAAGGTATTGCATGACGGTGCACCGTGTTAGTATTAACAGCTATATAATCACTGGATTGGAGATGAGTTGAAGGTATTGCATGACGGTGCACCGTGTTAGTATTAACAGCTATATAATCACCGGACACGTGATTGGAGATCAGTTGAAGGTATTGCATGACGGTGCACCGTGTTAGTATTAACAGCTATATAATCACTGGATTGGAGATGAGTTGAAGGTATTGCATGACGGTGCACCGTGTTAGTATTAACAGCTATATAATCACTGGATTGGAGATCAGTTGAAGGTATTGCATGACGGTGCACCGTGTTAGTATTAACAGCTATATAATCACTGGATTGGAGATGAGTTGAAGGTATTGCATGACGGTGCACCGTGTTAGTATTAACAGCTATATAATCACTGGATTGGAGATGAGTTGAAGGTATTGCATGACGGTGCACCGTGTTAGTATTAACAGCTATATAATCACTGGATTGGAGATGAGTTGAAGGTATTGCATGACGGTGCACCGTGTTAGTATTAACAGCTATATAATCACTGGATTGGAGATCAGTTGAAGGTATTGCATGACGGTGCACTGTGTTAGTATTAACAGCTATATAATCACCAGATTGGAGATCAGTTGAAGGTATTGCATGACGGTGCACTGTGTTAGTATTAACAGCTATATAATCACTGGACACGTGATTGCAGATCAGTTGAAGGTATTGCATGACGGTGCACAGTGTTAGTATTAACAGCTATATAATCACCGGACACGTGATTGGAGATCAGTTGAAGGTATTGCATGACGGTGCACCGTGTTAGTATTAACAGCTATATAATCACCAGACACGTGATTGCAGATCAGTTGAAGGTATTGCATGACGGTGCACTGTGTTAGTATTAATAGCTATATAATCAGTTGAAGGTATTGCATGACGGTGCACTGTGTTAGTATTAATAGCTATATAATCACCGGATGCACGTTTGGAGATCAGTTGAAGGTATTGCATGATGGTGCACAGAGTTAGTATTAATAGCTATATAATTACCGGATGCACGTTTGGAGATCAGTTGAAGGTATTGCATGACGGTGCACAGAGTTAGTATTAATAGCTATATAATTACCGGATGCACGTTTGGAGATCAGTTGAAGGTATTGCATGACGGTGCACAGAGTTAGTATTAATAGCTATATAATTACCGGATGCACGTTTGGAGATCAGTTGAAGGTATTGCATGACGGTGCACAGAGTTAGTATTAATAGCTATATAATTACCGGATGCACGTTTAGAGATCAGTTGAAGGTATTGCATGACGGTGCACAGAGTTAGTATTAATAGCTATATAATTACCGGATGCACGTTTGGAGATCAGTTGAAGGTATTGCATGACGGTGCACAGAGTTAGTATTAATAGCTATATAATTACCGGATGCACGTTTGGAGATCAGTTGAAGGTATTGCATGACGGTGCACAGAGTTAGTATTAATAGCTATATAATCACCGGATGCACGTTTGGAGATCAGTTGAAGGTATTGCATGACGGTGCACAGAGTTAGTATTAATAGCTATATAATCACCGGATGCACGTTTGGAGATCAGTTGAAGGTATTGCATGACGGTGCACAGAGTTAGTATTAATAGCTATATAATTACCGGATGCACGTTTGGAGATCAGTTGAAGGTATTGCATGACGGTGCACAGAGTTAGTATTAATAGCTATATAATTACCGGATGCACGTTTGGAGATCAGTTGAAGGTATTGCATGACGGTGCACAGAGTTAGTATTAATAGCTATATAATTACCGGATGCACGTTTGGAGATCAGTTGAAGGTATTGCATGACGGTGCACTGTGTTAGTATTAATAGCTATATAATTACCGGATGCACGTTTGGAGATCAGTTGAAGGTATTGCATGACGGTGCACTGTGTTAGTATTAATAGCTATATAATTACCGGATGCACGTTTGGAGATCAGTTGAAGGTATTGCATGACGGTGCACAGAGTTAGTATTAATAGCTATATAATTACCGGATGCACGTTTGGAGATCAGTTGAAGGTATTGCATGACGGTGCACAGAGTTAGTATTAATAGCTATATAATTACCGGATGCACGTTTGGAGATCAGTTGAAGGTATTGCATGACGGTGCACAGAGTTAGTATTAATAGCTATATAATTACCGGATGCACGTTTAGAGATCAGTTGAAGGTATTGCATGACGGTGCACAGAGTTAGTATTAATAGCTATATAATTACCGGATGCACGTTTGGAGATCAGTTGAAGGTATTGCATGACGGTGCACAGAGTTAGTATTAATAGCTATATAATTACCGGATGCACGTTTGGAGATCAGTTGAAGGTATTGCATGACGGTGCACAGAGTTAGTATTAATAGCTATATAATTACCGGATGCACGTTTGGAGATCAGTTGAAGGTATTGCATGACGGTGCACAGAGTTAGTATTAATAGCTATATAATTACCGGATGCACGTTTGGAGATCAGTTGAAGGTATTGCATGACGGTGCACAGAGTTAGTATTAATAGCTATATAATTACCGGATGCACGTTTGGAGATCAGTTGAAGGTATTGCATGACGGTGCACAGAGTTAGTATTAATAGCTATATAATTACCGGATGCACGTTTGGAGATCAGTTGAAGGTATTGCATGACGGTGCACAGAGTTAGTATTAATAGCTATATAATTACCGGATGCACGTTTGGAGATCAGTTGAAGGTATTGCATGACGGTGCACAGAGTTAGTATTAATAGCTATATAATTACCGGATGCACGTTTGGAGATCAGTTGAAGGTATTGCATGACGGTGCACAGAGTTAGTATTAATAGCTATATAATTACCGGATGCACGTTTGGAGATCAGTTGAAGGTATTGCATGACGGTGCACAGAGTTAGTATTAATAGCTATATAATTACCGGATGCACGTTTGGAGATCAGTTGAAGGTATTGCATGACGGTGCACAGAGTTAGTATTAATAGCTATATAATTACCGGATGCACGTTTGGAGATCAGTTGAAGGTATTGCATGACGGTGCACAGAGTTAGTATTAATAGCTATATAATTACCGGATGCACGTTTGGAGATCAGTTGAAGGTATTGCATGACGGTGCACAGAGTTAGTATTAATAGCTATATAATTACCGGATGCACGTTTGGAGATCAGTTGAAGGTATTGCATGACGGTGCACAGAGTTAGTATTAATAGCTATATAATTACCGGATGCACGTTTGGAGATCAGTTGAAGGTATTGCATGACGGTGCACAGAGTTAGTATTAATAGCTATATAATTACCGGATGCACGTTTGGAGATCAGTTGAAGGTATTGCATGACGGTGCACAGAGTTAGTATTAATAGCTATATAATTACCGGATGCACGTTTGGAGATCAGTTGAAGGTATTGCATGACGGTGCACAGAGTTAGTATTAATAGCTATATAATTACCGGATGCACGTTTGGAGATCAGTTGAAGGTATTGCATGACGGTGCACAGAGTTAGTATTAATAGCTATATAATTACCGGATGCACGTTTGGAGATCAGTTGAAGGTATTGCATGACGGTGCACAGAGTTAGTATTAATAGCTATATAATTACCGGATGCACGTTTGGAGATCAGTTGAAGGTATTGCATGACGGTGCACAGAGTTAGTATTAATAGCTATATAATTACCGGATGCACGTTTGGAGATCAGTTGAAGGTATTGCATGACGGTGCACAGAGTTAGTATTAATAGCTATATAATTACCGGATGCACGTTTGGAGATCAGTTGAAGGTATTGCATGACGGTGCACAGAGTTAGTATTAATAGCTATATAATTACCGGATGCACGTTTGGAGATCAGTTGAAGGTATTGCATGACGGTGCACAGAGTTAGTATTAATAGCTATATAATTACCGGATGCACGTTTGGAGATCAGTTGAAGGTATTGCATGACGGTGCACAGAGTTAGTATTAATAGCTATATAATCACCGGATGCACGTTTGGAGATCAGTTGAAGGTATTGCATGACGGTGCACAGAGTTAGTATTAATAGCTATATAATTACCGGATGCACGTTTGGAGATCAGTTGAAGGTATTGCATGACGGT
This sequence comes from Gigantopelta aegis, assembly GCF_016097555.1. NCBI lineage: Eukaryota > Metazoa > Mollusca > Gastropoda > Neomphalida > Peltospiridae > Gigantopelta > Gigantopelta aegis. Next base: position 46,765,451 of record NC_054705.1, on the reverse strand, counting down.
GCACAGAGTTAGTATTAATAGCTATATAATTACCGGATGCACGTTTGGAGATCAGTTGAAGGTATTGCATGACGGTGCACAGAGTTAGTATTAATAGCTATATAATTACCAGATGCACGTTTGGAGATCAGTTGAAGGTATTGCATGACGGTGCACAGAGTTAGTATTAATAGCTATATAATTACCGGATGCACGTTTGGAGATCAGTTGAAGGTATTGCATGACGGTGCACAGAGTTAGTATTAATAGCTATATAATTACCGGATGCACGTTTGGAGATCAGTTGAAGGTATTGCATGACGGTGCACAGAGTTAGTATTAATAGCTATATAATTACCGGATGCACGTTTGGAGATCAGTTGAAGGTATTGCATGACGGTGCACAGAGTTAGTATTAATAGCTATATAATTACCGGATGCACGTTTGGAGATCAGTTGAAGGTATTGCATGACGGTGCACAGAGTTAGTATTAATAGCTATATAATTACCGGATGCACGTTTGGAGATCAGTTGAAGGTATTGCATGACGGTGCACAGAGTTAGTATTAATAGCTATATAATTACCGGATGCACGTTTGGAGATCAGTTGAAGGTATTGCATGACGGTGCACAGAGTTAGTATTAATAGCTATATAATTACCGGATGCACGTTTGGAGATCAGTTGAAGGTATTGCATGACGGTGCACAGAGTTAGTATTAATAGCTATATAATTACCGGATGCACGTTTGGAGATCAGTTGAAGGTATTGCATGACGGTGCACAGAGTTAGTATTAATAGCTATATAATTACCGGATGCACGTTTGGAGATCAGTTGAAGGTATTGCATGACGGTGCACAGAGTTAGTATTATTAATAGCTATATAATTACCGGATGCACGTTTGGAGATCAGTTGAAGGTATTGCATGACGGTGCACAGAGTTAGTATTAATAGCTATATAATTACCGGATGCACGTTTGGAGATCAGTTGAAGGTATTGCATGACGGTGCACAGAGTTAGTATTAATAGCTATATAATTACCGGATGCACGTTTGGAGATCAGTTGAAGGTATTGCATGACGGTGCACAGAGTTAGTATTAATAGCTATATAATTACCGGATGCACGTTTGGAGATCAGTTGAAGGTATTGCATGACGGTGCACAGAGTTAGTATTAATAGCTATATAATTACCGGATGCACGTTTGGAGATCAGTTGAAGGTATTGCATGACGGTGCACAGAGTTAGTATTAATAGCTATATAATTACCGGATGCACGTTTGGAGATCAGTTGAAGGTATTGCATGACGGTGCACCGTGTTTCCACGTCGATGTCCACCGAGTCGAGGTATTTATTCATCAGTGGCAACACACCAACAAAGTCACCCTGAAATTAAAAGGAAACACATTTATTTTCATTGGTCACTTAGTCCAATATCTTTATAGTCTGGCAAAAAGTAGGCTACTACCAAGTAACAGCTGAAATGACATTATTATTTCAGTCAACAGCTGTAGAAATCCTCCTTGGATGTTTTTGATGTGAACTTTCTTAAACTTCATTAACCATACTTTAATAGTCAATTAAAGACTTTTTTCCACTCTGCTATCCATTTGTTTTCCATTAATTGACACAAAACACACCCTTCTCACTGAAATTCCTTATTTAAATTACAAGTACTATACATGTGTAGGTACCTGAATAATCTGGGCTCATGGAATGTACCTGAAAGTGAGGGAACCACTGTCAGTGTGATGGCCTGGGGGAGGTGGTAGTGGATGGGTGGGCATTGTCAGTGTGATGGCCTGGGGGAGGTGGTGGTGGATGGGTGGGTGGACACTGTCAGTGTGATGGCCTGGGGGAGGTGGTGGTGGATGGGTGGGTGGGCACTGTCAGTGTGATGGCCTGGGAGAGGTGGTGGTGGATGGGTGGGTGGGCATTGTCAGTGTGATGGCCTGGGGGAGGTGGTGGTGGATGGGTGGGTGGACACTGTCAGTGTGATGGCCTGGGGGAGGTGGTGGTGGATGGGTGGGTGGGCACTGTCAGTGTGATGGCCTGGGGGAGGTGGTAGTGGATGGGTGGGCATTGTCAGTGTGATGGCCTGGGGGAGGTGGTGGTGGATGGGTGGGCATTGTCAGTGTGATGGCCTGGGGGAGGTGGTGGTGGATGGGTGGGTGGACACTGTCAGTGTGATGGCCTGGGGGAGCTGGTGGTGGATGGGTGGGTGGACACTGTCAGTGTGATGGCCTGGGGGAGGTGGTAGTGGATGGGTGGGCATTGTCAGTGTGATGGCCTGGGGGAGGTGGTGGTGGATGGGTGGGTGGACACTGTCAGTGTGATGGCCTGGGGGAGGTGGTAGTGGATGGGTGGGCATTGTCAGTGTGATGGCCTGGGGGAGGTGGTGGTGGATGGGTGGGTGGGCACTGTCAGTGTGATGGCCTGGGGGAGGTGGTGGTGGTGGATGGGTGGGCATTGTCAGTGTGATGGCCTGGGGGAGGTGGTAGTGGATGGGTGGGCATTGTCAGTGTGATGGCCTGGGGGAGGTGGTGGTGGATGGGTGGGCATTGTCAGTGTGATGGCCTGAGGGAGGTGGTGGTGGATGGGTGGGCATTGTCAGTGTGATGGCCTGGGGGAGGTGGTAGTGGATGGGTGGGCATTGTCAGTGTGATGGCCTGGATGGAGGTGGTGGTGGATGGGTGGGTGGGCACTGTCAGTGTGATGGCCTGGGGGAGGTGGTGGTGGATGGGTGGGTGGGCACTGTCAGTGTGATGGCCTGAGGGAGGTGGTGGTGGATGGGTGGGTGGGCACTGTCAGTGTGATGGCCTACTGGGGGAGGTGGTGGTGGTGAACCCGTTGAAGGGGGAGGGGGGGGGGGTGAAGGGCTTTCAAATGCATGCTTCTCTAAGAAACATTTGAATTTCAGGTGTTCAAATATGGCATTTCTAGCCTACCGAGGGGAATGGTCCCTGTGGTCCTACGCCCATCCCCAGATCATTGACAATTTGATCAATCGTAGAAAAGTAGTGTGCCTTATTGTTTTTTTGTCCTGTTCATCGAGACCTGAATGCTGAAAAAAGTGAGCACCATACGAGTAACCAGACTGGTGTAAAGCGTTTTGATGTAAACACACAACTTGAAGACAACTCGGATCCTTTTCTCTTTTCTAGGGAAGTATGCAGTTTGTGAGAGGTCAGGTGAAGTTAAAAAAGAAATAATAGTTTACCTTTCCGTTAATGATTTCGTGATACTTAACCTGGACCCAATTTCACTAAACATCATAAGCCTAGTTCTGCACTTAAACATAAATATACAACTAAACCACAATTCTTATTACTATTATAGTACAACAAATATAGTTAGAATACACATACTTCACTAAACATCATAAGCCTAGTTCTGCACTTAAACATAAATATACAACTAAACCACAATTCTTATTACTATTATAGTACAACAAATATAGTTAGAATACACATACTTCACTAAACATCATAAGCCTAGTTCTGCACTTAAACATAAATATACAACTAAACCACAATTCTTATTACTATTATAGTACAACAAATATAGTTAGAATACACATACTTCACTAAACATCATAAGCCTAGTTCTGCACTTAAACGTAAATATACAACTAAACCACAATTCTTATTACTATTATAGTACAACAAATATAGTTAGAATACACATACTTCACTAAACATCATAAGCCTAGTTCTGCACTTAAACATAAATATACAACTAAACCACAAGTCTTATTACTATTATAGTACAACAAATATACGTGTAGTTAGAATACACATACTTCACTAAACATCATAAGCCTAGTTCTGCACTTAAACATAAATATACAACTAAACCACAATTCTTATTACTATTATAGTACAACAAATATAGTTAGAATACACATACTTCACTAAACATCATAAGCCTAGTTCTGCACTTAAACATAAATATACAACTAAACCACAATTCTTATTACTATTATAGTACAACAAATATACGTGTAGTTAGAATACACATACTTCACTAAACATCATAAGCCTAGTTCTGCACTTAAACATAAATATACAACTAAACCACAATTCTTATTACTATTATAGTACAACAAATATACGTGTAGTTAGAATACACATACTTCACTAAACATCATAAGACTAGTTCTGCACTTAAACATAAATATACAACTAAACCACAATTCTTATTACTATTATAGTACAACAAATATACGTGTAGTTAGAATACACATACTTCACTAAACATCATAAGCCTAGTTCTGCACTTAAACATAAATATACAACTAAACCACAATTCTTATTACTATTATAGTACAACAAATATACGTGTAGTTAGAATACACATACTTCACTAAACATCATAAGCCTAGTTCTGCGCTTAAACATAAATATACAACTAAACCACAATTCTTATTACTATTATAGTACAACAAATATACGTGTAGTTAGAATACACATACTTCACTAAACATCATAAGCCAAGTTCTGCACTTAAACATAAATATACAACTAAACCACAATTCTTATTACTATTATAGTACAACAAATATACGTGTAGTTAGAATACACATACTTCACTAAACATCATAAGCCTAGTTCTGCACTTAAACATAAATATACAACTAAACCACAAGTCTTATTACTATTATAGTACAACAAATATACATATAGTTAGAATACACATACTTCACTAAACATCATAAGCCTAGTTCTGCACTTAAACATAAATATACAACTAAACCACAATTCTTATTACTATTATAGTACAACAAATATACATATAGTTAGAATACACATACTTCACTAAACATCATAAGCCTAGTTCTGCACTTAAACATAAATATACAACTAAACCACAATTCTTATTACTATTATAGTACAACAAATATAGTTAGAATACACATACTTCACTAAACATCATAAGCCTAGTTCTGCACTTAAACATAAATATACAACTAAACCACAATTCTTATTACTATTATAGTACAACAAATATACGTGTAGTTAGAATACACATACTTCACTAAACATCATAAGCCTAGTTCTGCACTTAAACATAAATATACAACTAAACCACAATTCTTATTACTATTATAGTACAACAAATATACGTGTAGTTAGAATACACATACTTCACTAAACATCATAAGCCTAGTTCTGCACTTAAATGTAAATATACAACTAAACCACAATTCTTATTACTATTATAGTACAACAAATATACATGTAGTTAGAATACACATACTTCACTAAACATCATAAGCCTAGTTCTACGCTTAAACATAAATATACAACTAAACCACAATTCTTATTACTATTATAGTACAACAAATATACGTGTAGTTAGAATACACATACTTCACTAAACATCATAAGCCTAGTTCTGCACTTAAACATAAATATACAACTAAACCACAAGTCTTATTACTATTATAGTACAACAAATATACATATAGTTAGAATACACATACTTCACTAAACATCATAAGCCTAGTTCTGCACTTAAACATAAATATACAACTAAACCACAATTCTTATTACTATTATAGTACAACAAATATACATATAGTTAGAATACACATACTTCACTAAACATCATAAGCCTAGTTCTGCACTTAAACATAAATATACAACTAAACCACAATTCTTATTACTATTATAGTACAACAAATATAGTTAGAATACACATACTTCACTAAGCATCATAAGCCTAGTTCTGCACTTAAACATAAATATACAACTAAACCACAATTCTTATTACTATTATAGTACAACAAATATACGTGTAGTTAGAATACACATACTTCACTAAACATCATAAGCCTAGTTCTGCGCTTAAACATAAATATACAACTAAACCACAATTCTTATTACTATTATAGTACAACAAATATAGTTAGAATACACATACTTCACTAAACATCATAAGCCTAGTTCTGCACTTAAACATAAATATACAACTAAACCACAATTCTTATTACTATTATAGTACAACAAATATACATATAGTTAGAATACACATACTTCACTAAACATCATAAGCCTAGTTCTGCACTTAAACATAAATATACAACTAAACCACAATTCTTATTACTATTATAGTACAACAAATATAGTTAGAATACACATACTTCACTAAACATCATAAGCCTAGTTCTGCACTTAAACATAAATATACAACTAAACCACAATTCTTATTACTATTATAGTACAACAAATATAGTTAGAATACACATACTTCACTAAACATCATAAGCCAAGTTCTGCACTTAAACATAAATATACAACTAAACCACAAGTCTTATTACTATTATAGTACAACAAATATACGTGTAGTTAGAATACACATACTTCACTAAACATCATAAGCCTAGTTCTGCACTTAAACATAAATATACAACTAAACCACAATTCTTATTACTATTATAGTACAACAAATATAGTTTAGAATACACATACTTCACTAAACATCATAAGCCTAGTTCTGCACTTAAACATAAATATACAACTAAACCACAATTCTTATTACTATTATAGTACAACAAATATACGTGTAGTTAGAATACACATACTTCACTAAACATCATAAGCCTAGTTCTGCACTTAAACATAAATATACAACTAAACCACAATTCTTATTACTATTATAGTACAACAAATATACGTGTAGTTAGAATACACATACTTCACTAAACATCATAAGCCTAGTTCTGCACTTAAACATAAATATACAACTAAACCACAATTCTTATTACTATTATAGTACAACAAATATACGTGTAGTTAGAATACACATACTTCACTAAACATCATAAGCCTAGTTCTGCACTTAAACATAAATATACAACTAAACCACAATTCTTATTACTATTATAGTACAACAAATATACGTGTAGTTAGAATACACATACTTCACTAAACATCATAAGCCTAGTTCTGCACTTAAACGTAAATATACAACTAAACCACAAGTCTTATTACTATTATAGTACAACAAATATACGTGTAGTTAGAATACACATACTTCACTAAACATCATAAGCCTAGTTCTGCACTTAAACATAAATATACAACTAAACCACAAGTCTTATTACTATTATAGTACAACAAATATACGTGTAGTTAGAATACACATACTTCACTAGACATCATAAGCCTAGTTCTGCACTTAAACATAAATATACAACTAAACCACAATTCTTATTACTATTATAGTACAAGAAATATAGTTAGAATACACATATTTCATTTTCTTTTGCCTTTAAAATGCTCCTTTATCCGTAATGATACCATTTTCTGCATGAAATAGACGCCAAACACGTGTAAACACATGACTGGTATAACTGCTAGAAGCAGACGTAAACTTACGATGTTTAGTGAAATAGGCCCTGACCTCTAGGGAAGTATGCACTTTGTGAGAGGTCAGGTCAAGTCAAAAAGAAAGAATGGTTTACCTTTCCGTTAATTATTTCATTGACGTCCATGAGCGTGTACTCATCCATGATTTTCTTACACGCCGTTGGTTTTGGACATTTGGCATAGACCTCGCATGCACAGGCAGGGGACATGGCTGGAAAAAACACACATCATTTTAAGAAAAACCTCACATTCATATACTAGCGACACTACTGCAAATAGAAAAACCTCACAATCCTATACTAGCAACACTACTACAAACAGAAAAACCTCACAATCCTATACTAGCAACACTACTACAAACAGAAAAACCTCACAATCCTATACTAGCAACACTACTGCAAACAGAAAAACCTCACAATCCTATACTAGCAACACTACTACAAACAGAAAAACCTCACATTTGTATAGTAGCAACACTACTGCAAACAGAAAAACCTCACATTTGTATACTAGCAACACTACTGCAAACAGAAAAACCTCACATTCGTATACCAGCAACACTACTGCAAACAGAAAAACCTCACAATCCTATACCATCAACACTACTACAAACAGAAAAACCTCACATTCGTATACCAGCAACACTACTGCAAACAGAAAAACCTCATTCCTATACCAGCAACACTACTGCAAACAGAAAAACCTCACATTCGTATACCCAAGCTAAAACAGAAAAACCTCATTCCAACCAGCAACACTACTACAAACAGAAAAAACCTCATTCCTATACCACCAACACTACTGCAAACAGAAAAACTCTCACCAGCAACACTACTCCTCATTCCTATACCAGCAACACTACTGCAAACAGAAAAACCTCCTCATTCCTATACCACCAACACTACTGCAAACAGAAAAACCTCACATTCGTATACCAGCAACACTACTGCAAACAGAAAAACCTCACATTCCTATACCAGCAACACTACTGCAAACAGAAAAACCTCACATTCCTATACCAGCAACACTACTGCAAACAGAAAAACCTCATTCCTATACCACCAACACTACTGCAAACAGAAAAACCTCACATTCGTATACCACACTTCAACACTACTACAAACAGAAAAACCTCACATTCCTATACCAGCAACACTACTGCAAACAGAAAAACCTCACAATTTCTATACCAGCAACACTACTGCAAACAGAAAAACCTCACCAGCAACACTACTGCAAACAGAAAAACCTCACAATATACCAGCAACACTACTGCAAACAGAAAAACCTCACATTCCTATACCAACACTACTACAAACACTACTAGCTAAACAGAAAAACCTCACATTCGTATACCAGCAACACTACTGCAAACAGAAAAACCTCACATTCCTATACCACCAACACTACTGCAAACAGAAAAACCTCATTCCTATACCAGCAACACTACTGCAAACAGAAAAACCTCACATTCCTATACCAGCAACACTACTACAAACAGAAAAACCTCACATCCGTATACTAGCAACACTACTGCAAACAGAAAAACCTCATTCCTATACCACCAACACTACTGCAAACAGAAAAACCTCACATTCGTATACCAGCAACACTACTGCAAACAGAAAAACCTCATTCCTATACCACCAACACTACTGCAAACAGAAAAACCTCACAAAAACCTACTACAAACAGAAAAACCTCATTCCTATACCACCAACACTACTGCAAACAGAAAAACCTCACATTCGTATACCAGCAACACTACTGCAAACAGAAAAACCTCATTCCTATACCACCAACACTACTGCAAACAGAAAAACCTCACATTCGTATACCAGCAAACACTACTGCAAACAGAAAAACTCAACACAGAAAACCTCATTCCTATACCAGCAACACTACTGCAAACAGAAAAACCTCATTCCTATACCACCAACACTACTGCAAACAGAAAAACCTCAACATTCCTATACCTAGCAACACTACTGCAAACAGAAAAATCACATCCTATACCCTCATTCCGTATACCACCAACACTACTGCAAACAGAAAAACCTCACATTCGTATACCAGCAACACTACTGCAAACAGAAAAACCTCATTCCTATACCAGCAACACTACTGCAAACAGAAAAACCTCAAAAACCTCATTCCTATACCACCAACACTACTGCAAACAGAAAAACCTCACATTCTACCAGCAACACTACTGCAAACAGAAAAATTCCTATACCACCAACACTACTGCAAACAGAAAAACCTCATTCCTATACCAGCAACACTACTGCAAACAGAAAAACCTCACATTCGTATACCACCAACACTACTGCAAACAGAAAAACCTCACATTCGTATACCACCAACACTACTGCAAAACAGAAAAAAACCTCACATTCGTATACCAGCAACACTACTGCAAACAGAAAAACCTCATTCCTATACCACCAACACTACTGCAAACAGAAAAACCTCATTCCTATACCACCAACCTCACATTCGTATACCAGCAACACTACTGCAAACAGAAAAAAACCTCATTCCTATACCACCAACACTACTGGCAAACAGAAAAACTACTGCAAAACAGCAAAAAACCTCATTCCTATACCACCAACACTACTGCAAACAGAAAAACCTCATTCCTATACCACCAACACTACTGCAAACAGAAAAACCTCATTCCTATACCACCAACACTACTGCAAACAGAAAAACCTCATTCCTATACCACCAACACTACTGCAAACAGAAAAAACCTCATTCCTATACCACCAACACTACTGCAAACAGCAAACAAAAAACCTCACATCCGTATACTAGCAACACTACTACAAACAGAAAAACCTCACATTCGTATACCAGCAACACTACTGCAAACAGAAAAACCTCATTCCTATACCAGCAACACTACTGCAAACAGAAAAACCTCATTCCTATACCACCAACACTACTGCAAACAGAAAAACCTCACATTCGTATACCAGCAACACTACTGCAAACAGAAAAACCTCATTCCTATACCACCAACACTACTGCAAACAGAAAAACCTCATTCCTATACCAGCAACACTACTGCAAACAGAAAAACCTCATTCCTATACCACCAACACTACTGCAAACAGAAAAACCTCATTCCTATACCAGCAACACTACTGCAAACAGAAAAACCTCATTCCTATACCACCAACACTACTGCAAACAGAAAAACCTCATTCCTATACCACCAACACTACTGCAAACAGAAAAACCTCATTCCTATACCACCAACACTACTGCAAACAGAAAAACCTCACAATCCTATACCATCAACACTACTACAAACAGAAAAACCTCATTCCTATACCACCAACACTACTGCAAACAGAAAAACCTCATTCCTATACCACCAACACTACTGCAAACAGAAAAACCTCATTCCTATACCAGCAACACTACTGCAAACAGAAAAACCTCACATTCGTATACCAGCAACGCTACTGCAAACAGAAAAACCTCATTCCTATACCACCAACACTACTGCAAACAGAAAAACCTCATTCCTATACCACCAACACTACTGCAAACAGAAAAACCTCACATCCGTATACTAGCAACACTACTACAAACAGAAAAACCTCACATTCGTATACCAGCAACACTACTGCAAACAGAAAAACCTCACATTCGTATACCAGCAACACTACTGCAAACAGAAAAACCTCACATTCGTATACCAGCAACACTACTACAAACAGAAAAACTTCACATTCGTATACCAGCAACACTACTGCAAACAGAAAAACCTCACATTCGTATACCAGCAACACTACTGCAAACAGAAAAACCTCACAATCCTATACCATCAACACTACTACAAACAGAAAAACCTCACATTCGTATACCAGCAACGCTACTGCAAACAGAAAAACCTCATTCCTATACCAGCAAACACTACTACAAACAGAAAAACCTCATTCCTATACCAGCAACACTACTACAAACAGAAAAACCTCACATTCCTATACCAGCAACACTACTGCAAACAGAAAAACCTCACATTCATATACTAGCAACACTACTACAAACACAAATAAATATTTGTGGAAACAGGTTCCTGTGCACCAAGTAAAGTGGTCTCGAGCCAGCTGTAAGGTTTGTAAATGGTGGAAATGTTTGACTTGTGTGCACACTCTATAACTGGATACATCATCTCAAAATGTTTACAAATGAACAATAAATATTTTCTTGAAAACAATAAAAAATTCTTGTATTACTGTGACACATACTTCATGCAATACATGCTAGAGAATGTTTCTCCATGAATATGCCCTAGTTTAATTGGCAGTAATGTTCACAGATACTGGGACATATAAAACCTTAGGGTTGTAATTAGCAGCTATAACTGGATGTCAACATTTCGTCATTCTGACACAGTTTTCAGAGAAAAACCAGCTACATTTTTTCCATAAATAGCAAGGGATTTTTTGTGTGCCCTTTTTTATAGACAAGTCAGCACATACCACAGCCTTTGATACAAACACTGATAGACTTGGTGTGGCTATGTGAGCGTGTATGTGTGCGTGTGCGTGTGCATGTGTGTGGTATGACAGTCTGGCAGTGTACCTTAAATACATGTATAATTAATGCTTTTAGTCCATGAAATTTTTCCTGTTAATACGCTATTCTGATAAAATTGTTTAAAAAAAACAACAACTTAAAAATGTATTTTCCATTTCAGCTTTCTAGCAGACCTCCCTGACCTCATGCTACTATTACAATGTTCTCCTTTACTCTCAGTACACAGACACAATTAACACTAACACTTCACTTGTTACTGAATGAATGAATGAATGAATGAATGAATAATAGTTAAAGTAACACTAACACTTCACTTGTTGCATGTTTTGTTACTGAATGAATGAATGAATGAATGATAGTTAAAGTAACACTAAAACTTCACTTGTTGCATGTTTTGTTACTGAATGAATGAATGAATGAATGAATGAATGATAGTTAAAGTAACACTAAAACTTCACTTGTTGCATGTTTTGTTACTGAATGAATGAATGAATGAATGAATGATAGTTAAAGTAACACTAAAACTTCACTTGTTGCATGTTTTGTTACTGAATGAATGAATGAATGAATGAATGATAGTTAAAGTAACACTAAAACTTCACTTGTTGCATGTTTTGTTACTGAATGAATGAATGAATGAATGAATGATAGTTAAAGTAACACTAAAACTTCACTTGTTGCATGTTTTGTTACTGAATGAATGAATGAATGAATGAATGAATGATAGTTAAAGTAACACTAAAACTTCACTTGTTGCATGTTTTGTTACTGAATGAATGAATGAATGAATGATAGTTAAAGTAACACTAAAACTTCACTTGTTGCATGTTTTGTTACTGAATGAATGAATGAATGAATGAATGTTTTGTTTAAAGACACCACTAGAGCACAATGATTTATTAATTATTGGCTATTGGATGTCAAACATTTGGTAATTTTGACATACATGTACAGTCTTAGAGAGGAAACCTGCTACATTTATCCATTAGTACATGTAGCAAGGGATCTTTTATATACACCATCCCACAGACAAGTTAGCACATACCACAGCCTTTGATACACCAGTCGTGGTGCACTGGCTGGAACAAGAAATAGTCCAATGGTCCCACCGATGGGGATCGATCCCAGACAGACCATACATTAGGCGAACACTTTACCACTCGGCTATGTCCCGTCCAAATGAATGAATGAAAGAAAGAAAAAAAGAAAGAATGAAAGAATGAATGAATGAATGAATGAATGAAAGAAAGAATGAAAGAATGAATGAAAGAATGAATGAATGAAAGAACGAAAGAATGAATGAAAGAAAGAATGAATGAATGAATGATTGAATGACACCTCAGCACAAAGAATACCTTGGCTATGGGTGTCAAACCAAGGTAAACACATTATTTGTACATTAAATAAGTGAATCAGTACAAAAACTGAGAAGTTAAATGAAAGCCGAGTGTAAAGAGGTATGTGGTTTGTTACCGGTGAGGACATCTTTCTTGAAGTAGAACTTTCCTTTACGGACAGCATCCCGTTCGTGAGCAGTCTTCATGTTTTCATCTACCTGTAGCAAAACACAACACATAAAACACATTTTGATTTGTATTGAAGACAATAAACAGTACTGTAATATTACATATGCCTCATGTTAGACCCACTGGAAGCAATCTGGTCAGTCCTGAAATCCATGTGCAAAGCCCATTATATTAGAATCTCATTTTAAAAATTATATTATCTCAATTTTTACCAAGTAATGGTGGCTAGAAACATACTGTTTGCCAATCTGTCGACTGAATGTTCTAAAATAAACAAAAAACAAAACAAAAAAACTGAAAAATCCAACAAACACTATTATTCTATCAAGGTGTTGCAAGTGGGTGTACAATCAATACTAATATATCCTATTAGAAATTATACTATAATATCAATTTCAAAATTATATTAATCTTAATATTTTAATTAGATTATCTTAATTTCTTAATTTTAAAATTATATTTTGTCAATTTCTTTTATTATACCTATATTATCTCCATTTTAAAATTATATTATATGAATTTTTAAATCATATTAATCTCAATTTTAAAATTATATTATTTCTATTTTAAAATATTATTATATTATCTCAATTTTAAATTTATATTATCTCAATATTAAAGTTACATTACCTCAATTTTTTAATTAGATTACCTCAAGTTTAAAATATAATATCTCAATTTTAAATTATGCTATCTTAATTTTTAATTATCTTTATATATTAGTTTTAAAATTGTATTTTTATCTCAATATTTAAAATATATTATCACAATATTGACCAAAATAGTTGGATCTCTAGCAGAGATGTTAGACCTTCTGAGAGTGTTACCTTGGAGATGGGTATAACAAAGTTGAGTTAGAAGGTCAGTATGGCACTGTCTGAGAGTGTTACCTTGGAGATGGGTATAACAAAGTTGAGTTTGAAGGTAAGTATGGCACTGTCTGAGAGTGTTACCTTGGAGATGGGTATAACAAAGTTGAGTTTGAAGGTAAGTATGGCACTGTCTGAGAGTGTTACCTTGGAGATGGGTATAACGAAGTTGAGTTTGAAGGTCAGTATGGCACTGTCTGAGTGTGTTAACTTGGAGATGGGTATAACGAAGTTGAGTTTGAAGGTCAGTATGGCACTGTCTGAGAGTGTTACCTTGGAGATGGGTATAACAAAGTTCAGTTTGAAGGTCAGTATGGCGCGTGTGAGGAGGACGATGAAGACGACGTAGGCTGCGTTTTCGAAGTCGGTCAGCTGACAGTCCATCGGCCGGAACTCGACCCGCCAGCCAATGTCTGAGTTCGGGGGCGGCGGCTTGAACCGCATCGTCTGCCAGTTCGTGGACTGGATGTTCTGACAAATAAAACACAGACAAGTAAAACCAGGCATTAAATTTCTGCATCATCTGCCAGTTCGTGGACTGGATGTTCTGACAAATAAAACACAGACAAGTAAAACCAGGCATTAAATTTCTGCATCGTCTGCCAGTTCGTAGACTGGATGTTCTGACAAATACAACAGACAAATAAAACCAGGCATTAAATTTCTGCATCATCTGCCAGTTCGTAGACTGGATGTTCTGACAAATACAATAGACAAGTAAAACCAGGCATTAAATTTCTACATCGTCTGCCAGTTAGTAGACTGGATGTTCAGACAAGTACAATAGACAAGTAAAACAGGCATTAAATTTCTACATCGTCTGCCAGTTCGTAGACTGGATGTTCTGACAAGTACAATAGACAAGTAAATCCAGGCATTAAATTTCTACATCGTCTGCCAGTTAGTAGACTGGATGTTCAGACAAATACAACAGACAAGTAAAACCAGGCATTAAATTTCTGCATCGTCTGCCAGTTCGTAGACTGGATGTTCAGACAAATACAACAGACAAGTAAAACCAGGCATTAAATTTCTACATCGTCTGCCAGTTAGTAGACTGGATGTTCAGACAAATACAACAGACAAGTAAAACCAGGCATTAAATTTCTACATCATCTGCCAGTTAGTGGACTGGATGTTCTGATAAATACAACAGACAAGTAAAACCAGGCATTAAATTTCTACATCATCTGCCAGTTTTACCTGTCTGTTGTATTTGTCAGAACATCCAGTCTACTAAATGGCAGACTGGCAGACGATTAAATTTCTACATCGTCTGCAAGTTAGTAGACTGGATGTTCTGACAAATACAATAGACAAGTAAAACCAGGCATTAAATTTCTACATCGTCTGCCAGTTCGTAGACTGGATGTTCTGACAAATACAATAGACAAGTAAAACCAGGCATTACATTTCTACATCGTCTGCCAGTTCGTAGACTGGATGTTGTGACAAATACAATAGACAAGTAAAACAGGCATTAAATTTCTACATCGTCTGCCAGTTCGTAGACTGGATATTCTGACAAGTACAATAGACAAGTAAAACCAGGCATTAAATTTCTACATCGTCTGCCAGTTAGTGGACTGGATGTTCAGACAAATACAATAGACAAGTAAAACCAGGCATTAAATTTCTACATCGTCTGCCAGTTAGTAGACTGGATGTTCAGACAAATACAACAGACAAGTAAAACCAGGCATTAGATTTCTGCATTGTCTGCAAGTTAGTGGACTGGATGTTCTGACAAGTACAATAGACAAGTAAAACCAGGCATTAGATTTCTGCATTGTCTGCCAGTTAGTACACTGGATGTTCAGACAAATACAACAGACAAGTAAAACCAGGCATTAGATTTCTGCATTCTCTGCAAGTTAGTGGACTGGATGTTCTGACAACTACAATAGACAAGTAAAACCAGGCATTAGATTTCTGCATTGTCTGCCAGTTAGTAGACTGGATGTTCTGACAAATACAATACACAAGTAAAACCAGGCATTAAATTTCTGCATCGTCTGCCAGTTCGTAGACTGGATGTTCTGACAAATACAACAGACAAGTAAAACCAGGCATTAGATTTCTGCATTGTCTGCAAGTTAGTGGACTGGATGTTCTGACAAGTACAATAGACAAGTAAAACCAGGCATTAGATTTCTGCCAGTTAGTAGACTGGATGTTCAGACAAATACAACAGACAAGTAAAACCAGGCATTAGATTTCTGCATTGTCTGCAAGTTAGTGGACTGGATGTTCTGACAAGTACAATAGACAAGTAAAACCAGGCATTAGATTTCTGCATTGTCTGCAAGTTAATGGACTGGATGTTCCGACAAGTAAAACCCGGCATTAGATTTCTGCATTGTCTGCCAGTTAGTAGACTGGATGTTCTGACAAATACAACAGACAAATAAAACCAGGCATTAAATTTCTGCATCGTCTGCCAGTTCGTAGACTGGATGTTCTGACAAATACAATAGACAAGTAAAACCAGGCATTAAATTTCTACATCGTCTGCCAGTTCGTAGACTGGATGTTCAGACAAGTACAATAGACAAGTAAAACAGACATTAAATTTCTACATCGTCTGCCAGTTCGTAGACTGGATGTTCTGACAAGTACAATAGACAAGTAAATCCAGGCATTAAATTTCTACATCGTCTGCCAGTTCGTAGACTGGATGTTCTGACAAGTACAATAGACAAGTAAATCCAGGCATTAAATTTCTACATCGTCTGCCAGTTAGTAGACTGGATGTTCAGACAAATACAACAGACAAGTAAAACCAGGCATTAAATTTCTGCATCGTCTGCCAGTTCGTAGACTGGATGTTCTGACAAATACAACAGACAAATAAAACCAGGCATTAAATTTCTGCATCGTCTGCCAGTTCGTAGACTGGATGTTCTGACAAATACAACAGACAAGTAAAACCAGGCATTAAATTTCTGCATCGTCTGCTAGTTCGTAGACTGGATGTTGTGACAAATACAATAGACAAGTAAAACCAGGCATTAAATTTCTGCATCGTCTGCCAGTTAGTAGACTGGATGTTCAGACAAATACAACAGACAAGTAAAACCAGGCATTAAATTTCTACATCGTCTGCCAGTTAGTGGACTGGATGTTCTGACAAATACAATACACAAGTAAAACCAGGCATTAGATTTCTGCCAGTTAGTAGACTGGATTTTCTGACAAATACAACAGACAAGTAAAACCAGGCATTAGATTTCTGCATTGTCTGCAAGTTAGTGGACTGGATGTTCTGACAAGTACAATAGACAAGTAAAACCAGCCATTAGATTTCTGCATTGTCTGCAAGTTAGTGGACTGGATGTTCTGACAAGTACAATAGACAAGTAAAACCCGGCATTAGATTTCTGCATTGTCTGCCAGTTAGTAGACTGGATGTTCTGACAAATACAACAGACAAGTAAACCAGGCATTAAATTTCTACATCGTCTGCCAGTTAGTGGACTGGATGTTGTGACAAATACAATAGACAAGTAAAACCAGGCATTAAATTTCTACATCGTCTGCCAGTTAGTAGACTGGATGTTCTGACAAATACAACAGACAAGTAAAACCAGGCATTAAATTTCTACATCGTCTTCCAGTTAGTAGACTGGATGTTCAGACAAATACAACAGACAAGTAAAACCAGGCATTAGATTTCTGCATTGTCTGCAAGTTAGTGGACTGGATGTTCTGACAAGTACAATAGACAAGTAAAACCAGGCATTAGATTTCTGCATTGTCTGCAAGTTAGTGGACTGGATGTTCTGACAAGTACAATAGACAAGTAAAACCAGGCATTAGATTTCTGCATTGTCTGCCAGTTAGTAGACAGGATGTTCTGACAAATACAACAGACAAGTAAAACCAGGCATTAGATTTCTGCATTGTCTGCCAGTTAGTCGACTGGATGTTCTGACAAATACAACAGACAAGTAAAACCAGGCATTAAATTTCTACATCGTCTGCCAGTTAGTAGACTGGATGTTCAGACAAATACAACAGACAAGTAAAACCAGGCATTACATTTCTACATCGTCTGCCAGTTCGTAGACTGGATGTTGTGACAAATACAATAGAGAAGTAAAACAGGCATTAAATTTCTACATCGTCTGCCAGTTCGTAGACTGGATGTTCTGACAAGTACAATAGACAAGTAAAACCAGGCATTAAATTTCTACATCGTCTGCCAGTTAGTGGACTGGATGTTCAGACAAATACAATAGACAATTAAAACCAGGCATTAAATTTCTACATCGTCTGCCAGTTTGTAGACTGGATGTTCTGACAAATACAACAGACAAGTAAAACCAGGCATTAAATTTCTGCATTGTCTGCAAGTTAGTGGACTGGATGTTCTGACAAGTACAACAGACAAGTAAAACCAGGCATTAAATTTTTGAATTTTGTTTCCGGATTCCACTGGGATCATAAAATGATGTAATATATATTTTGTTTTATTCCAGCTCCTCGGTAGGTTGAGTGCTCTTGCCTAAGGTGCTTGTGTCGCGGGATCGAACCACCTCAGTGCATCCATTCAACTGAGTGGGTTTTTTCTTGCTCCAATCAGTGCACCACAACTGGTCAAAGGCTGTGGTATGTGCTTTCCTGTCTGTCGGAAAGTGCATATAAAAGATTCCTTGCTGCATTAGGAAAAATCCTGTGATGACTACAAGTCATCATTAACAAATGTTTGACATCCAATAGCCGATGATTAATTAATCAATGTGCTCTAGTGGTGTCATTAAACAAAAAAAATTCAGGGTCATGGTCATGTTCACAGCATGAAAATGGTTTGTGTACAAGAATTTCACATAATTAAATATCTCACCTACTATAAAATGATTTAGTGAATAAATAAATGCTGTGTTATATAGCATTCACTATTAAGTCAGTTCTGAAGAAAAACATAGTAAACAAAAGTCACTGTTTAAAACCTCAAGGTAAAAAACAGTGAATGTTTCGTCCACCGTCAGGCGAGGGCTTTCCCACTGGGCTACGTCCCACACAATCATTAACTCATTACTACCTCAATGTGTCCATTTTTTCTCAAGTTGCACCACTCCCCTAGAACTGGCCCCTGATTACTACCTCAATGTGTCCCTAGAACTGGCCCCTGATTAACTACCTCAATGTGTCCATTGTTTCTCAAGTTGCACCCCTCCCCTAGAACTGGCCCCTGATTACTACCTCAATGTGTCCATTGTTTCTCAAGTTGCACCCCTCCCCTAGAACTGGCCCCTGATTACTACCTCAATGTGTCCATTGTTTCTCAAGTTGCACCCCCTCCCCTAAAACTGGCCCCTGATTAACTACCTCAATGTGTCCATTGTTTCTCAAGTTGCACTCCTCCCCTAGAATTGGCCCCTGATTAACTACCTCAATGTGTCCATTGTTTCTCAAGTTGCACCCCTTCCCTAGAACTGGTCCCTGATTAACTACCTCAATGTGTCCCTTTTTTCTTAAGTTGCACCCGTCCCCTAGAACTGGCCCCTGATTACTACCTCAATGTGTCAATTATTTCTCAAGTTGCACCCCTTCCCTAGAACTGGACCCTGATTACTACCTCGAAATGATTGGTGTCTTCTTCGTCATCCTGGTCGACGTTTTCACTGAACAGCGTGATCGGGTCGCGTATAAACAGATGAGCCATGTGCTTAGACAAGGCATCCTCCACACCTACAACATTTACATAATTTATTCACCTCAACATGTACAACATTAACATAATTTATTCACCTCCACACCTACAACATTTACATAATTTATTCACCTCTACACCCCTACATTTACATAATTTATGTACCTCCACACAGACATTAACATAATTTTTTAACCTCAACACTTACAGCATTAACATAATTTATTCACCTGCACACCCACATTAACATAATTTATTCACTTCCACACCTACAATATTAATATAATATTATTAATCTCCACACATACAAATTAACATAATTTATTATTCTCAACAACATTAACATTATTTATGTGCCAAGACAAGGCACATCCACTCCTACATGTACATTAACATAATTCAGACAAAACATCCTCCACACATAAAACAATAACATAATCTATTACTCATATGGTTAAAAATATCTTGGTACATATCGAAGTGATACGTCCCACTAGAAGCCAAGTGGGATGTAACACTTTGATGTCACACTATGACATCATCGACTGGCACACTACAATCAAACGAGTTGAGTGATATAAATTAAGATCGATTATGGGTAACAAATAGGATATTAAACTCGTTACTATTTCGAATCATGTTTATATAAAATCCCTTGTGAAATAATTTTCACTGTCACTCGCTAAAGCTCGTGAAAACTGAAAATTATTTCACTCGGGACATAAATATGATACAAAACGGAAGCTCGTTTAATATCTTATAATTTATGTGCTAAGATAAGGCATCTTCCACACCTATTTTAACATGAACAAAAGATATCAAAATATCAATTTAGGATTTTTTTTGTAATTCATTTAAAATTATTCAGTTCAAATCCAATTAGTTGTTGTCTATTGGAATGTCTTGTGAACATTTCGGCCTATTTTGACAGTCTATTTAACACAGTAATTTGATCATGAAAAGATATACAGTATTACATTGTATTAAATAAAACATTCAAATTTCTTTTGTAGTTCAGTACTGTTAAAACACAAACTAGAGATAAACATTAATGAGAAATGTTGATTATCATCCATTAAAGGCTTTTGTAGGAAATATTGCAGGTACTATAATTTGCTATAAATCCTGCGATATTCTCCTCGGGAGATATCGCTTCTTTTGTTACGTCACTGTTTATGTTTCAGTGCTATTCAGCATCATTAGTGACGTCACGCAACTGTCGTTTTACTAGTTAACGAGTCTATCGCTGCCAAATAAAGTGACATTCGACCCACATTACTGACATTGTCATAATAATCCACAATAATGGATGATAAAAAGAATACCCCCCTCGTGTCTTGTGATATCATAATTTATCAGCACTCAATAAATTATATCACAAGACACTCGGGAAGTATCCTCTATTTATTTTCATGGTTTTGATTGACAGGTTTGTTTCCATAGTTACCAGCATCAACCATCTCTTGGTAAAGATCCTTGTCATACACAAGTTCAATGTCGTTGTAGATCTGACTTTCTGGCGACAAGTAACTGTCGATGGAGTCGTAGCGAGACTTGTGGATTCGGTAATTACCCGGCTCAAGTGGCTGGAAGAATAGCAATTATTAAGCATTCTGTGGATTAGGTAATTACACGGCTCAAGTGGCTGGAAGAATAACAAATATTAAGCATTCTGTGGATTCGGTAATTACCCGGCTCAAGTGGCTGGAAGAATAACAAATATTAAGCATTCTGTGGATTCGGTAAATACCCGGCTCAAGTGGCTGGAAGAATAACAAATATTAAGCATTCTGTGGATTCGGTAATTACCCGGCTCAAGTGGCTGGAAGAATAACAAATATTAAGCATTCTGTGGATTCGGTAATTACCCGGCTCAAGTGGCTGGAAGAATAGCAAATATTAAGCATTCTGTGGATTCGGTAATTACCCGGCTCAAGTGGCTGGAAGAATAACAAATATTAAGCATTCTGTGGATTCGGTAATTACACGGCTCAAGTGGCTGGAAGAATAGCAAATATTAAGCATTCTGTGGATTCGGTAATTACACGGCTCAAGTGGCTGGAAGAATAGCAAATATTAAGCATTCTGTGGATTCGGTAATTACACGGCTCAAGTGGCTGGAAGAATAACAAATATTAAGCATTCTGTGGATTCGGTAATTACCCGGCTCAAGTGGCTGGAAGAATAACAAATATTAAGCATTCTGTGGATTAGGTAATTACACGGCTCAAGTGGCTGGAAGAATAACAAATATTAAGCATTCTGTGGATTCGGTAATTACCCGGCTCAAGTGGCTGGAAGAATAACAAATATTAAGCATTCTGTGGATTAGGTAATTACCCGGCTCAAGTGGCTGGAAGAATAGCAAATATTAAGCATTCTGTGGATTCGGTAATTACCCGGCTCAAGTGGCTGGAAGAATAACAAATATTAAGCATTCTGTGGATTCGGTAAATACCCGGCTCAAGTGGCTGGAAGAATAACAAATATTAAGCATTCTGTGGATTAGGTAAATACCCGGCTCTAGTGGCTGGAAGAATAACAAATATTAAGCATTCTGTGGATTCGGTAATTACCCGGCTCAAGTGGCTGCAAGAATAGCAAATATTAAGCATTCTGATAGTATTACTATTAGTACTGTTAAAGCAATACCACCCAAACAGAAATGCATGCTTGCGGCAAGGTTGTTGCAAGGTTGTTGCAAGGTAGTTACAAGGTAGTACAAGCAATTTAAGCTATTTGCAAGCTAACATTTAGCTCGTGCAAGCTAGTCAGTAATTCTGCAAGCTTCCCGCAAGCATGTTTTCATTATTGCAAGCTTGCTGCATGCTTGCGCAAGCTTGCTGCATGCATATCTTCAACTTGCTAGCTTCCCGCAAGCATATTTTACTTTTGCAAGCTTGCTGCAAGCTTCCCCAAATATGTTAGTTTGTGTAGTTGAAACTGAACAGAAAAGAACCTAAGTCCAGATCATTTTTATGGTTATTTTTTGAAAATTCATAACTTCTCACAGGATTGATCAAATTCAATGGGAACAGTGGGAAAACAACCAAACATACATGTAACAGATTTAGATAATATTTACAATTATTTAAAAAAAAAAAAAAAATATATATATATAGAGAGAGAGAGATAGATAGAGAGATAGATAGAGATATATAGATAGAGATATATAGATAGAGATAGATATATATAGATAGAGATATATAGATATATAGATATATATTATTTACCAGTGTTTTTCGGTATTGTCAATATCATATATTAGGAATAAAAATTGCATTATGCGAGCCTCTGGCAGTAAGATTCACTATAATACTCTAAGTGTGTAAATGCCAATAAGCATTTATATTTACAAGCCAAGACAAACTGCGAAAATAAAATGCATGATCGAACTCTACCTACCAAACAATCATCATTAATAGATTATTGGTAATCTGATATTAGGACCACCCAAACTGCTGAGGGTCTAGACTGGCATGCAATGTTTTTTGAGAGTTTGGGTATACATGACATTGTATATACCTTTCTTATAAGCCATAATGAAAGCACCGGCAAATAATAAGCGAGCATTATATATATATATAATTAGTACAAACTGTGTTAATAATATATATAACTATAACATGCACATGCATCAAGAAAAATAAAGCCTTCAATATGATTAGACAGCATATATAGTTTATTTGTAAGATCATTCATTGACATTGAAAACATGTTTCTAGTTTTGTCAGATAAGCATCTGTACAATAAAATACATAAAATTCTAAAATCTAATCACCCCAAAAAAGAAGACATAATACTGTGTTAAAAAAATAGTTTAGGGTAAGTCTCCAGATTCTGTGGGCATGTCTGCAGATAAATAGAATAATGTAACTATATTTCTATATTAAACTGTTTCTACTGTAAAATTTTGTGTAGCATCACTCTGTGTAAGTAAAATATTGTAAAAATAAATAAATTAATGGTTGACTAGTGTATTTTATGTGGATGCTGTCAAAATACAAATGTGACACTCGGGTAACTCACACTATGTATTTTCATATGGCAGCCATTATTTTGAATAAGCTATATCACTAAACATGCTAGTGTCTTGATGTCTGTTGTGTGATTTTGTTTTTCAAATCCGATTATGTCCAAAATATTATGACAATTTTCGCCAAAAAAGGGGCCATGTCGCCGACTATAGATTAGAGCCTGCATACTTTTTGGTCAACTGTAATGTAAACATAACTGAATCATGTGACTCATACATTTCAGGCGTATCTGTTAAAATAAATTTGTATTGGAGAATTGCACATTATTTGTAGCAGAACTAAAATTATGGTTTAGTATTACAAACTTGAGAAAAAAAAATCATCCCCTCTATAGTCTGTATTGATTCACCAGTCGTTTTGAATGTTAGACTAATTAAACTACATTATATTGCATAATTATAATTTTTACAATAGGTTCTGTTTAAACATTAACAAAATGAATGTAAATGTGATAGCCCTTATGACTAGACAGGTTCAATGCCTGAAGTACTGTAAATCAAGAAATGTGAATGACCATAAAACGTTTAGCAAATTTAGCGAGACCATATAAGATGCTGATATTTAAAGACATGTAATAGATAGACTGTTTCAAAAAACTTTTGTGCGATTGTTTTTTTCCAGTGTTTAACTGAACAGACAATGGTTACATAAATGCTATTGATTTTAGAAACAGTTACCTAACATACACATTACTGCAATTTTCTATTAAATTTAAGTTGTCCGCATAACATCAAAATTGATCAAAAGAATTGGTTCAACTGGTCCCACAACTTAATACAAAAAATATAAAAAACCTATTTGATATGACAACCAAACTAAAGTTTTATATCGATAACATTTTATGTTACAGTATCGCTCCGACTTGTAACTGAATCCCATGACCTTGGGATTAATTGCCCTTAGTCACTCTCTTGCACATTGGGTCTTGGAATCACAAACACCCTCTCCAAATCATTCATGAAATCAATGAAAATACACAAGTCTAATAAATCTGTTAAAGGAACTGCATCATATTCATTTGTTAAAACACCAGAAGAAATGTATTCCATATTTGCCTTTACTAAAGTAGCTTCATTATGTTGTAAAATATTCTGTTTGTCAATTTGTATTTTGCGAACAACTGCTACATACATATTTTGACATTCACAAGTCCTCTCACACAAACAAATTGGGTAGCATTTCGCAAAGAACATAATCTGTCCAAAACATCCTATGTTGTCACAGCCATTGTACTTCACAGTAAAAGAATTGCGTTTTGTCACTTTGTAATAACTAGAATGGTAAACACATCCAGAAATCATCACTCTGTAAAACACAAAAATATCTAAAAGAGGCACACCACAGTATTCAACAATAACATTTCTAAAAATGTTAAGAATATTTTCTTTGCATAATCTGCCAATTATATGGATGTGACTAGATATTGTTTCAGTAATTTTTCTGTTATTGTGATTAGTTTTAACTAGTTTTTGAAAAAATTGCCCTGCAGAGCTTTCAGGGTCACTTTCCATAGATTCACCTAGTTTTGGAAGCCTCTTTAATGAAGTAACAGCATTAGATATCTGTACAATAGCACTTTGTGTTCCATGAAACAGTTTCAACAGTTTACCATTCATACTTTCAAATGAAAAGCATGAATAGATCCATAGTGGTCCAAGCTGTTTAACACCATCTGTAAGATGCAACAACTGGTGAAGATTAGCAGACATATGATTTTCTCCATAAAGAGCACTGAACATACAACAAAACTTAATCAACAATTCATCGCAATGTTGTAGATCAGATTGTGATATTGACTGTAGATTTAGAATGTAAACTGCTTCAACTAGTAATAAATAGTGATCAAAGTAATCTGGTTCAAGGATGCCATGTAGTACAGGTGCTGAGTAATAAAATAGCCATGATCTACATTCAGATGCTTTCCAATATTTTGAGTGTTCATGAATGTTTCTTGGATGCCTTGAAATGAAGTATGGTGGTTTAATGGAAGTTAGTCTTTTGTCTGCAACATGTACAAATTTTGATGAGGAAAATGGTTTGTTGGAAAACTGTGGATCAAACCATAATGTTAACAACCTGCGAACTAGTCCCAGTAATACAGTATGCATGTAATCAATTGCTGTACCACGTACTGAATCAAAGGTAATATCAGTTAACCAGGATGGCCCTTTAATGCCATATATAATTGTTTTTGTCTTCAAAGCTTGTTCTCCATGACCAATGAACTGGTCATGACTTCTTAGTGGACCATCCACATTACCTTCATGGAAAGGAAATATCCGTGTATGTCCATTACCAGTTTGAACAACCTCACCTGGTTGCATGCATCTAGGACATCCATATTTTCCATTAAACTGAGTCATATTTAACATCATACACTTAGCTGGCAAGTCACAAGTTCCACATAATAAAACTGCTTTGTTGACAAATGTTTTATCACAATGGCTACAATCAACCTCTACACCTTTATTTTTCCAGGCTGCAAGTGTTTCATGAAATGGTTTCAAAAAGGTTGCCATAGATGGCTTTGATCTTCCATACCATAAGCCTGCAAATATCCAATTTTCAGGTTTAACTCTTTCTTTGTAAGGGAGTTCATTCATTGAAAGATACAAAGGCCATAGACTTATTTTTGAGGACTTAAAAAGTGGAACTCCATCAGTATACCACATCAGAGAGATATTATTTTTACTATGAAAATGTGTCCTAGAAAATTCCTTATAGAGTTGCCCATCAAAAATATCTTCTATATTTTCTTCCTGTGTTTTATTTCTGTGAAACCGGTGTAAAATTTGATCATGGAATGTTTTTCGTTTAAAAAGTTCCTTGATTTGGTCTTCTACTGGTATTTCAACAAAAAAAGAGGTACTGTCATCAACAGTTAGGTTACAAACTGGACAAGCTTCATCACTGTGAGATAAAAGATATTCACATTTTTTACAGTACTTGTGGAACGTGAGACATGTTTTTAGTTCACAAAAGTATTTACGAAACTTGTACAAAGAAGAATGAACTGAAAGTGCTTTCAAACAGTGTAATGATACAAGTTTTAGTAGATCTGCGAGGCATTCACCAGTCAAGCAATGTTTAAAAACAAATGACAAGATTAATAAAGCACTCTGTCCAACAGTGATAGAAGCACCATCATATATTAGGCTGTCATCCATCTCGGAGTCATCCTGTCTCTTATACATTTCTTCATCAGTTGTAGGTTCATTTAGGTTTTGGTCTTCGCAGTCATACCAAAGTAAATGTTCACTATCAGCTCCATCATACCAATTAATGCCGCCGTCATCAGTGTTTTCCACTTGTTCATTTGGACACCACCTATTAGAAGACAATATGTATTCCACTTTAACATAAATATATATATATATATATATATAATATAAGCATGTGTGTGTGTATGTGTATGTGTGTGTGTGTATATGTATATATATATATATATATATATATATATATATATATATATATATATATGTGTGTGTGTGTGTGTATATATATGTATGTACAAATAACAAATAAATGTAAAAAAAATATCAGGTGTTTTCATATCATTGTCAATAACTTGTGTTCTTTCATTTCATCAGTACTATTATTATAATTTACAATCCAACAGAAATTATATCTAACATTTGTATCTATAGACTTGTCTCAAAGTAAAATGGCTGTATATGTTTATGATGACCATGGTATGAAATGTTGATCAGATGACATGCTCTACACCTACAAAATAGGGATTTGGTTCTGCATGTGTTTTAATAATTTATCTGACATGTGAATATGATTTTAAAGTTAGGTTTTTTTTTAACGACACCACTAGAGCACATTGATTTATTAATCATCGGCTATTGGATATGAAATGTTTTAGTCACCAAATGAAAAACATTGTTGCATATGCAACAAAGTTAGTCGCAATGTAGAGAGCTGCATATAGACTAGATATAGCCACCCACAGGGGTCGACCCTAGACTGACTGTGCATCAAGCGTGCACTTTAATTACCACTGGGCTACATCCCGCCCCTGTGATTATGAGGACATATAAATAATTTAATTTCAAATCTTACCAATCAACCTCAGTAGCTGGCTGACAAGTTGCATCATCCATAAAACTGTCTTCCTGGTCTTCTGCAGCTACATGCATGATGCTATCAATAAAAATAACAGTATATTGTATATACATGTATGTACACATATACATGTAATGGAATATTACACATATATTTACATGACGAATTCATTTTCAAAACGTGATGTACAGGGGCTCATGTACAGGTATGCCAAGTTCCAATGTTTCGATTGATTATAGTGATTTTGCAACAAAATGACTTCAATGAATATATATATTAATAATAATATATACTATTTTTGGAAATGGAACTTTTCACATGTATAATATATATTCTGGGTCATTTTGCCCTAAAACTATTTCAAACCCTGCGTTGTTTCGCCATTATAGTCTTATTAACGCAGTGTTGTTTCACCATAAATCTCATTTGTATAGAGTTGTTTCGCCCCCCCCCCCCCCCCCCCCTAAATATATTTATTATAGTTTTGAAGTATTTTTTTCTTCTGTTTATTTATTATTAATTACCAAAGATTAGGTAATTTTCTGCCTTTGGAAATCAATGCCTTATCAGCTGTTTATGCTTTCTGTCAGCTGAACGAAATCAACATACCGTACTCAGCGTTTGAACCTCAGCTAAGTATATATAGTACAGTATAATAAGAAACCATAGCACATCAATAGTATGCAGTGTGACTGTTCGTTAATTAATTATTAATGTGAATATATTGCCTGTATATTATATTGGAAATACACAACAGTATAATATGATTTTTATCTGTAAATATGTACACACAATATATAATGTTTGAAATAAAAAAATCAATGGATATAGGATAAATCAGCGAATAAATGTACTTTAATAACAAAATAAAAAGTCTCAGGGCTAGCTCTGGGTTAGCAGAAAATTTCGCCAAATTATCCTACTAAACTTCAAAAATGGCAGAAACTCAGTTATTTTCTAACAAAATATAATTTATTTCATGAAATTATTTCGCAAAATTAAAATGAAATTTGCCAATTGTATTTCAAATTTGCAATTGGCGAATTTGGTGAGTGCCAGAGCTAGCTCTGGGTGTTACATGACTACTAATTTTGTCCAAGGCAGTTTCATCAGAATCATCCTACTGTAACTATGGAGTCTATTCAAGTGCTGCTTTGATGGTAAACCTTTAAAAGTAGACAAAAGACAAAAAGCTCATTAAAATTTTAAATACATTACATGTACATACCTATTTGAGAAAACTGCAGGGCCAATACTTGTTGATGAACCATGGGTAGTATTTGATTCGATTCCCACTGCAAGTGTGCAAGATTGATCAGTGTTGTCAGACCGTTGAATGTTCTGAACTGTATTTGTCTTCGCTCTTTTCAATCTCCATTTGCTTGTTTTCGGTACAGAAATCCATGGGTCTTCCTGGTTAACATATGCATTATATCTCTTCTTGGTTGTAAATTGTTTTGTTGGTTCATTACAATCAGGACCAGGATTTTTTTCTACGTCACCACTTATTATTAAGAGAGCCATAATCACCATTAAAATTCGTATGGTTCGAAGCACCGGAATGCGAATCGTTTTCATTCTTGACACCAGAATACGCGATCTCGGTTGAAAAGATCCTACTTTCATCCTCCACTGTTGTATTCCAATGCCCATATTATTAATTAACAGCCTTGTGGTCTCTGTTCTATACAGCTAGTTATTTTGTTAAGTGAGCCAATTTGAGCGTACTAGCACTTTTTTTTTCTGTGGCACCAAACCGGAAATGCACAAATGAAAAGTTCCCACTGCATCCCAGATAAAACGAAGCAGTTGATTGGATGTTTTTATTTTCTTTTTCAAAACGACATCACAATTGGCTGACAACGCTTTGGCAATATTTGCGCGCATGCCCAACAAATTTGTGAATCTCCTAAGTTCAAGGACCAAAGGGTAAATCGCTATGAAAGTCAAACTTTACCTGTAACAGTACATGATAAAGCTATACACAAACTTTACCTGTAACAGTACATGATAAAGCTATACACAAACTTTACCTGTAACAGTACATGATAAAGCTATACACAAACTTTACCTGTAACAGTACATGATAAAGCTATACACAAACTTTCAGCTCAATATCCTGAGGCATTGTGGGAAGAAAATCTGGAAAATTACACATTGGACAGATATACAGACAGACAGACAGAAGGACAGAGACGAAACCAATAGCCACCTGCAGTTGGACCATCAGGGAACTAATAAATAAAAACATGCATTAAAAATAAATGGAAGAAATATTTCACAGATAACACCTCAGCACATTGTTTAATCAGAAAATGTCACAGGCATTAAACAAACAGAAATTACATGTATGATCTAACATTGAAGAACAAGTCTCACTGTCATAAATGATACATCAAATGCTCTGGTATGCAATATCCTCACCATTTCATCAGATGTATTATGCAATATATTTTCCAATTTTGACTGCAAAATGACTCACCTCCAGTCCTCTCTCCTGTGGTGTCCTATCGTCCACAGACTGTGCGATAACCGTCCACCGAGAGTCGATATCGGCAAGATAACCCCGATAGACTGGCGACGCTGCACTCAAAGCCAGCTGAAACAACAACATCGTCAATATCAACAGCGCTGTCAACATCAACATAATCAACATCATTGTCAACATCGTCAACATCAAGATAATCAACAGCATTGTCAAGATCAACAACATCATCAACATCAACATCAACATTGTCAACAACAACATAAATGTCATCAACGTTGTCAACATCAATGTTGCTTTACTTACAGAACAAGCATTTTGAGAGGAATTTTTAACCTCACCCCCTCAGAGTTGTCTGAAATTGGTGGTTTTGACTGAAAAAGCTTAATTTTCAAAGATGAGCTCAATCGGACCAGCGGTTTGGGTGCTACAGCCCGCCCATTTTGGCAAAAATCACCAAAATTGGGCGAGGGTCCCTATATTTGAACGTCAATAAGTGAGTAACCACTGGTCCAATCTTGATGGTGGGAATGGCATCTCTTGAATGGGAATTGCCCAAGGATTCCAAATCTGCCATTAATTTTTAGATAGATGTAAGTTAAAGTGTGATGATCTTTTGACCTTCATTTTGACCTTGAATTTGACCTTGTTGCCCTCGTGACCTTGAAATGAGAATTGGTCCCATTTTGGGTTATTTTTGCCAAAATGGGTGGGCCGTAGCACCCAAACAGCTAGTCCAATTGAGCTCATACATGTATTTGAATAGAATAGAAAAAGTACACCCTCAGTGGTGAAAATTTCGACCAGTTTTATCAGCCGTTATGTCACATATCCCTATCACATAGCTGTGGTTCAACCAGTTTTATCAGCCGTTATGTGACATAACCCTATCACATAGCTGTATTTCAACCAGTTTTATCATCCGTTATGTCACATATCCCTATCACATAGCTGTGTTTCAACCAGTTTTATCAGCCGTTATGTCACATATCCCTATCACATAGCTGTGGTTGAACCAGTTTTATCATCCGTTATGTCACATATCCCTATCACATAGCTGTGGTTCAACCAGTTTTATCAGCCGTTATGTCACATATCCCTATCACATAGCTGTGGTTCAACCAGTTTTATCAGCCGTTATGTGACATAACCCTATCACATAGCTGTATTTCAACCAGTTTTATCAGGCGTTATGTCACATATCCCTATGACTGTGTTTCAACCAGTTTTATCAGCCATTATGTGACATAACCCTATCACATAGCTGTGTTTCAACCAGTTTTATCAGCCATTATGTCACATAGCTGTATTTCAACCAGTTTTATCAGCCATTATGTGACATAACCCTATCACATAGCTGTGTTTCAACCAGTTTTATCTGCCATTATGTCACATAGCTGTATTTCAACCAGTTTTATCAGCCATTATGTGACATAACCCTATCACATAGCTGTGTTTCAACCAGTTTTATCTGCCATTATGTCACATAGCTGTATTTCAACCAGTTTTATCAGCCATTATGTGACATAACCCTATCACATAGCTGTGTTTCAACCAGTTTTATCAGCCATTATGTCACATAGCTGTATTTCAACCAGTTTTATCAGCCATTATGTGACATAACCCTATCACATAGCTGTGTTTCAACCAGTTTTTATCTGCCATTATGTCACATAGCTGTATTTCAACCAGTTTTATCAGCCATTATGTGACATAACCCTATCACATAGCTGTGTTTCAACCAGTTTTATCAGCCATTATGTCACATAGCTGTATTTCAACCAGTTTTATCAGCCATTATGTGATATATCCCCATCACATAGCTGTGTTTCAACCAGTTTTATCAGCCATTATGTCACATAGCTGTATTTCAACCAGTTTTATCAGCCATTATGTGACATAACCCTATCACATAGCTGTGTTTCAACCAGTTTTATCTGCCATTATGTCACATAGCTGTATTTCAACCAGTTTTATCAGCCATTATGTGACATAACCCTATCACATAGCTGTGTTTCAACCAGTTTTATCAGCCATTATGTCACATAGCTGTATTTCAACCAGTTTTATCAGCCATTATGTGACATATCCCCATCACATAGCTGCCACCATATGTACCTGTATTACATTACGTAATTCATATATTTAGCAATGTAGGCAGCTGAGACAACTGATATTCTGATCTCCTTTTTACTGCCTAATCACTTTCTTTAAATATACTGATGGAAAATAATAAGGGAAGGCATGGAATTGGTGACCACATTTAATTTGCTATTAACAGTATTAATTAACTGAATATCAGCAGTATTGAATTAACTGCAAGAAACAAGAGTGAACTTCTGAAACTATATACTAATGTACTGGACACTGGAGTATATAACCAGGATTTTGAACTGGAGGGGAGGGGTAACACACACTATGTATGTATGTATGTTTCATTTTATAAATTTTATTAGTTTAAAAAAAAAAGGTTTGATTGAGGAGACATGACCTCTGTGACCTCCCCCCCCCCCCCCCCCCACCAAACCCCACCCCTGCTATACCATGGGTACTGGGGTTTTGGTTGCAGTTGTTGTTGCTGTGCGATCCCTTATTTCTTTCCATCAGTGTACCATGCTGGTTATAGAGGCTACATGTAGGTTAAACTGGCACAAAACATCAGAGAAATCAATTATCTAAAACGTTAAACACTTCAGACACTCTAGCTCTCGAAGTATTGATCAACAACTCTATAAAACAGTGACAGCTCAAATTCATCACAGACATGGAAAAAATGTTAAATCTGTGAGCATAGGCCCTCCCACTTCCTGAGAGCACCACCCAGAAAACAAGTTTGTAAATATCAGCCCACATCGGTGAAATGCCAGCTGGTTCTAAGATCGTGAGACAAATACGTAATGTTTCATAATGCATCTCAAAATACCCCTTCTCCTTACAGAATTACTACACACCTCTTAAAATGCAAATGTACATGTAGAAATACATTGAATATCAGATGCATCTCAAGATACCCCTTCTCCTTACAGAATTACTACACACCTCTTCAAATGCAAATGTACATGTAGAAATACATTGAATATCAGATGCATCTCAAGATACCCCTTCTCCTTACAGAATTACTACACACCTCTTGAAATGCAAATGTACATGTAGAAATACATTGAATATCAGATGCATCTCAAGATACCCCTTCTCCTTACAGAATTACTACACACCTCTTGAAATGCAAATGTACATGTAGAAATACATTGAATATCAGATGCATCTCAAGATACCCCTTCTCCTTACAGAATTACTACACACCTCTTGAAATGCAAATGTACATGTAGAAATACATTGAATATCAGATGCCAGATACATTGTTTTAAAGGCTGTTCAACAATTACATAGCATAAAATTTGACCTTTTTAATATACTCCCTTCCGTCACATGGCATCTTGTAATATTTAAAGCTTCACATATTAGTATGTAATGCTTGACAGCATACTCTCTCTCACACACACACACTCACATACTCACACACACTCACATACATACTCACACACACACACACACACACACACATGTACACTCCCACACACACAGAAAAGATGCTGCATTCACACCACTAGAGCACATTGATTAATCAATCATCGGCTATTGGATATCAAACATATGGTCATTCTGACACCACT
Organism: Gigantopelta aegis; assembly: GCF_016097555.1. Lineage (NCBI taxonomy): Eukaryota > Metazoa > Mollusca > Gastropoda > Neomphalida > Peltospiridae > Gigantopelta > Gigantopelta aegis. The sequence continues at coordinate 46,731,216 of NC_054705.1, read as the reverse complement.
AGAGCACATTGATTAATCAATCATCGGCTATTGATTATCAAACATATGGTCATTCTGACTCGTAGTCATTAGAGGAAACCTGCTAAATCTTTCCTAATGCAGCAAGGGATCTTTTATATGCACTTTACCAGACAGGATAACACATACCATGGCCTTTGATATACCAGTCGTGGTGCACTGGCTGGAACGAGAAATAGCCCAGTGGGCTCACCAACTGGGGTCGATCCCACACCGACTGGAGTCGATCCCACACCGACCGTGCATCAAGCGAGCACTTTACCACTGGGCTACGTCCCACCCATACACTTCAGACGAGTGTTCTACCAACTGGGCTACATGCAGATCTCATCCTCCGAGGCAAGCGAGCTCCTTAACACAACTTGTGAACATTAATAACTGCGAACTCCTTCCAATCGACCAGCAAGCCAACACGGCTAGGTGTAAATCCACCAGATTGATTGCAGGTGTTAATGCAGCCCAACTTGTTATTTGAATGATCCCCGCGTCAACACGCCAACTCTTGGTGACAAACATCGACGGGACCTCGTAAAGGCAAAAATAAACACACTTCTTGCCCTTTTCCTGTTTATCTTTTAAACACCGATTTTCAACTTCCAGCATCCAATCATTCGTTTCCAGGCTCTGCAATTAAGGAAGACCAACTCGCGAGAGCAGAAGTTACTGGCACTATTGGTAAGAAACTTAATTAATAAATTAAACAAGTTGGCAAAATATTAACTTAACACTATCGGTAGGAATTGACAAAATATTAACTTAACACTATAGGTAAGAAAATTAATTAATACATTTGAGGAATTCACAAAATATTAACTAACACTATCAGTAGGAATTGACAAAATATTAACTTAACACTATTGGTAAGAAAATTAATACATTTGAGGAACTGACAAAATATTAACTAACACTATTGGTAGGAATTGACAAAATATTAACTTAACACTATATTGGTAAGAAAATTAATTAATACATTTGAGGAATTGACAAAATATTAACGTAACTAAAGTGTGAAATTTTAAAAAAGATGTGCAAAATAAATTAATGTAAAATTTGTAAATTAATGTAAAATGTGAAATTATAATATGCAAATTAATGCAAAATCTGAAATTATAATATGCAAAGTAATGCAAAATATACATTTATACTAATAAAGTACCTGTATGTAAATTACACTAAAATGTAAATATTATTTTAATATATATGTAAAGTATGTGAGTGCAAACTGTATTTGTAAAATATACATTATAAAGTAAAAAGAAAATGTATTAATAAAAGATGTAACAGCAAATTATGAGTAAAATACATAAATTATGTATTTAAAATACACTGTACTTGTAAGTACATTTGTATATACATAAAAGTACCATGTAATTTAAAATGCACATACACTGTATTATTTTAAAACATTAATTTAGAGGAAATTAATTTATAGATCTACAGTACCCTGTATATAAAAGTAGTCCCACTGTACACCCTATTCAAAATTCTATATGCTACAATGTATAACATTCTATATGCTACAATGTATAACATTCTATATGCTACAATGTATAACATTCTGTTTAAAATATTACTTTCACAGGCAATTAAAAAAGAAAGAAAAACGTTCTGTTTATACTGTTGAAAAATCTATAAAGAATTGTATTTAAATACAGTACAATTTTATTACAAATTAATTTAATAAAGGAAACACAGAAATACATGTACGTACCAGCAAAACCTGTAAACAGTGTGACATTATAATTAATGTCTGGGAAATCTGTAAACACTGTGACATTATAATTAATGTCTGGGAAATCTGTAAACACTGTGACATTATAATTAATGTCTGGGAAATCTGTAAACACTGTGACATTGTAATTAATGTTTGGGAAATCTGTAAACAGTGTGACATTATAATTAATGTTTGCGAAATCTGTAAACACTGTGACATTATACTTAATGTTTGCGAAATCTGTAAACACTGTGACATTATACTTAATGTTTGCGAAATCTGTAAACACATGCACTGTGACATTATAATTAATGTCTGGGAAATCTGTAAACACTGTGACATTATAATTAATGTCTGGGAAATCTGTAAACACTGTGACATTGTAATTAATGTTTGGGAAATCTGTAAACAGTGTGACATTATAATTAATGTCTGGGAAATCTGTAAACACTGTGACATTAATTATACTTAATGTTTGCGAAATCTGTAAACACATGCACTGTGACATTATAATTAATGTCTGGGAAATCTGTAAACACTGTGACATTATAATTAATGTCTGGGAAATCTGTAAACACTGTGACATTGTAATTAATGTTTGCGAAATCTGTAAACAGTGTGACATTATAATTAATGTTTGGGAAATCTGTAAACACTATGACATAACTAATGTTTGCAAAATCTGTAAACACTGTGACATTATACTTAATGTTTGCAAAATCTGTAAACAGTGTGACATTATAATTAATGTTTGCAAAATCTGTAAACACTGTGACATTATACTTAATGTTTGCAAAATCTGTAAACACTGACATAATAATTAATGTTTGCGAAATCTGTAAACAGTGTGATATTATAATTAATGTTTGCGAAATCTGTAAACAATGTGATATTATAAATAATGTTTGCGAAATCTGTAAACAATGTGACATTATAATTAATGTTTGTGTTGCCAAATCATGATTATGCCATATTTAGCATCAACAAAGTCATTGGTTAGCAGATGCTAATTTAAATTGTCCAATAATCACCAACAAGTGACACTGGGAAAATATGAATAAATGTCCCAATTATACAACTGCTGGAGTATTTCTATTATTATATGCATTGTTAAATTTAAAAAATTAGACTAAGTGTAAAATATGTTTTATTGAAATATGTAAATCAATGTACAGTATATGTAAATTAGAGTATTCATACTGAAATGTATTACTATGTGTATATGATGTAATCTGCATAAAAAGAATTTTAATATATAAAACAGATTATTGCTAAAAACAACAACAAAAACATATAAAAAGAAGTAAACATGAGTAAACATTATAACTGCATGATGTAAATTAGTATGAAATGTATTACTATAAAAATATATAATAAAAAGTATGTAGTAAATGTTACAATAACATGATGTAAATTAATGTAAAATGTATTGTTAAAAAATGTAAATAAGAGTAAATATACTACATGTATACATGTACACATAACTACTAGCTAAATTAAATTATGTAAATCTATTTAAAATGTACTACTAATTAAAAAAGATGTTAATAAGAATAAATGTTTAAAATTTTGCATGATAAAAATTAGTGCGATATGTACTACATGTAAACAAATTAAAGGGTACCAGAAATTTTATAATTGCATTATGTAAATTTGTGAAAAATGTGTTTTCATGATGTAAATTTGTGAAAAATGTGTTTTCATGATGTAAATTTGTGTAAAATGTGCTTTCATGATGTAAATGTGTAAAATGTGTTTTCAATTTCAGATATGCTGAATATGTAAAACAGCTAGATGCTGAGTATATTTTCTGATACAGCACGTACCAAGATGCATCCTCTAGTTATAATTTATCTTACATTCATCGCGGTGTGTGGGGAATCATCATGGAAACCAACAAGCAATGCACCACACAGTGCAGGAACAAGACAAACAGTGGCAGAGACTTCAAGTGGTCCGTCAACTTCATCACCTCCAGTGTCTACATCATCGACAGCTACACCAACACCATCAGCCTCAGATAAATCAACATTCACAACAACATCCTCAACCTCAGACAGACGAACAACTAGCAAAGACATCACGCTATCATCACCATCAAAAACAACATCTTTAAACACAGCAACATTATCACCACCACCACCACAGAAATACACCAAACAATCCAAGGCAGAGAACATGAGAGTAGAACAAGGGAAGAAGTTAACAACAGAATCTGCTAGAAGACTAGATGCCACTACAACCAGAGATGATCCTTTGTCCACGAGAACCTCAGACAAACCTAACATCAAGCTGTGGCGTCCCAGTGCTAAGACAACAACAAGAGGAGCTCGAGATGATTCAAGTTCATCACAATTACCGACCGTTGCCAAGGGAACCGGAATCTCAATGAACAGAGGTAAAATAAGCACATCTGAAGGTGATGAGAAAGAAACTGACACTAAAACAGAATTGATCAGGACAACTCACACTTCAACACCCAATACCAAGGAATCTGATGCTTCAGCACCCGCTGGTACTACTACAAAGAAAATAGGTTCCTTGAACACAAAACAAGTGGCCAAACCCAATTCAGATTCAATGGGCATCAGGCAGACAACAAGACCCAGCACTGAGGTACAACACACCGCAGCTAAAGTAAGAGATGAAGCGGTAGAATCAGCACACAGCACCACAAGACAAACACCAACTACGTCGGAAACAAGACGAGCCACGAGTCCCACCACGTCAAAGCAGACTGTGACAAGCCCTGCAGTGAACAAGGAGAAGAAGAAGACAAAAGCCAAGCGTCTGAGGAAGAGAAAGAAGAAGACGATGTCGAACACAGCTCAGCCAAAGAACCAGATACATTCCATCGACGCTCCACAGCCGATGCCCATGTTGATGTCACCAGCAGGTAAGTGCCAATTGAGGTGACACGTACCACACAATACAAATGCCTAATACCAGAATAGCCAACTGCATAACAAATGATGAGATCGTCATGTCTGTCTGGTCACAATCAGCTATTCTAGTGATAGACATTTGTATCATGTGATCGTCATGTCTGTCTGGTCACAATCAGCTATTCTTGTGGTAGACATTCGTATCATGTGATCGTCATGTCTGTCTGGTCACAATGAGCTATTCTTGTGGTAGACATTCGTATCATGTGATCATCATGCCTGTCTGGTCACAATCAGCTATTCTTGTGGTAGACATTCATATCATGTGATCGTCATGTCTGTCTGGTCACAATCAGCTATTCTTGTGGTAGACATTCCTATCATGTGATTGTCATGTCTGTCTGTCACAATCAGCTATTCTTGTGGTAGACATTGCTCATGTGATCGTCATGTCTGTCTGGTCACAATTAGCTATTCTTGTGCTAGACATTCGTATCATGTGATCATCATGCCTGTCTGGTAACAATCAGCTATTCTTGTGGTAGACATTGCTATCATGTGATTGTCATGTCTGTCTGGTCACAATCAGCTATTCTTGTGCTAGACATTCCTATCATGTGATCGTCATGCCTGTCTGGTCACAATCAGCTATTCTTGTGGTAGACATTGCTATCATGTGATCGTCATGTCTGTCTGGTCACAATCAGCTATTCTTGTGGTAGACATTCCTATCATGTGATTGTCATGTCTGTCTGGTCACAATCAGATATTCTTGTGGTAGACATTGCTATCATGTGATAGTCATGTCTGTCTGGTCACAATCAGCTATTCTTGTGCTAGACATTCCTATCATGTGATCGTCATGCCTGTCTGGTCACAATCAGCTATTCTTGTGGTAGACATTCCTATCATGTGATCGTCATGTCTGTCTGGTCACAATCAGCTATTCTTGTGGTAGACATTGCTATCATGTGATCGTCATGTCTGTCTGGTCACAATCAGCTATTCTTGTGGTAGACATTCCTATCATGTGATCGTCATGTGATCGTCATGTCTGTCTGGTCACAATCAGCTATTCTTGTGTTAGACATTCCTATCATGTGATTGTCATGTCTGTCTGGTCACAATCAGCTATTCTTGTGCTAGACATTCCTATCATGTGATTGTCATGTCTGTCTGGTCACAATCAGCTATTCTTGTGCTAGACATTTGTATCATGTGATCGTCATGTCTGTCTGGTCACAATCAGCTATTCTTGTGGTAGACATTGCTATCATGTGATCGTCATGTCTGTCTGGTCACAATCAGCTATTCTTGTGCTAGACATTCCTATCATGTGATCGTCATGTCTGTCTGGTCACAATCAGCTATTCTTGTGCTAGACATTCCTATCATGTGATCGTCATGCCTGTCTGGTCACAATCAGCTATTCTTGTGGTAGACATTCCTATCATGTGATTGTCATGTCTGTCTGGTCACAATCAGCTATTCTTGTGCTAGACATTCCTATCATGTGATTGTCATGTCTGTCTGGTCACAATCAGCTATTCTTGTGCTAGACATTCCTATCATGTGATCGTCATGTCTGTCTGGTCACAATCAGCTATTCTTGTGGTAGACATTCCTATCATGTGATCGTCATGTCTGTCTGGTCACAATCAGCTATTCTTGTGGTAGACATTCCTATCATGTGATCGTCATGTCTGTCTGGTCACAATCAGCTATTCTTGTGCTAGACATTCCTATCATGTGATCGTCATGTCTGTCTGGTCACAATCAGCTATTCTTGTGGTAGACATTCCTATCATGTGATCGTCATGTCTGTCTGGTCACAATCAGCTATTCCTTGTGCTTGTGGTAGACATTCCTATCATGTGATCGTCATGTCTGTCTGGTCACAATCAGCTATTCTTGTGGTAGACATTCCTATCATGTGATCGTCATGTCTGTCTGGTCACAATCAGCTATTCTTGTGGTAGACATTCCTATCATGTGGCTTCACCTTCAGTTTTTTTCTCATCCATAAGTGTTTAGGACAGAGCTATTCTATGAAAGATATTTCTACCTCTCATCCTTAAGTGTTTAGGACAGAGCTATTCTATGAAAGATATTTCTATATCTCATTCTTAAGTCTTTAGGACAGAGCTATTCTGTGAAAGATACTTCTACCTTTCATCCTGAAGTGTTAGGACAGAGCTATTCTATGAAAGATATTTCTATATCTCATCCTCAAGTGTTTAGGACAGAGCTATTCTATGAAAGATATTTCTATCCTATCTAACACATTGTTAATTTGGCATTTATTTAATCTATTAAAAGTGACAGAGGAAATCACCACTAGCAACATAGGCTACCCCCTCACAGGACAGTACATACCACAGCCTTTAATGCAGCTGCTATGGAGTTTTACAATCTATTTGCATCAAAAGAACACCAGTAAATTTGCATAAGTTGTTATGGGTATGTAAAAAGGAGATGCAGGGTACAATATTTCACGAGAACCTTTGTTCAGTTCACATGTCGGTTATGCAATTGTAAAATCACGAGAACCGCTAATCAGTTACATGGTGTAAAATTACATTCTAAAATTAAAAGTGCCATATATCAGTAATGAAAGAGAAGATCATTTTATGTTTTTAAATACATTTGAACCACCAATGTAACACAGAATCACAGTTTTAGGATTAGGTAGGCCTCACTCATCGGTTACGAGAACTATATTCATGATACCGAACAATCAGTTACCTAAGTTAAACTCACGTAAACTGACTTCTGGTTACCTAAAGTTTTGAAATATTGTCCCCTGGGATGTAAATCAGTATTGATGGTATTTACACAATATTTACATTTCAAATTAATATCGTGAATTTTTTAAGGGAAGCTGCCATTATGTAACTTTTAATTAAAGCCCTTTTAACATTTTATATAAGATATTAACTATAGCTTAAATGACTAGACAAGGTCAATTTTCAGGCGTCAAGAAGAAGAAGAGGGTCAACAAGAAAGCAGCCAATCGGGCTCAGGGCACTAGGGGCCCAAAAGGGGAGAAAGGAGACAGAGGAGAAAAAGGAGAAATGGGTTAGTGGACCAACTATAATTTACAGAACTTTTATACCTGGAACAAAATGCATAGTTAAGGATTTGCATCTTTGAACGGTCCTAATATCTTTATTTTCATTGTAGTTTTTAAAACCATACCACTGGGAATGATGATACATAATCAACCATACATACAGCATGATATTTATCTGATTTAGACATGATCTGGCATTTTGAAGGTAGCATAGTCGAAGTTGAAAAGTTTGGTACAATGAAACTCGCCCAGTTTTGACAGAATTCAGGATTGTACAGGGTCTGGTTTAGATAGGTTGCATTGTACAGGAACAGTGGAAGCAAGTAGACACCATGGGGGGGGGCAGGGGGGGTGGGGGGGGAGGGGGCTTAAATGTGGGGGGTGGGAACTGACTGAGATCAAAGATGTAAAGCAGTTTCTAGGGAGGTTCAGGGCTATGCTTCTCAATAACACTTTGAAAAACTAGATGTCCTGAAATGCAATTTCCTGCATTTTACAAGTAAAATTCATGTCTGCCATATGATTTACTACCAATAATATTTTTTATTTGGAATTATTACTGTGCCTCCTGTACTACTAATGTTTCTGTTTTTCCTGTCTTTACCAGGCCCCCCTGGCCCCCCCGCCAATGCGACGGAGAACTTGCCGGAGATCAAACTGCAGGCTGCAGCAACGGCCGTGCTCACTGACCACTTCGGCCCGGACAAGAACGTCATCATCCCGTTTGACCTCAAACTCATCGACCTTGCCGACAACTATGACAACAGCTCAGGCGTCTTCATGACATCCATCCCCGGCATCTATGTCATCTCCCTCTACCTCATGTCCCACCCCGGGGCCAAGGTCAACGCCCGCATCTTCATCAACAACCGGCCCGTGGCGGCGCTGTGGGCAGACGACAGCAAGAACGCAGGTTTCTACCCGTCCAGCAGTATACAGACGATCAGCAAGCTGTCATTTGGCGACCAGGTCTATGTCATGCTCGTAGACGGCGGCTACGGCGAGAGCTGGGTCCACGCCAACTACAATGCCTTCAGCCTCTACCTGCTCTATGAAGAAATATTTTTCTGAACATACTAGTCATGGTGCACTGGCTACAATGAGAAACAGCTCATTATGTTGTTTAAGAAGGGATTAACATACTAGTCATAGTGCACTGGCTACAATGAGAAACAGCTCATTATGTTGTTTAAGAAGGGATTAACATGTTTAGAAACTCCAGAGATTTAGATGTTGATATACGTAAAAGTAAAATTTGTTTTATTTAACCATGCCACTAGAGCACATTGATTTTTTATCTTATGATCGGCTATTGGACGTCAAACATATGGTCATTCTGACACTGTTTTTTACGACAGGCAGCAAGGTATCTTTTATTTGTGCTTCCCACAGCCAGGATAGCACAAACCATGGCCTTTGTTGAACCAGTTATGGATCACTGGTCGGTGCAAGTGGTTTACACCTACCCAATGAGCCTTGCGGAGCATTCACTCAGGGTTTGGAGTCGGTATCTGGATTAAAAATCCCATGCCTCGACTGGGATCCGAACCCAGTACCTACCAGCCTGTAGACCGATGGCCTAACCATGACACCACCGAGGCCGGTATTATACACAAAATATCATGTACTATTTATCACTTCACAGACTTGAGTGTTTGTAATCCAGTAAACTTGTTCTAATTACAAGTCAACCATTTACATTTCTGCTGGTGTACGGTATACACATGTATCAACCATTTACATTTCTGCTGGTGTACGGTATACACACGTATCAACTATTTACATTTCTGCTGGTGTACGGTATACACACGTATCAACCATTTACATTTCTGCTGGTGTACGGTATACACACGTATCAACCATTTACATTTCTGCTGGTGTACGGTATACACATGTATCAACCATTTACATTTCTACTGGTGTACGGTATACACATGTATCAATAATTTACATTTCTGCTGGTGTACGGTATACACATGTATCAACCATTTACATTTCTGCTGGTGTACGGTATACACACGTATCAACCATTTACATTTCTGCCAGTGTACGGTATACACACGTATCAACCATTTACATTTCTGCTGGTGTACGGTATACACACGTATCAACCATTTACATTTCTGCTGGTGTACGGTATACACACGTATCAACCATTTACATTTCTGCTGGTGTACGGTATACACACGTATCAATAATTTACATTTCTGCTGGTGTACGGTATACACACGTATCAATAATTTACATTTCTGCTGGTGTACGGTATACACACGTATCAACAATTTACATTTCTGCTGGTGTACGGTATACACACGTATCAATAATTTACATTTCTGCTGGTGTACGGTATACACACGTATCAACCATTTACATTTCTGCTGGTGTACGGTATACACACGTATCAACCATTTACATTTCTGCTGGTGTACGGTATACACACGTATCAACCATTTACATTTCTGCTGGTGTACGGTATACACACGTATCAACCATTTACATTTCTGCTGGTGTACGGTATACACACGTATCAACCATTTACATTTCTGCTGGTGTACGGTATACACATGTATCAATAATTTACATTTCTGCTGGTGTACGGTATACACATGTATCAACCATTTACATTTCTGCTGGTGTACGGTATACACACGTATCAACCATTTACATTTCTGCTGGTGTACGGTATACACATGTATCAACCATTTACATTTCTGCTGGTGTACGGTATACACACGTATCAACCATTTACATTTCTGCTGGTGTACGGTATACACACGTATCAACCATTTACATTTCTGCTGGTGTACGGTATACACACGTATCAACCATTTACATTTCTGCTGGTGTACGGTATACACATGTATCAATAATTTACATTTCTGCTGGTGTACGGTATACACATGTATCAATAATTTACATTTCTGCTGGTGTACGGTATACACATGTATCAATAATTTACATTTCTGCTGGTGTACGGTATACACATGTATCAATAATTTACATTTCTGCTGGTGTACAGTATATATACATGTATCAATAATTGTCTTTACCAAAGACATCTTGTTTGTTTTGTACAAATGATGTAGGTTGAAAGAGCAAAGACATCTTGTTTGTTTTGTACAAATGAAGTAGGTTGAAAGAGCAAAATGGACCAAATGATCAAAAACATGTTATATTTCTTTTGCACAGATGAACTGGCTGTAGAAGGAATTTTGTACACCAAACACCTGTCAATAAAGACTAGTTTGTTTAACAACCACTTGTACCATGTATCATGTCACAACCATAAATAACACCTTGTATAATAAACTGTCTATACAGAACAACTGTCTTATAGAGAACACCATGTATAACAACCGCCTGTTTATAAACAACACCTGCATAACAACCACCTGTCTATACAGAAACAACTTGCATATCAAACACCTGTCTATATAGAGAACATCCTATATAACAACTACCTGTCTATAACTGTTGGTTTTTGAAAAATTTTAAGTTTATAGACCGGGAGCCAAGTGAGATTTAATTGTTGCGAGAGTTCCAAAAGGTTTGAGGTGGTTGAAGTGTAGAGGGACCCCAAATGACTACAGAAACCCAATTCTTAAGTAAATATAGTGCGGGATTAAATAGGAGGCGCTACTGAAATTACCCCCAAAATGGGATTTAATTGTTGTTCCATCCAAAATTCCTTTGCTACTTATTAGAGGACATCTCACTGAGCACAAATCCACAACTTAAGAACAAATATTTTGCGGGAAAGGCTACTTAAGAAAGACTCTAATTAGTGCTAATTAGGGATTTAATTGTTGTGAAAGTTCCATCCTTGGAACCAAATGTAAAATGTAGAGTATGCTCACCCGATTCAGAATTACCAATTTAAGAAAAATATATTGCAGGAAAGACAAGATAATGACTTGTAGCATCAATGTGAAAGGTGGGGTTTTTTTTTCTTTAGAACATGGACGTGTAGTATATCAATGGATAGTTTTTGGTGAGTATTGTACAGATAAGTCAATATTATGTATGAATATGGTATATAGAGTCAGAAAACATGTTAATAGCCATTTTTAATGAAATATAGTTTTAAAAAGTCTCTATTTTTCCTTTTTTCCTTCTAAAAACCTATGCGGATTTAGTTTATATTACCCGGTATACAATTTATATATGCCTACATTATCTCTATTTTCTAGGTAAATTAAGAGAATATACAACATTTTGTATTATAGTGAGCATACTATATTACCTGCCCTTAAATATTATGTGTGCATTTCAACTAAAAGCTTTCACTCAATATTAATATCATCATCCAATTCATCATCATTAAGGACAAACATGTGTCTTTGATGATAGAAACATGCCATTTTGCATTTTAGGACATATCTTAGGAAATATTTTTGAAATAGCAACATTGGAGATTTATTCGGCGATTGTGGCGGCAGCCATTTTCAAAATGGTCATTTTGGCTGCCATGGAAGCCAGTGTAGGTGTCAGAATTGAGAGCCGTAACCAACACAGAACACAGAAGAAGAAGAGAAGGGTTATGTCCACCATATCTCTTTGGGGAAAGTGACTTACATATTTAATTATGTTGCGAACATCACAGGATTCATATTACACTGGTTAGTACATATGCCCAATGCACATATTGCAGCCATGAACTTCGTAGGTCATATGAGTCAATGTACCAGGAATAATTTTTGAACGGTATGGTTTTGACGAACATGAGATTATTTCGTGGCTATATTCGACGATAACCATCAGCCAGGGAGTACCACCCCTGAGAGGAATGTGGCTATTATTTCTCTTGTATTCCTGTTTTTGTAACGCTGCCTATACATCACTCAATGTGTGTAGTGAAAACGGAAGTTCGCATTCTGAATCCCAACCAAATATTCATAATTATCCTGGACCACCCTTTGTATGCCAGTGATAAACATATTGAATGTATATGTCTATTAAGTCATAGTGAATATCACTTAATTGTGTTTCTCAGATGCCTTCATATGAAGATGGCAGCATTCACAGTAGTAGCAGATCTATATTCTTGATGGTAGTGAATTAGTGGATATCCTAGTATATATAGGCTGGAGTTGCCTCTTCAGGATCGACAGACTCCTTTCCCAAAAGTCACTAATGTGACGCATCTCCACCCTCCTACAGTAGAAGACATGTATGATTTATACTTCATCAGTCAAAGACTGCTACAATCATAGAGCTGAATCATGAACCCTGTTCCAATTTTGTTTTTCAGTTCTACAGTTGGAAATAAAAATAATGCTCTTTCTTTAAGCATTTGAAAAGCAAACTTCATTTTGCATACAAGTATTTTATCATTATTGGTTTCTTGAAACAACACAAACTAGGTGACTTTTGGTGCATTTGCAAGATTTGGCGACACTTAATGAATAAAATGTTGATGTATATGCGGAATTTTGGCAGGGTGCTTCACAATAAAAAACATTAAGGCGAAATCTGTGTCGCCTTTTTAAAAATAGTCAACACTTGCGGTGTACACAATCACGGATGAATGGTGAAGAACTTGAGGAAGAGAGACTGCATGGCGCCACAAAATCATGTGACAGGATCACACATAGACGGTCGAGCTCATACAATACCCGTGTGTGGCACTAATAGTTAGCCTAAACGTGTTACCGACTGTTGAAGCGTATTGTCAAGCGAATGTGCTGGAAATTGTACAAGGGTGGGGATCTAGACTATGGCGAGTGAATTGTTTTAGGGAGTTTGGGTAATGCTCCACCGGAAAATACATTGGAAAAAAAATCTATTGGAGCAGCTGACATCGACGTGAAAAGAATGTGGGGAGTAATTAAATAGTTTTACGTCATAATTAATAAATTCAACATACAAAACAGATGTCGAAATTATAAAATAATAAAGCAATCCTGTCCCAGCGGATTTTTAATGTAGATGCACTCGTAATAAGCGGTCACCTACCTTACACACCCAGTGACCACATAAACTTGATCCCCAAGTCGCTAAAGTGCCCCTGTAGAGGCCACTGTAAATTATATATATAATATAATATATATATATATTAAAACAACAGTGACAAGGTGCAGCAGATAAGCAATTTTCACACCTTCACAGATACTGGTATCCATTCAGTGTAACAAATCCAGAGTGTATCAATTAAGAAACTGTGCCCCCGTGGAATGACTCTGGGTAATCTAAGCTTGACCGTGGTAGATTAATCTACTCGGACAATACTCAGTGTGGTGAAGTTATTAAATGAAATAAGAAGACAAACTTGCGAGAGAATGAATTCTAAAAGGTTAAATTAGTGCTTTTCAATTGCATTTCATTATTTCTAAAGAAGGTGATATGTGGAAAGGTGATTTAAAAAACACAACAACTATAGAGCACATATCCAGCAATTAGCAGTACAGATGGTAATTTTTTTTTTTAAATACAGATTGTAAAAGTTGCACCTGTATTAAGATATAACTTCGTTTTGCGTATTTTATTTTGGATTAAAAATTCAAGTCTCCTCTGCTGTTAAAAACTTGGCCCTCTCTGAAGTTTGAGAGAGAAGTGACTTCGCTCTATGATTTGGACCTCGGGTGAGGCCTGCATACATGTATATTTTATAATTCATCAATTCATCAATTTAAACATACAATATGGGATCTTTAATTTGATGAACTGAAGAATATTTATCAATTTCATTCTTAATACTGAAGCATTTGGAATACTTGATCCAGTTTTGTTTCCATCTCAAGATACTCTTTGATTTCCGTTCACCAATGTGTTATGTTTCAAACCCTGGCAATGTTCTGCAACATTTATTCTGTCAAGGAACTTTCTATTTTCAATAGCACTTTCCTTAGTTAATTATTTATATTAGTTTGTAATTCTTACAATATCGTCTGGCTATTCTTACAATATCGTCTGGCTATTCTTACAATATCTTCTGGCTATTCTTACAATATCGTCTGGCTATTCTTACAATATCGTCCGGCTATTCTTACAATATCGTCCGGCTATTCTTACAATATTGTCCGGCTATTCTTACAATATCGTCCGGCAATTCTTACAATATCGTCCGGCAATTCTTACAATATCGTCCGGCTATTCTTACAATATCGTCCGGCTATTCTTACAATATCGTCCGGCTATTCTTACAATATCGTCCGGCAATTCTTACAATATCGTCCGGCTATTCTTACAATATCGTCCGGCTATTCTTACAATATCGTCTGGCTATTCTTACAATATCGTCCGGCAATTCTTACAATATCGTCCGGCTATTCTTACAATATCGTCCGGCTATTCTTACAATATCGTCTGGCTATTCTTATCCCTTGACTACCATGTCGGAGCACCGCAGAAACTGCGTTGAGTAATATTTTGTTTTTACATTAATAAAACTATTTATTAACTGTAGGTATTTTAAAACCATCTACATGTACTGTCCGATATGAGCTCATGAGGAATATTTGGTGATCACTAATAGTAATACAGTGATAATAATAACAATAAATTGAGTAATTAAAGTCTAAGACTACACTACTAGCTCAAAGCTAATATTAAAATGACATTTTACCACCACTCTACTAGCAAACGGGTAGCACTGAAAGTACTTTAAAAACCACTACGGTCGACGACGGTCACTTTTCGCACCCTTATTTTGGCTTTGGACACAATAAATATCCTACAGTAATGTCACTTGAAATCCTAGTTCACCAAGGTAAACATCTACGGTCCGTTTATTAACATTTTGATAATAAATAATAATAAATATCGTGCCGGAGATATTTATCTTGAACTATTGAAATGCATATTTTGTAAATAGAACAGTTTTTTTAATCACAAGATTTTCTTAAGAGTGAAGTGCATTAGTAATTTTTTTTTATTTTTTAAAAGAAAAGAAAAATTCTATTTTGCATTGAAATGTTTCCAGCGTTCTTAAAACGGAAACGTCATGCATCCAGTTTATTGTTCTTGTAAAGAGATGTAAAGTGACGTCATTCAAAAAAATTAATATAATAATAATAAATCTATTATAATGCTTCGCCACACTAAAATAAAAACTGGTCTACTACTTACCTTGACCTCTGTCAAAAAAGTTCCGAAAGCAGACAATGCAGTTTAAATGTTGGTATGTTTTTATTTTTACTAATTTTAGACAAACTATTAAGTTTAAGTTTGAAAAGATAAAAAAAATTAAAAAAATACATTTCGTCAAATATATCATAAAACAAAAATTGCTCTAGTAGATTCTATATTTTCATGTATGGATATTTCACATTCTCATGAGATTCTCGTATTATCTGTCATGGCTGCCAAAGAACACTTTTAGTCTTGATAATTGTTAATCTGCATTGTATTAATTATATTTGCAACAACAATTAAGTTAATATATATTAACGATATCGAGTAAGTGTTTCCAACAAAGTGTGAATCTTTTTTTTACAGAACACTGAAGTTTGTTTTTGCTACACATGGGGTATATGCCTCATCTCGTAGCGCTGAACAGAAGACTGTGTCGATGTCAGCGCTATGTTATCGTATCTAACCCCCCACCCTCCTCTAGGCAAGAAAAGATAACTCTGATCTGACTTACAAATATCGGATAGAGCGTTGAAAGCTGGTCGTAAAGCAGACCCCCCCCCTCACCCTCCTCTAGGCAAGAAAAGATAACTCCAACCAATCTTACAAATATCAGACGCGTGTTGCAAGCTGGTGGTAAAACAAACCCCCCACCCTCCCGCTCCTCTAGGCAAGAAAGATAACTCTGATCTGACTTACAAATATCAGACAGAGCATTGCAAGCTGGTCGTAGAGCAGACGGGCCCCCCTCCTCTAGACAGGAAAGATAACTCTGATCTGACTTACAAATATCGGACAGAGTGTTGAGAGCTGGTCGTAGAGGAGTCGTGCCTCCTCGATGCAGCAGGCCTGGAAGGTGACCTGCAGACAGCACAGACCCATGCCGAAGCCCATGCAGTCCATGTAGATGTGGTCCGGGAGGGCAGCCGTCTGCGGCCCGTCGCCGCTCACCAGCCCGGAAAAATCCTCGATGAACGGCTCCTTCGTGTTCTTGTCTTTGAAGACTGAAAATATACAACGTATGTACATCACATGATTCACTTCCAACCCAATGGATGTCAAAGATGCAATTCATTTCTGTTCGGTTGTGTTTCTCAGTTCATTAATGGTCAACGGTAGAAGGTAGTTCTGCTTAGTTGCAGTTGTAAGTAAAAGAGTAAAACATCAGTTTTTTATACTGGCAACAAAGGGTTGTTTTGTGACTCACAGACTAAGGTACTTTATCACACAGGGTGTATACTAAGTTTGTTTTATTTAACGACGCCACTAGATTTTTTATCTTATCATCGGCTATTGGACGTCAAACATATGGTCATTCTAACACTGTTTTTTTTAGAGGAAACCCGCTGTCGCCACATAGGATACTCTTTTACGACAGGTAGCAAGGGATCTTTTATTTGCGCTTCCCACAGGCAGGACAGAACAAACCATGGCCTTTGATGAACCAGTTATGGATCAGTGGTCGGTGCAAGTGGTTTACACCTACCCATTGAGCCTTGCGGAGCACTCACTCAGGGTTTGGAGTCTGTATCTGGATTAAAAATCCCATGCCTCGACTGGGATCCGAACCCAATACCTACCAGCCTGTAGACCGATGGCCTAACCACGCACAGGATGTATACATTTGTTAGGCTTGTTACACTTGACAAAAACTGAAAATTCAAGAACTTTTCAAGGACATTTCTAAAAAGTTCCAGGACATGAATTGTTCAATCAATGAATGTTTTTATAACAAATCGTTGTCTGAATTTAGACAGGTAATGAGGACATCAAAAGTAAAGATACGAAAAAAAAGAAAGAAAAAACCCACCAAACTTTTTGCCCAAATTTCCAGGACACAATAAAATTTAATGTTTTTTTTCAGGACATTCCATGCCGGGATTTTAAAATCACAAAATTCAAGGACATTCCAGGGTTTCCAGGATGCGCAAGAACCGTGTTTGTACCACAGTTTCTGAATTATCAGTCTCAATGGACCTACATGTACATGTATCTAGCATAAATTAACTGACTGAAAATAGAGAAATAAACTATGTACTAACTTGGTATGTTAATGGCCACCTTCGATCCTCGTCTTTCTCGAATATTTCTCGTTAACGTTCTACAAAGTAAAGACAAATTATTATACTGGTTTTCTTTTCTTTTCTTACTTTTTTATTTAGATAAAAACATCTGCAGTCATTTTCAGATGAAATGCATTTAATATTCTGCTGTTTAATAGATAATATATAATTTTGTTTTACATAACAAGGTCCCAAGCTTATAAAACATTTCGTCTGGACTTAAGACTCTATTAGTAGAGTCTAAGTCTTAGTAGAGTCTAAGTCTTAGTAGTCTTAGACTTTAACGTCATGATAATGCACGACGTCATGGTAATGCACGACGTAGCCTATAAATTGCAAGTGTGAGATGTCATAAGAGATTCGAGTCAACACTAAAGTACTAGCAAGGGCCCTGAACGTATTTTGTATTCCCTAATAAATAAACAAAACTGGTTTTGGAGGAAAAATATAGTAGGGGTTTTGGAGTATTGGAGCTAAAATTATTTACCCCAAAATCTTTGCAATTAATGAATATATAACCTAGGTGACATCATCATTTTTTGATAGATCATAATAAGGGAATTACTGCTCAAATTTGTATGAAATACAAGGTCAAATTTGTATGAAATACAAAGGTCAAATTTGTATGAAATACAAAGGTCAAATTTGTATGAAATACAAGGTCAAATTCCAAACCATTTCAAATCTAGATCCTAGACCAACCATGCATCAGCCGAGTGCTTTACCAGTGGGCTAAGTCCGGCTAAGTCTGGCTAAGTCCGGCCCTTGCAAAGTTTTTAGGCTATCGATTGATACAATACACTATTATTAAAATAATTTAGCAGTACAGCCATAATTACAGAAATATTTACACATCGAAATGGCTAATTATCAGTGCCACTTGGTTTTATCAAGGGGCCAATCTTCAGGCAGCAGGGTGGGGTGGGGCTTGGAAGCCAGTACCCTAAAGTATTATATTATGTTGTTTTATTATTTGTATGTACACAACCCATGTTTTACCCATGGCATGTGTTGTTCTAATTGTAAACAAGGGGCTGGCAATAAAATAAAAGTAAAAAATAAATTAAACAAAAGCTTCATGCAGCACACCACCATGCATTTGTTGTGTCATTACTTCCTGTAGCTTAATATAGTCCCGTTTAGGACATAGTTCCTCAGAAAACAATATACTGATATATTTCTTTGATGGTTACACTTTGGTGTGTCGTTACTTCCTTTAATATAGTCCCATTTAGGAAATAGTTCCTCAGAAAACAATATATGGATATATTTCTTTGATGGTTACACTTTGGTGTGTCGTTACTTCCTTTAATATAGTCCCGTTTAGGAAATAGTTCCTCAGAAAACAATATACTGACATATTTTTTTGATGGTTACATTTGTTGTGTCGTTACTTCCTGTAGCTTAATATAGTCCCGTTTAGGAAATAGTTCCTCAGAAAACAATATACTGATATATTTCTTTGATGGTTACACTTTGGTTGACGTCTGGGCAAGATCAAGCAAAATGCCACATTTGAGAAATAAATTATTTGTGAATTCAGTAACGTGTGTGGTATCATCAGAAAGCTATTTATGTCTAGTTTCCAAAACTGTTTACAGTTTCTAGATACACCTGGCCATTAAAAAGTTATGCCCATTTTAGCAAATCACATTTTAGACTTTAACAAGAGTTACTTTTTGTTAAAAATGTATACCTTTTTCAGACAGTACTAGACTGTAAAAAAAATTATATAGAAGACATGTTAAATTACTTTAGCTTGGAAAACATTCTTTACTTTACATATTTAGAAAAATGTTTTCCCTTTTAAATATTCTAAGTAATTAGTTGTAATTAATTAAGATACTTGTGGTTTCCCTTCCTTTTGTGTCCCCTCCATTACTGAAAAACATGATTTTTCTCCTTTTTTTAATGTCAAAGCAAATTTTAAAGTTTTTTTAATCCATATGATCAATTAATAGCTTCAAAGTATTAGTCAGTTATAAAATTTTTTTAGAATTTAATTATATAAATTGTGAGGACCAATTAAAAACCTGTCTCTCCATTACCAGTAACGGAGGGACATTTGTGCCATTGTACATTAAAACAGTTTGTGTGATAAAACCAACTTGAAAAACATCATATGCATGGATATGTATTTTGATTAAATGATTTATGTAACATCAACTTCTGCGATTCACAAATACTGCAAGTCTTTAGCCTTTAGGGTTGTCTCCCTTTCGTTACACATCCCATTTGTTACACACCTGCATATATTCCCAGTTCTTACACAGTCATCTTAGGGACTAATTAAGCAAACCCCTATAACCTTAGTGGAACAGTCTAGTCCAATTCAACTGTTCAAATGAATTCAACTTTATTCCATTACATTGGTACATAACACATGTAGGCATTTGTAAACTGATATGAATACTGTAAATCGGGAAAATAATGCGGGTTTAAACTAAAAAATCCAAGCGTATGTGATAAACGTTTACAGTGCGAATATCGCATATATGATCGTAGTATGCCGTAATAAACCAGTACTCATGAATCAGAAATGAAACTCAAAATAATGTAAAAATAACACGGACAAGCTAACATAGTTGTCAAGGAGTTTTTTTTTCTTCTACTATTAATTAATGACTAGAACAGTGGCGACTTAGTGAATATATGTTCTGTTCTTAATTGTGTCTTAATTGTGAATAGAAGGTGAGTCTATTATTGCATACTAGGTAGAAGATATAGGATTAGCAGTTCACTCAGCCATGACCTATGTTGTTATAAGGTGCGTAAGAAATGGGAGGACACCAGTTTTGAGATATCACCGTACAATTAGGGATTACAAGTCCTTGGCTTTTGAAAAACTATGGCGAGTGAAAAATCACACACCTCAAAATGCTTAGGCGAGGTGAAAACCAAGCATTATTAATTTATCAAGTAATTGGTACATGTAAATGTAGAGACCTATGTTGCAAAAATGAACCAATAAACCAATAAAGTTTTCTTCTAATTTTATGTGGTTTGGTTCATTAGTGTAGTCCGACTTCTTTTCCATTCAGGAATGGAGTTATTCACAAATTTCAGGAGCAGTGTTATAGAAATATAATGACATACACTGATGCAAACAACTTGATTTTTTAATTACAATATGTACTATTCCGATATTTTGATGTAGTGCATGGGACACATTAAGTTAATGCACAGTGAGTTGCTTCCCTCTACTTGGCAAATTTAAAATGGCAGAGTTTGTTTTAAGGTTATCGTTGAAGATTTATTCTGTTAATAATGATGCATGTACTTCAATAAAGTTTTTGTGAGTATGGTAGGTTATGTATTTTTGGTTTGTGTGTCGATTTATTGCTATATTTCGGTTGAGAAACAGTTGAAACATGGTGCCACAAGTTTTGAATACAGGCTATATATATAGGGTATGTAACAATATCCAGACGTAGAAAGAACCACACTTTCCACGTCCCTCTGGACTAATTTTGATGCACACAATTATAGATATCTTTTCAGTGTTAGATGGTTTGATGAACGTGCAGCTAAACGTGTAGGAATCAACTTGAATTTCAATATTATTTATAACGAACATGATTAGGATAGTTGGGATGGGAAAAACCCACTGGTTCTGAGGTGGTTCAATTAGAACTACATGTACAACCCAAGCAACTTAGGTGTGCACTATCGACTGAATTAGATCCCTCATATTATTATTTTAATTTTTTTAATAACTCGTTAAACGTAGGCCTACAATTAGTTCAATTGATAGTGTTGGTTGGGGCATTGACATTCATGTGGCATGTTTATTTCAGCAATTACGGAACCAGTCTCCCTCCCTCAACATTTTGTAACACATCATTTGACCTACCACTGCATACAATTACGAACGGCTCTGCATTACGTTATTGATTAAAAACAGTCTCAATGTTGTTGATAAAAAATATACAAACTATTTCATTACAAAGGATCTAATTCCAAGCATAGGATGCCATTATAAAGATAATCTAAAAAACAATCCGTAATTTTAGACACCATCATAAATGGTAACAAGTTGTCAAGAAGACATGCAGCCAGAGTTCTAAGAGTAAAGATAATCGGACCCCGATAGCTCTGATTGGTCAAAATGTCTTAAAAAAACTGTGCATCAAATCATGTCCCAGTCACATGGTCTGTGACTTTCTAACATACGTATTGAAACAAACATCAATTAAATAGTCGGCTATGATTGCTGTTACTATAGTTTGTAGATATATACATAAATAAATAACAGATGTACATTCATTAACCTCTGGCTGAAATACAAATACTAGGTATTTAAATGAAGTTTTATTTGATTTTTGTTCAAAGATAAAAAAGAAAAATAATAGACGTTAAAAAAACAACTATTTTTTTTTTGTAAATGAGACCTAAGCCTATATTCTAACATACCTATTATTTCATTGTCTTTGTCTAAATGTGTATTTCCTTTTATTATTCCGTCCACTTTTGAATTGTCTTTGTCTAAATGTGTATTTCTTTTCATTATTCCGTCCACTTTTGAATTGTCTTTGTCTAAATGTGTATTTCTTTTCATTATTATATATTATAGGTGTTCAAAAACTGTTTGCCTAATTTCAACTTGATTGTATATAAACATACTGTGTTAAAACTTCAATACTTCAATACTTTATGTACAAGTTTGGATATACTACGTTCAAGATTCAAAACAATATAACAATGAACCATGAACTTATTTTTATTAAAAATATAATTACTAAGATATATTTTAGATTTATATTGTTGATTTCAGTTATACTAGTTCCAGTTTTGGATACCTAGCATGTGCAGCAATTATGAAAAACAAACTGAGTAATTTTATGACCTGCATTTTATGTTCTTCAGTTACCAAATTTTAAAAACCAATTTATGACAATTAAAACAGAGTTGCATTAAATATTTCAATCCAACAGTGTAAAGGAACCCATCAGCTACAATACCAATCCAAAAGTAAGTTGATATGACAAGAATTTAAATCAGTATAAACAATTTTATGCATAATAGTAGCTAAAATGTCCCTCGGTTACCACTTGATCTTGTAAGTAAATTTGGTAATGCTCATATATACTTGGATATACAGTGTTCAGCTGATCCAAAACAAAATATCAGTGAACCACTACTGATGTTAAACTAGACTTTTACTGTTTATTTATTGATATACAAATCCATTTAGACTCATTTAATGGGTCATATAAGAATGAAAATGCAATGCCACAAAATGTGTCCCTCCGTTACTGTCAATTTATTGATATACAAATCCATTTAGACTCATTTAATGGGTCATATCAGAATGAAAATGCAATGCCACAAAATGTGTCCCTCCGTTACTGTCAGTTTATTGATATACAAATCCATTTAGACTCATTTAATGGGTCATATAAGAATGAAAATGCAATGCCACAAAATGTGTCCCACTGTTACTGTTAATTTATTGATATACAAATCCATTTAGACTCATTTAATGGGTCATATAAGAATGAAAATGCAATGCCACAAAATGTGTCCCTCCGTTACTGTCAATTTATTGATATACAAATCCATTTAGACTCATTTAATGGATCATATAAGAATGAAAATGCAATGCCACAAAACGTGTCCCTCCGTTACTGTCAATTTATTTTATTAAAAATATACTCAATGAGTGATATACATGTTTATTTCAGATTTGTATTATTGTTTTATACATGTTACCTTCATTTCTGTTGAACTAGTTCCAGTACTGGATGCCTAGCACCACAGATACAAAGAAAAAACAGCACGTCATTTTATGTGATGTGCATTTTATGCCCCGCCGTTAAAAGCCCATTTATGACATTTAAAATAGAGTTGCATTAAATATTTTTATGCATCAGTGTAAAAGAACATATCACCTACAAAACCAATCCAAAGCTAAGTTCTTATGACAAAAACTTAATTCAGTATGAACAATATTTTGTGTAAAGTAGTTAAAATATCCCTGTTGATCTTGCCCATCTGTAGTATTTAAGTAAGCCATTGGTTTCAATTTAGTTGTTATATGTAGTATTAACTGATAACAACTGTCACGGAACGGCTGGATAGATCCCTCGTTTGTTGCATTGAACTGTATGAGGTAATTAATGGTAGTGTGTAACCTACAGTGCTACAGAACGGCTGGATAGATCCCTCGTTTGTTGGATTGAACTGTATGAGGTAATTAATGGTAGTGTGTAACCTACAGTGCTACAGAACGGCTGGATAAATCCCTCGTTTGTTGGATTGATGACTAATATTAAAAGACTGAGTCTTACTTGAATCGTGGGTGTCCACTGTTGATAGCTTCGTCTGGGAAAAACAATGACCTTGAGGCACCTGAAGAAGGATTCGTGTCGTGTGGAGGGTCAGTGAAGTACCCACAACCTAACCTGATGATTCAAACATAGTTTATTGTACTCACAACCTAACCTGATGATTCAAACATAGTTTATTGTACTCACAACCTAACCAGGCGATTCAAACACAGTTTATTGTACTCACAACCTAACCGGGCGATTCAAACACAGTTTATTGTACTCACAACCTAACCGGGCGATTCAAACACAGTTTATTGTACTCACAACCTAACCGGGCGATTCAAACACAGTTTATTGTACTCACAACCTAACCGTATGATTCAAACACAGTTTATTGTACTCACAACCTAACCTGGTGATTCTAACACAGTTTATTGTACTCACAACCTAACCTGGTGATTCAAACACAGTTTATTGTACTCACAACCTAACCGGGTGATTCAAACACAGTTTATTGTACTCACAACCTAACCGGGTGATTCAAACACAGTTTATTGTACTCACAACCTAACCGGGTGATTCAAACACAGTTTATTGTACTCACAACCTAACCGGGTGATTCAAACACAGTTTATTGTACTCACAACCTAACCTGGTGATTCAAACACAGTTTATTGTACTCACAACCTAACCTGGTGATTCTAACACAGTTTATTGTACTCACAACCTAACCTGGTGATTCTAACACAGTTTATTGTACTCACAACCTAACCTGGTGATTCAAACACAGTTTATTGTACTCACAACCTAACCGGGTGATTCAAACACAGTTTATTGTACTCACAAACTAACCGGATGATTCAAACACAGTTTATTGTACTCACAACCTAACCTGGTGATTCTAACACAGTTTATTGTACTCACAACCTAACCTGGTGATTCTAACACAGTTTATTGTACTCACAACCTAACCGGGTGATTCTAACACAGCTTATTGTACTCACAACCTAACCGGGTGATTCAAACACAGTTTATTGTACTCACAACCTAACCGGGTGATTCTAACACAGCTTATTGTACTCACAACCTAACCGGGTGATTCTAACACAGCTTATTGTACTCACAACCTAACCGGGTGATTCTAACACAGCTTATTGTACTCACAACCTAACCGGGTGATTCTAACACAGTTTATTGTACTCACAACCTAACCTGGTGATTGTAACACAGTTTATTGTACCCACAACCTAACCGGGTGATTCAAACACAGTTTATTGTACTCACAACCTAACCGGGTGATTCAAACACAGTTTATTGTACTCACAACCTAACCTGGTGATTCAAACACAGTTTATTGTACTCACAACCTAACCTGGTGATTCAAACACAGTTTATTGTACTCACAACCTAACCTGGTGATTCAAACACAGTTTATTGTACTCACAACCTAACCTGGTGATTCAAACAGTTTATTGTACTCACAACCTAACCTGGTGATTCTAACACAGTTTATTGTACTCACAACCTAACCTGGTGATTCAAACACAGTTTATTGTACTCACAACCTAACCTGGTGATTCAAACATAGTTTATTGTACTCACAACCTAACCGGATGATTCAAACACAGTTTATTGTACTCAAAACCTAACCTGGTGATTCTAACACAGTTTATTGTACTCACAACCTAACCGGGTGATTCAAACACAGTTTATTGTACTCACAACCTAACCTGGTGATTCAAACACAGTTTATTGTACTCACAACCTAACCTGGTGATTCTAACACAGTTTATTGTACTCACAACCTAACCTGGTGATTCTAACACAGTTTATTGTACTCACAACCTAACCTGGTGATTCAAACACAGTGTATTGTACTCACAACCTAACCGGATGATTCAAACAGTTTATTGTACTCACAACCTAACCTGGTGATTCTAACACAGTTTATTGTACTCACAACCTAACCTGGTGATTCTAACACAGTGTATTGTACTCACAACCTAACCGGGTGATTCAAACACAGTTTATTGTACTCACAACCTAACCGGGTGATTCTAACACAGCTTATTGTACTCACAACCTAACCGGGTGATTCTAACACAGCTTATTGTACTCACAACCTAACCGGGTGATTCTAACACAGCTTATTGTACTCACAACCTAACCGGGTGATTCTAACACAGCTTATTGTACTCACAACCTAACCGGGTGATTCTAACACAGTTTATTGTACTCACAACCTAACCTGGTGATTGTAACACAGTTTATTGTACCCACAACCTAACCGGGTGATTCAAACACAGTTTATTGTACTCACAACCTAACCGGGTGATTCAAACACAGTTTATTGTACTCACAACCTAACCTGGTGATTCAAACACAGTTTATTGTACTCACAACCTAACCTGGTGATTCAAACACAGTTTATTGTACTCACAACCTAACCGGGTGATTCAAACACAGTTTATTGTACTCACAACCTAACCTGGTGATTCAAACACAGTTTATTGTACTCACAACCTAACCTGGTGATTCTAACAGTTTATTGTACTCACAACCTAACCTGGTGATTCTAACACAGTTTATTGTACTCACAACCTAACCTGGTGATTCTAACACAGTTTATTGTACTCACAACCTAACCGGGTGATTCTAACACAGCTTATTGTACTCACAACCTAACCGGGTGATTCTAACACAGTTTATTGTACTCACAACCTAACCTGGTGATTCTAACACAGTTTATTGTACTCACAACCTAACCTGGTGATTGTCACATAGTTTATTGTACCCACAACCTAACCGGATGATTCTAACAGTTTATTGTATACAGAATAAAACACCTAACTTTTATACACTTGTTGGGGAGAATATCATGCATTAATTATGATATCACACGTGCAATAACACACGTGTGATACTGACTTAAAGACATACAATTGTCTGTTCCCAGGTGATGACTGTCATATTTATGGCTTATGCAAAACATAGGTAACCCATTTTGACTGCTTACCATGTAAATTTTATGTCCCAAATTTAGAATTAAAAATATATGCAAAACGAAATGTCAGAAAATGTAAATAAATATTTTAAAATCTTCTGAGGCCTCAAAACAAAATTGTGTTTCTCTGTGAACCTGACCCTAAATGTACATGTACCTATATAAAAGGATCAATCATAATTTGCTTGTTGATGTTTTACCTTTTTAAAAAACATTTTAATTAATATATACAGGGAAAAAAGTACACACCACATCTGATTTGGACCCATAAGGTTGAACGTAGTTTTAAAAAACCCTCCCTAACATACATGTACATGTAAGGTTTTCAAAAAACCCTCCCTAACATACATGTACATGTAAGGTTTTCAAAAAAACCTCCCTAACATACATGTACATGTAAGGTTTTCAAAAAACCCTCCCTAACATACATGTACATGTAAGGTTTTTAAAAAACCCTCCCTAACATACATGTACATGTAAGGTTTTTAAAAAACCCTCCCTAACATACATGTACATGTAAGGTTTTCAAAAAAACCTCCCTAACATACATGTACATGTAAGGTTTTCAAAAAACCCTCCCTAACATACATGTACATGTAAGGTTTTTAAAAAACCCTCCCTAACATACATGTACATGTAAGGTTTTCAAAAAACCCTCCCTAACATACATGTACATGTAAGGTTTTTAAAAAACCCTCCCTAACATACATGTACATGTAAGGTTTTCAAAAAAACCTCCCTAACATACATGTACATGTAAGGTTTTCAAAAAACCCTCCCTAACATACATGTACATGTAAGGTTTTTAAAAAACCCTCCCTAACATACATGTACATGTAAGGTTTTCAAAAAACCCTCCCTAACATACATGTACATGTAAGGTTTTCAAAAAACCTTCCTAACATACATGTACATGTAAGGTTTTCAAAAAACCCTCCCTAACATACATGTACATGTAAGGTTTTTAAAAAACCCTCCCTAACATACATGTACATGTAAGGTTTTCAAAAATCAATACGTTCCTGGAAATACATGTCATTTGTTTTGGCCTACAGTCTAGAGCAATTCTAAATAAAAAATTGTATAACAAGTTAATTTCATAAATCTGGTCATCTTTTCAAGTGTATGTGCACTTATTTTAACAATATCAATATATCATACACACACGCCTGTAGCACAACAGCCCGAAATGTCAGCAACACGAATGAACAAGAATAGACATCCATTCCATTGCAAAACATTTATCATGTTCATGATAAATTTCTTAATTTTTGGTGGGGTATAATAATAATATTTTAATAATAGATTTATACTTCAGATCAAAGAACATAATTAAACATAATAGGGGAAGGAGAATTTTATAAAATCCACTAGCCATGGGAACAGTGATTTTAAAAACTGACTAGCCACGATTAAAAATTCACTAGCCCTACTTTACTTTAAAGTAATACAAGTTTATTAAATAATAGTAATAATCACATATGTCACCTAAGGTGGGAGATTGAGCTTAACACCACTTGACACTGGAGGCTTCGGGTGAGGGCAGGATATTCATATTCACAAAATAGACTTAACTGCAACATTTGACAAATGTTTTTCACTAGCCATCGGGCATGGCAATAGTAGTTATTTACTAGCCCAACACTGAATATCACTAGCCATGGGAGTGGGGCTACCATAATCTAGAAGCCATGAGTAAAATAAAAATCTAAGATGGCTAGCAATGGCTACATACCTAGGAAAAACCGTCAACGATAGCGGTACTTCATCTGGTCCCAATGTTTTCTGAATTTCTTCTCGTCTGTTAAAATACAGACATGTATAATAACAAAAAACATTTATTCA
Organism: Gigantopelta aegis; assembly: GCF_016097555.1. Taxonomy (NCBI): domain Eukaryota; kingdom Metazoa; phylum Mollusca; class Gastropoda; order Neomphalida; family Peltospiridae; genus Gigantopelta; species Gigantopelta aegis. The sequence continues at coordinate 46,702,272 of NC_054705.1, read as the reverse complement.
TTTTTCTTGTGAAATGTATGCAGTACCCCTTGTATTACATGCTCCCAAACAATTACATCTAAATAGTCTCCCTTAGTACTATTTTCTTTACCACTGATCTTTGTGGAAACCACCATTTACTCCAAGTGGTAGCACATTACAATTTTCATGTACTCAAGTTAATTATGTAAACATCATATGAGAGACTGACTAATGTAGAATTATTTATCACAAATATAGGAACATATAAAAACAGCAAAATTGGACACTTGCCACTTTGAGACTGTACCTTTAATTTACCTCGGTTTTATATTGGCCTCGACGAGGTTGAAGTGAGTAATTACAGATTTAATGTACCTCAGTTTCATATTGGCCTCGACAAGGTTGAAGTGAGTAATTACAGATTTAATGTACCTCAGTTTCATATTGGCCTCGACGAGGTTGAAGTGAGTAATTACAGATTTAATGTACCTCAGTTTCATATTGGCCTCGACGAGGTTGAAGTGAGTAATTACAGATTTAATGTACCTCAGTTTCATATTGGCCTCGACGAGGTTGAAGTGAGTAATTACAGATTTAATGTACCTCAGTTTCATATTGGCCTCGACGAGGTTGAAGTGAGTAATTACAGATTTAATGTACCTCAGTTTCATATTGGCCTCGACGAGGTTGAAGTGAGTAATTACAGATTTAATGTACCTCAGTTTCATATTGGCCTCGACGAGGTTGAAGTGCGCCATGAGTCCCCCATACGGCTGGCCCGGCGTTCCCTCTACCATGTAGTCCGCGTACTCCGGCCGCCATGTCGTCGGGTGGTCACTGCAATACATGTGGTCAGAACATAACAACACAACACACAAAACAAGGCAATTAAATATACAATGCCTTTTGTAACCCAAATAACAGTAACACTGGTGTTGTTTTTAAAATGTATCACTTTACATTATGCTATGTTACACTATATGTATGTATTGCTCAAGTCCTGCATGGAATATTAGCTTATGCTAACATGTCACCATCATTAAATAGTCATCATTATTATTACCACCATTGTGATCATCAACACCACCACCACCATGGGTCACACCACCATTATGATCATCAACACCACCACTATGGGTCATCAACACCATTATGATCAACACCACCACTATGGGTCACACCACCATTATGATCATCAACACCACCACTATGGGTCACACCACCATTATGATCATCAACACCACCACTATGGGTCACACCACCATTATGATCAACACCACCACTATGGGTCACACCACCATTATGATCAACACCACCACTATGGGTCACACCACCATTATGATCAACACCACCACTATGGGTCATCAACACCATTATGATCAACACCACCACTATGGGTCATCAACACCATTATTATCAACACCACCACTATGGGTCATCAACACCATTATGATCACCACCACCACTATAGGTCATCAACACCATCATGATCATCACCACCACTATGGGTCATCAACACCATTATGATCAACACCACCACTATGGGTCATCAACACCATTATATAATAATCAACACCACTATGGGTCATCAACACCATCATGATCATCACCACCACTACCATGGGTCATCAACACCACCACGATGCGTCATCATCATGTTATGTTCTTCTGTCCACTCCACCATCATTGGTACATGTTTATCAAAGGTTGTGATATGTGCTGTCCTGTGTGGGAGAAATATATATAAAAGATCCCTTGATGGCAAAAGGTAATGTGTTTCTTCTCGAAAACCAAATGCAGAGTATGACAAATATTTTGAAAAGTCACTAGCCACAGGGCTAGAGGGCTTGTGAAAACCACTAGCCCACCAAAATAAAGCACTAGCCCAAATTCCTGATCAATTATAACTGGATTTTTATATAATTTTTGTAACATTACACATTTACGAGTATAACAGTAAAATAAAACAAGCACTTAAATCATGTTGTAACTTTCAGTTTTGTGTCGTGTCGTACGTTTGGTGTGATCCATCGTCACTGTTCTGTTTCGTGTCATGTTGTACGTTTGGTGTGATCCATCATCACTGTTCTGTTTTGTGTCATGTCGTACGTTTGGTGTGATCCATCATCACTGTTCAGTTTTGTGTCGTGTCGTACGTTTGGTGTGATCCATCATCACTGTTCTGTTTTGTGTCATGTCGTACGTTTGGTGTGATCCATCATCACTGTTCAGTTTTGTGTCGTGTCGTACGTTTGGTGTGATCCATCGTCACTGTTCTGTTTTTGCTTTTGCCCTCCCCCCGGGGAAAAATAATTGAGCAAACTCATGGCTGATATCTAAACCCACTATCAAAATAATTAAATTTAAATGAGGGTACGACAGTGTGACACACGGTAATAGATGGTTCAGTGTATTCAGCAGTGGGTTATACATTTAGGGCCCTACTATTTATGTCGCCAGGAACGGTGATGCCAATTGCTCAAATACAGGGCATTATCCCGTGTCAGACCGATATGAAAAGAATATAACGGCGACATCTAATCCGTTGTTAATTGATGAACAAAAAGGTATCATCTGGTATCGGCAGCTGTGACGCATTAACCAGACCGCTACACGTAATAGGCCAAGCAGAGTCATTGCATGTGCAATTACCATTAAAGTAAATTGTTTTCCTGATTGCCGATAACCACATGTCAGCGACATGTTAAATTAGAAAAATAAAACAAACACTGAAATTCAAAGCATGACTGGGGTTTACTTGATTGAGATTAACCTGTCGTCGTGATTGCTGATTTCCAAGTTCTTAGCTTAAAACATATGTGCGAGATTAACTACCACGTGACGTGTCCAACCAATCAAAACACGCAGAAACTTGAAAGGGAAAAGTAAACAATGCATGCTGTAACTGTGGCAATGCAGAGATAGCATGACCTAGTTCAAGTGGATTATTATTATATACCGATTGCGTTGTTGATACTATTTGATGACAAACGTCACAATCAAATTTATTAAACGAAATTTCAGCCGATTGAGCGATAAGGAGGGGGGTGGAAACCACTAGCCCTGCAGGCTAGTGGTTTTGCATTTCTCACTAGCCCGAACTTAAAAACCACTAGCCACGGCCGTCGGGCTAGCGGATTTGTCGAACTCTGCTAAATGCCAAAAAAAACGTTTGACATCCAATAGCTGATGATAATAAATCATGTGCTCTAGTGGTGTTGTTAAACAAAACAAACTTCAACTTTTTCTGTACTCACTCGGGACACTCCTGTTCTCTTTTCACGAGTTCCGAGAGAACCTTTTGTGTCTTCAGGGTAAGAAGAGCTCTCTTGTTTCTGTGGTCAAACTTCACGAGCTGGTACTCCACCTGAACAGAAAACAAAAGAGACAACAAGTTTTATTTTTAACGATACACTCAACATTTTTATCTATGGTAAGTAATATTATGGTGTCGGCATCTGGTTACGGACCTGCATACAGAAAAAGAGGAAACCTCAACACATTTTTATGTATGGAAATATTATGGTGTCAGCATCTGGTTAAGGATCTGCATACAGAAAAAGAGGAAACCTCAACACCTTTTTAATGTAGGGTAATATTATGGTGTCGGCATCTGGTTAAGGACCTGCATACAGAAAAAGAGGAAACTTCAACACATTTTTATGTATGGTAATATTATGGTGTCGGCATCTGGTTAAGGATCTGCATACAGAAAAAGAGGAAACTTCAACACATTTTTATGTTTGGTAATATTATGGTGTCGGCATCTGGTTACGGATCTGCATACAGAAAAAGAGGAAACCTCAACACATTTTTATGTTTGGTAATATTATGGTGTCGGCATCTGGTTACGGATCTGCATACAGAAAAAGAGGAAACCTCAACACATTTTTATGTTTGGTAATATTATGGTGTCGGCATCTGGTTACGGATCTGCATACAGAAAAAGAGGAAACCTCAACACATTTTTATGTTTGGTAATATTATGGTGTCGGCATCTGGTTAAGGACCTGCATACAGAAAAGGATCGAGAGAGGAAACCTCAACATATTTTTATGTATGGCAACATTATGGTGTCGGCATCTGGTTAAGGATCTGCATGCAGAAAAGGAGAGAAGAAACCCACTTCCACCACTCCATCAGCAGCTAGGGTTTTGTTTAACAACACCACTAGAGCACATTGTTTTTTTAATCATCAGCTACTGGATGTCAAACATTTGGTAATTTTCCTAATGCAGCAAGAGGAAAGCTGCTACATTTTGTTTTTCATTTACAGCAAGGGATCTTTTATATGCATCATCCCACAGTAAGGATTCCACATACCATGGTCTTTGATATACGAGTCAAGGTGCACTGACTGGAACGAGAAATAGCCCAATGGGCCCACTGACGGGGATCAATCCAACACCGACAGCACATCAAGTGAGTGCTTTACCACTGGGCTACATCCCGACCTTGCTAGTGTTCGTGCCAGAAGGCATGATGGGTAATCTGTGTTTCTGACAGAAGGTATGATGGGTAATCTGTGTTTCTGACAGAAGGCATGATGGGTAATCTGTGTTTCTGCCAGTAATAATTGTTTGGGTATGCATGGCGCTATAGAATTGAATGCAACCAGTCAACGGGGTATTTATTGATGTATTAGTCACAAATTTAGTATAAAATCACTTAGCTATTCTATGCAATTTTATATAATTTATACATCGATAAATTCACAAAAATTATAAACAATTTTTAATTTAACTGCTATTTAAATAACATTCAGTTTTCAAGTAAGGTCGTCCAATCAGAACAGAGTATATGGCGCTATGGAATTGAATGCAACCAAAGTCAACGGGGTATTTATTGATGTATTAGTCACAAATTTAGTATAAAATCACTTAGCTATTCTATGCAATTTGATATAATTTATACATCGATAAATTCACAAAAATTATAAACAATTTTTAATTTAACTGCTATTTAGATATCATTCAGTTTTCAAGTAAGGTCGTCCAATCAGAACAGAGTATATGGCGCTATGGAATTGAATGCAACCAAAGTCAACTGTATTACAGTCACAAATTTAGTATAAAATCATTTAGCTATTCTATGCAATTTTATATAATTTATACATCGATAAATTCACAAAAATTAAAAACTGCTATTTAGATAACATTCAGTTTTTAAGTAAGGTCGTCCAATCAGAACAGAGCAAATTGTATAATGTCAGAAAGTTCAAATTTTTCTCTAATTGTTCCTACAGTTTAGACATTTCATTTCAACTTATTTTCATACTTATATCCAATTAAGGTTCAAGCACACTGTCCTGGGAATACACATCAGCTACCTGGGCTGTCTGTCGTGGACAGTGGGTTAGTTGTCAGTCAAAGAGAAGAGGGTGTAGTAGCCTTACACTTACCCATTGAACCCTTAAGAACTCGCTCTGGGTTGGAGCCGGTACTGGGCTGCGAACTCTGTATCTACCAGCCTGTAGTCTGATAGCTTAACCAATGCACCACCGAGTTTAGACAATGGAATATGTTGGTGTTAGGCTTAGTGTTTGTACGTACGTACGTACATACATATATATACATACAGAAAGCAGGTATTGAGTAGGTATTTTAGGTAAAATTAGGAATTTATAAGCTCTATAACCCAATAACCATGACAACAGGTGCAGGCCGGTGTGCATGTGCAGGAGAGGGTTTCTGGTGTTGAAGCCTCCACCTTCCCCACCCCCAATCAAATATTTTTTCTCAGTATATTTTCTGGGGAAGCATGATTCGAACCCCTTATAAACTTCAGTAACCACAGTCCACATCCCCCTAAGCCTCTGCTAAAATTCCTGCACATGCTGTTGAGGTGTATAATCTTAATTATTCAAATAATTTTTAACATCACATTTCACATAATTCTAACCAATCGAATAAATTTTTAAATGTATTAGTTGGTGCCAACCAATTACAGCCAATGATCAGTCCAGAAATAACAAGTCAGCGTGCGATTTTGAGGAGAGTCCGGGAGCCCAAGACTCGCAAAAATCACACAAGACTCTCTAGCTTGGCTAGCATACGAGTGCATGGCTCGCAAAAATCACACAAGACTCTCTAGCTCGGCTAGCATACGAGTCTGCATGGCTCGCAAAAATCACACAAGACTCTCTAGCTTGGCTAGCATATGAGTCTGCATGGCTCGGACACATTATTTGTACAAATTACATTCGTTGCAATGACACAGTCAACATATATCTCACAATCCTGGGAAACCACAGTCTTGAATAGCGATCTTTTCCATGGTTTCAAGCAAAACATTTAGACTTAGTGCATCTTCTGTTCCACTGGAAACACGTGATAGGACTTGCTGGGTTGGTGGCGGGCTCTCAACATTTGTAAATCGGAAGTTCTTATGACACTTAAATTTTTTTAACCAAACTCGCACACTGCAACAGATTCACAATATTAGGCCAGTTATAATGTGCTTCAAGGCCAATTTCAGCCTACTTTAAGTCATCATTCCACACACAAGTGATCTACCACTGGCCTATACATCCCATCCCTTAGACCATGCATGGATTGCTTCAAGGCCAATTTCAGCCTACTTCACACCACACACAAGTGATCTACCACTGGCCTATACATCCCATCACTTAGACCATGCATGGATTGCTTCAAGGCCAATTTCAGCCTACATCACACCACACACAAGTGATCTACCACTGGCCTATACATCCCATCACTTAGACCATGCATGGATTGCTTCAAGGCCAATTTCAGCCTACATCACACCACACACAAGTGATCTACCACTGGCCTATACATCCCATCCCTTAGACCATGCATGGATTGCTTCAAGGCCAATTTCAGCCTACATCACACCACACACAAGTGATCTACCACTGGCCTATACATCCCATCCCTTAGACCATGCATGGATTGCTTCAAGGCCAATTTCAGCCTACATCACACCACACACAAGAGATCTACCACTGGATCTACCATGCATGTGTTGCTTGCCAATTTCAGCCTACATCACACCACACACAAGTGATCTACCATGGACTACATCCCATCCCTTAGACCATGCATGTGTTGCTTCAAGGCCAATTTCAGCCTACATCACACCACACACAAGTGATCTACCATGGACTACATCCCATCCCTTAGACCATGCATGTGTTGCTTCAAGGCCAATTTCAGCCTACATCACACCACACACAAGTGATCTACCATGGACTACATCCCATCCCTTAGACCATGCATGTGTTGCTTCAAGGCCAATTTCAGCCTACATCACACCACACACAAGTGATCTACCATGGACTACATCCCATCCCTTAGACCATGCATGTGTTGCTTCAAGGCCAATTTCAGCCTACATCACACCACACACAAGTGATCTACCATGGACTACATCCCATCCCTTAGACCATGCATGGATTGCTTCAAGGCCAATTTCAGCCTACATCACACCACACACAAGTGATCTACCATGGACTACATCCCATCCCTTAGACCATGCATGTGTTGCTTCAAGGCCAATTTCAGCCTACATCACACCACACACAAGTGATCTACCATGGACTACATCCCATCCCTTAGACCATGCATGGATTGCTTCAAGGCCAATTTCAGCCTACATCACACCACACACAAGTGATCTACCATGGACTACATCCCATCCCTTAGACCATGCATGGGTTGCTTCAAGGCCAATTTCAGCCTACATCACACCACACACAAGTGATCTACCATGGACTACATCCCATCCCTTAGACCATGCACGGGTTGCTTCAAGGCCAATTTCAGCCTACATCACACCACACACAAGTGATCTACCATGGACTACATCCCATCCCTTAGACCATGCACGGGTTGCTTCAAGGCCAATTTCAGCCTACATCACACCACACACAAGTGATCTACCATGGACTACATCCCATCCCTTAGACCATGCACGGGTTGCTTCAAGGCCAATTTCAGCCTACATCACACCACACACAAGTGATCTACCATGGACTACATCCCATCCCTTAGACCATGCACGGGTTGCTTCAAGGCCAATTTCAGCCTACATCACACCACACACAAGTGATCTACCATGGACTACATCCCATCCCTTAGACCATGCACGGGTTGCTTCAAGGCCAATTTCAGCCTACATCACACCACACACAAGTGATCTACCATGGACTACATCCCATCCCTTAGACCATACATGGACGAGTTAAAGTTTGTTTTTCTTTAACGACACCACTGGAGCACATTGATTTATTAATCATCGGCTGTTGGATTTCAAACATTATGTAATTGCGACAGTCTTAGAGAGGAAACCCGCTACATTTTTCCATTAGTAGCAAGGGATCTATACTATGCACCATCCCACAGACAGCACAGCACATACCACGGTCTTTAATTCATATACCAGTGATAGTGCACTGGCTGGAATGAGAATTAACCCAATTAATGGGCCTAACAATGTTGATTGATACTAGACTGACTGTGTATCAGGCGAGTACTCTACCACTGGTCTACATCCGATCACTCCGGCAATGGATGCAAGCCAGCTATCACTGGTCTACGTCCGATCACTGTGGCGATGGATGCAAGCCAGCTACTAGCTGTGAAGAGATTTAGTCACTGGCTATTGGATGTCATACTTTGGTAATTTTGACATTTAGACTTAATGATACATCAGGCAAATTAACACTTTATCAATGGGCTTACGTCCCACCATAAGCAACTAAAATGTGTTGTTATTGGGGTTTTGTTGTTATTTTTCATAAATTATCTTTCAAACTGGAAGTACGTTTTGACAATAGTGATATACATATTGTACACACGTGCTTACAGGAAAACAGCCCAGAATGCCAATACCATGATCTGAACAACCCAAACAAAAATTGCAAGCTTAATAAATAGCTGGTAACAACCTTGCGGCAAGGTAGTAACTACCGCGTTTCGAGCTAGTATTTGGAACCTTTTTACAACCTTGCCGCAAGCTTGCGACGAGCTTCTTGCAAGCTTGCGACGAGCTTCTTGCAACCTTGCGACGAGCTTCCTGCAAGCTTATTCAGTTTAAGCTAGTATTTGGAACCTTTTTACAACCTTGCTGCAAGCTTGCGACGAGCTTCCCGCAAGCTTATTCAGTTTAAGCTAGTATTTGGAACCTTTTTACAACCTTGCTGCAAGCTTGCGACGAGCTTCCCGCAAGCTTGCGACAAGCTACCCGCACGCTTGCGACGAGCTTCCCGCAAGCTTGCAACAAGCTTCCTGCAAGCTTGCGACGATCTCCCTACAAGCTTGCATCAGTGGCAGCCATCTTGCATCTTGTATAATTCTTTAAAAAAACAACAATGGTTTTAAAGTGAAAAACATGAACAGTTAAAACAAAAAAATAGGTGCTACATGTTGTCAGATACTTAGGCTACAAAATTAGTTTACCTGTCTGATAGACATGTTCCATTTATGTGGGATAGTCTTGACTAAACTAATATGCTAAAAAGCTCCTGGTCCTATATTCTTCTTCTTCTTGTTTTAGGTTATATTCCTCCACTATCTGGAGATCCACACTGTGGTGTAAAGTCATTTGTTTGTTTCTTCTGTTTTCTTTTTTCTCCTGTTCCACCAAGCAGGATTCAACCAAACTTGGTCCAAATGATCCTCTTATAGACCTGACCAAGTGTTGTTATTTTTCAGGACAATAAAAATTCCAAGATGGCCGCCCTGGCCTCTGAATAACTGAGACATTTTTAACTTTTACTATTGTATTATCATTCGTATGTATTAATATTAATTTTGTTTTAATTATTATTGTAAATACTATGTAAATATGTAACATGTATGTTTGGTTGTTTAGCCACTGTTCCCACTGAATTTGATAAATCATATGAGAAGTTATGAATTAAAAAAAAAATAACCATGAAAATTATTTGGACTTAGCTTTTTCTCCACAAGTGTAGACATGCTTTCACAGTTGAAGCTAGATATACATGCAGCAAGCTTACAAAAATGAAAACATGCTTGCGGGAAGCTTGCACAGTTGAAGATATGCATGCAGCAAGCTTGCAAAATGAAAACATGCTTGCGGGAAGCTTGCACAGTTGAAGATATGCTTGCAGCAAGCTAGCAAAAATGAAAACATGCTTGCGGGAAGCTTGCACAGTTGAAGATATGCTTGCAGCAAGCTAGCAAAAATGAAAACATGCTTGCGGGAAGCTTGCACAGTTGAAGATATGCATGCAGCAAGCTTGCGCATGCTTTCACAAATGAAAACATGCATGCGGCAAGCTTGCAGAAATACTGACTACCTTACGCGAGCTAAATGTTAGCTTGCAAATAGCTTGCATTGCTTGTACTACCTTGTAACAACCTTGCAACAACCTAGCCGCAAGCATGCATTTTTGTTTGGGAAGAAGGAACATCTCATTCTAAATGGAATGTTAAAAATATATCATGTTAATCATAAACTCTTTCATTTCTTTACGAGGAGTATATATATATATATATAAATATTAACAACAGCAGCAAGAGGTCACAGGTCATTTTATGTTCCCATAAAAGCGACTCATGCATACAACATACAATGTCATGTATATATAGGCTCTTTCAGCTACGATCGATTCGCCACTATGGGTACAGGTATCCCACAGTCTGTCACCATGGTTAACCACACAACATGTCATTGAATTCACACACTTGTACCTCTGTCTCACTTCACTGATTACTTACATGGACAATGTATTTAATAGCATGCTTTACGACCACGAATACATGACAGAATATATGTATTTATGTATTGGATATGAAGCAGCTGGCTGGCCAATACCATAGATATTTCTTCAAACATACATACACACAGGCAAAACCTCGCATTTTTCCACTTGCAAGCTTATCTATGTTATTTATGGGGGGAAAAAGTTTCTTTTAAAATCTTCATTTGCAGTACGTGTTACGTATGCATAAATTAATTAATTTGAAAATTCAGGGAATATTTGTTTTATTCAGTATTGCACCCTGCTTCACAATATGCTTATTTCCTATATTACATTAAAAAGTTTGTTTGTGTTGTTTAAACTTAAAAACACCACTGGAGCACATTGATTAATCAATCATCGGCTACTGGATGTCAAACATTTGGTAATTCTAACTCGTAGTTATCAGAGGAAACCTGCTACATTTTTCCTAATGCAGCAAAGGATCTTTTATATGGACTTTCCCACAGACAGGAAACACATACCACGACCTTTGACCAGCTGTGGTGCACTGGTAGGAACGAGAAAATATCCAATCAGTTGAATGGATCCACTGAGGTGGTTCAATCCTGCAATGCAAGCACCTCATGACAGCACTCAACTGACTGAGCCAAATCCCACCCCTATATGACATTAAATGTATGTAAAGAAAGAAAGAAATGTTTTATTTAACAATGCACTCAACACATTTTATTTACAGTTATTTTCACTAGTCCACCCGACAAATATATCTACAAATCTACTTGTCCACCAATACTTTCACTTGTCCAAATAAGTTGTTAGTTTCATTAAAGTGCAAGGATGTTAGTTTTGATTCTTCAAAATGAAACTGCATTCAACATTTTCACTTGTCCACTGTACAACCACTGAGGTACATATTGCTTGTCACTGTACAACCACTGAGGTACATATTGCTTGTCACTGTACAACCACTGAGGTACATATTGCTTGTCACTGTACAACCACTGAGGTACATATTGCTTGTCACTGTACAACCACTGAGGTACATATTGCTTGTCCACTGTACAACCACTGAGGTACATATTGCTTGTCACTGTACAACCACTGAGGTACATATTGCTTGTCACTGTACAACCACTGAGGTACATATTGCTTGTCACTGTACAACCACTGAGGTACATATTGCTTGTCACTGTACAACCACTGAGGTACATATTGCTTGTCACTGTACAACCACTGAGGTACATATTGCTTGTCACTGTACAACCACTGAGGTACATATTGCTTGTCACTGTACAACCACTGAGGTACATATTGCTTGTCACTGTACAACCACTGAGGTACATATTGCTTGTCCACTGTACAACCACTGAGGTACATATTGCTTGTCACTGTACAACCACTGAGGTACATATTGCTTGTCACTGTACAACCACTGAGGTACATATTGCTTGTCCACTGTACAACCACTGAGGTACATATTGCTTGTCCGAGCAGATTTTCACTTGTCAGGACAGACTGACAAGTGCTAATTTCGAACCCTGTCTACATTGTGATTCGTTTGGCTGCACATTATATATATGCGACCATTGCTTTCATTTGGTGACTAAACAATTTGAAAAAATAAAAGTAGGCACCATCTGGTTCCAAGAACAGGAAGGAAGGAAACGTTTTATTTAACGATGCACTGAACACATTTTATTTACGGTTATATGGCATCAGACATATGGTTAAGGACCACACAGATATTGAGAGGAAACCCGCTGTCGCCATGTCATGGCCTACTCTTTTTGATTAGCAGCAAGGGATCCTTTATATGCACCATCCCACAGACAGGATAGCACATACCACAGCATTTGTTACACCAGTTATGGAGCATGTGGTATCAGTTACATATAACTAGTTGTCTACCGAGTAGTATAGATTGCTATTTGTAAAGTATATGACATCATGAGGTGACAAACCATCCTAGCCAGCATGGCCGCCGACTGCATTTATCATCATTTTAATAAATCATTATCGAACTCATCTATGTCCATCCTTGAAAGAACAGAGCACTGGCTGGAACGAGAAATAGCCCAATGGGGCCACCGATCATAAACCAACCACACATCAAGCGAACACTTTACCACTGGTTCCAAGACAAAGCTATTAACACAAAGAGCTGGCACATCAAGCGAACACTTTACCACTGGTTCCAAGACAAAGCTATTAACACAAAGAGCTGGCACATCAAGCGAACACTTTACCACTGGTTCCAAGACAAAGCTATTAACACAAAGAGCTGGCACATCAAGCGAACACTTTACCACTGGTTCCAAGACAAAGCTATTAACACAAAGAGCTGGCACATCAAGCGAACACTTTACCACTGGTTCCAAGACAAAGCTATTAACACAAAGAGCTGGCACATCAAGCGAACACTTTACCACTGGTTCCAAGACAAAGCTATTAACACAAAGAGCTGGCACATCAAGCGAACACTTTACCACTGGTTCCAAGACAAAGCTATTAACACAAAGAGCTGGCACATCAAGCGAACACTTTATCACTGGTTCCAAGACAAAGCTATTAACACAAAGAGCTGGCACATCAAGCGAACACTTTATCACTGGTTCCAAGACAAAGCTATTAACACAAAGAGCTGGCACATCAAGCGAACACTTTATCACTGGTTCCAAGACAAAGCTATTAACACAAAGAGCTGGCACATCAAGCGAACACTTTATCACTGGTTCCAAGACAAAGCTATTAACACAAAGAGCTGGCACATCAAGCGAACACTTTACCACTGGTTCCAAGACAAAGCTATTAACACAAAGAGCTGGCACATCAAGCGAACACTTTACCACTGGTTCCAAGACAAAGTTATTAACACAAAGAGCTGGCACATCAAGCGAACACTTTACCACTGGTTCCAAGACAAAGCTATTAACACAAAGAGCTGGCACATCAAGCGAACACTTTATCACTGGTTCCAAGACAAAGCTATTAACACAAAGAGCTGGCATAGTGAATCTCTAGTCTTTGTAACTTATATGTAATTTGTGTTATATTTGCTGTTCAATGCATTATATGCAGGTTTCACGTAACTGCTTAGATTACACAAATATAATTCACACACCAAACAATTGGTATGGGTAAAAAATACCAACGTTCAATTAGCTAAAACATTTAATATTGTGTCCTGCAGTTCACTACATGTATAAATAAAAAATATTCATTAGGCTATGCACCTGCCACATATTTCAAAATCTTGGGTACCTAACCCAAAATCAATTCACAAGATTTGTACAACTATAGGTACTGTAACCGATTGTTTAGTGAAATTTTGCAGGCCTTAATCTAGAATTAAACATGTCGGAGAAGTCACTTCTCCCTTCCCAGGTGTAAGGGGAGAATTTAAGTTTGATAAAAATAAGTGAACATTTATCGGTACATTCCGTAATGTTTCGCCATGTTCAATTGGAAAAATTCTAAATTATACACTGGGTTCTTATCGTAATATTTTGATATAAAATAATATATCCAGTAATAAAATTTATTAACAAAACGATGGTTTCATTAAAAATGTGATATTATTAAGTAGTTGATAATACATGTATGTTGTTATGTTAAGTTAAAATGAATAATAATTAGTACATGGATGCACGGTCTGGCATTACTGAAATGAAAGTGGCACAGGATTAACATTGTTTGACTGGTCACAGAAAATGGCGTGACATGTGTCAGTGTACACCACTATAGCACATTCGTTTAGTAAGCAACTGGCTATTAGAGGTCAAACATTCGGTTCCGTAATCTTTTACTCTCAGTCTAAGATTTGTCCAATATATAGCTGCAAGGTAGGGAAGATAATACATGTCAACTCTTACGGATCACCCGTAAGATTTACAGATTTTTTAACATTTGACAGTCTTACGGGCTTAGGACATATTCCTTACGGGTAACATGCATTTTCAGGTTTTTATTTTTTTCATTATTATTATTTTTACATGACTCATTATCATCTAAGTAAGCCATCCTTCGTGATTTTCATTGTCCTTTCATGAATCGGAAAACGGCAATTTTGTCGTGTTTACTTTGGACAAGAGGTGTCACCTAACGGATATATGTGCACTAATCAAAGTCTCACGTGATCTTTTGTGCACGCCACGCCGAGCGGGAAAGCAACATTGTTTGTGTTGTGTGTAAGCCGTGTTGGGGATCTAATAAAATTGTACTTGTTAATAGTCTCGATTTTCATTTTCATGTTGTCTTGAATTTAAAATCAGTTCCCCGTCCTTTTGCAGCTCGCTTATGGATTTCTTATGGATTTTTGTCCACAATCTTACAGGTGTTGATCAGTAAAACTTGGCATCTATGGGGAAGAGTTCCACCCACCAAACACAAGTTAGTGTTACAGTTAGCAATATAACTAACTCTTTCTGCTTGTCACAAGTACCTAACCAAAACATGCCCATATTTAGGTCACAATGCAGCTCAAACAACGCCAAATTCTACAATTGCGAATTTCAAAAACAATTGGCAAATTTTATTTTGAATCGGCGAAATAATTTTTTCACTTTCATAGATAATTTGGCAAAATGTTCCATTGACCCAGAGTTAGCCCTGTAAGGCCAAGAGAATGAAAGTTATAGATTTGCATCGGAACACTCTTAAAAACACATGAGGCTTTTTTTCACTTTTCATTATTTTTATTGATCTATTATTTCCATAGTAGATTGAAGTCCAAATGAGGTCGACACTTCAAGAGTTCAGCAATTTTCGTCAATGTTTGGAATATACTGCTTCCTGCTTGAGGATTCAATGCTCTACTGGGTTACACTTCAGAAGTTATGACGGAGATGGCAGTTTTGGCGCGAAGGACCTCGTAGACATTACCACTATTGACGATTTGAAATTTGAATTTGTGTGATGATCATTAAGTGCCTGTTTTTGTGTAAATAATGAATTTTTTTTTAAATAATGAAAATATTCAGCAGTACCTTTCACGGCACGCGGGCGGTGGACGCAAATCTATAACTTTCATTCTCATGGCCTAATGCACCCTATTTATCGTAATAGTTTTGGTCATAATGCACCTATATCAAAGGTCATGGTGTGTGCTGTCCTGTTCAGATGTGGGAAAGTGCACATACATGTATGTATAAGATACCTTGCGGAAAGATTTCCAAATGTTCCAGCATTTAGTTCATTCAGGCTTAGGTTAAGGTTTAGTGATAGTATTAGCATGCATGCATGGGAAAGAGTTCGACCATTACCCCTTTATAATAGACCATATCAAAGGTTCTATTGACTAACCCTAGTCATTGAAATCCATAGAAGGGGGGTGGGGGGTACGGGTCGAACTCATGACTATTGTCCGAACCAAATTGTTAACAACTACAAAAAATTACTCTCCTACCTTTAATTGCCGTTAGATTTCCTCCAAAGTTTGTCCAGACACAAATCGCAAAAAAACACACTACAAATATACAGATTCCACACATGAGACTGCAATGACGTCGCCGATATTGTCTTTGCTGAGATTGCATAGGGAAAAATACATTCAGTTTTCTGCCGTCTGCCATGTCACATACTTTGGAGGCTTTCACCGGGATCAGGCTAAAATGGAACCACTACCAAAACGGAACCATTAATATGAAATCGATGATCTCTAGTGGTATCATTAAAATAATAATAATAATAAAAAAATAAAAATATGAAGTCATCACGTTTGCTTTTATATCATAACATGTTATGACGTTGTTAGATTAAGTCCTATCCTTTCACCCCTCTTGAAGAATATTCCATAAAAAGTCAAAATGGCAGATGATTATACAAAATTACATGCTTTTTTCCCTATGCGCTCTCAGCAAAGTCGATATAGGTGACATGGTTATCATCTGGTATGTGGAATCTGTGTCATTGTAATGGTTTTTTCAAGATTTGTGTCTGGGAAAACTTTGGAGGAAATCTAACGGCAATTAAAGGTAGGAGAGTAATTTTTCGTAGTTGTTAACAATTTGGTTCGGACAGTAAGTTGTCAACCTGCCTCACCTCATCACCCCAGTACAGCACGTCCCTCGTTCGTTCACGCAGTTTCTTGTACTGGTTGATGAACTGTCGAATGCCGTGTCTTCTCACGTGGTCGGCGTGTTTCTTCGTCTCTGCCCACGAGTATGGCGTTCCCTCCGTCAGCAAACCCATTCTTCTTAGTTCAATTCAAAATACAACTCGGCAACTTCACCGATCGCCAATACGAACAACTGATCACAGAATGTGCAATGTCATTGCTCATATATTATCTCATTGTTGACATAGCTTAGCCTAGAAATGAAAACGCAAATTGTAACAAGATCTACTGCACCAAGTAGGGTAGATTGGTGATATTCCGACCCTACGTGTAAACCCGACCCCTTCGGATTTTCCTTAATTAAATAGTGTTTCGGCAACCGTTCTTTCAGACCAACGGATGTATTCCTTTCATAACAAAGGTACCTTCAACCTCCCAATGAAAAGCACCGTTACAAACCATCTTTAGTCTTTACTATTCATGCGTACTTGCTCGATCTTTTCTTCCGGCTGTCTGCTAGCATTCAAGCAACTTTTAGAAGACTGAGCAACGTTGGAAAAATCCACATCGGAGGTATACAATCCGACAATAAAATTTATTATGAAATTGTTTATGCAATAAAATCACTTAACATAATGTAAATATGTGCTTATTTTTCAAGAAAAAATGCATTAACAACAAGTTACATTTAAATTTCAAAAGGGGTCGGATTTATCCTGCTATTTTTTTTAGGAGGCTTAAATGCGACCCCATATCAATTATTTTTGCAAAAACCTGGAGGTCAGTTATAGTTAATAATATATCTACAACATTGAGGAATTTCAAGTAAATAAACAAAAACCTGGAGGTCAGTTATAGTTAATAATATATCTACAACATTGAGGAATTTCAAGTAAATAAACAAAAACCTGGAGGTCAGTTATAGTTAATAATATATCTACAACATTGAGGAATTTCAAGTAAATAAACAAAAACCTGGAGGTCAGTTATAGTTAATAATATATCTACAACATTGAGGAATTTCAAGTAAATAAACAAAAAACCTGGAGGTCAGTTATAGTTAATAATATATCTACAACATTGAGGAATTTCAAGTAAATAAACAAAAACCTGGAGGTCAGTTATAGTTAATAATATATCTACAACATTGAGGAATTTCAAGTAAATAAACAAAAACCTGGAGGTCAGTTATAGTTAATAATATATCTACAACACTGAGGAATTTCAAGTAAATAAACAAAAACCTGGAGGTCAGTTATAGTTAATAATATATCTACAACATTGAGGAATTTCAAGTAAATAAACAAAAACCTGGAGGTCAGTTATAGTTAATAATATATCTACAACATTGAGGAATTTCAAGTAAATAAACAAAAACCTGGAGGTCAGTTATAGTTAATAATATATCTACAACATTGAGGAATTTCAAGTAAATAAACAAAAACCTGGAGGTCAGTTATAGTTAATAATATATCTACAACATTGAGGAATTTCAAGTAAATAAACAAAAACCTGGAGGTCAGTTATAGTTAATAATATATCTACAACATTGAGGAATTTCAAGTAAATAAACAAAAACCTGGAGGTCAGTTATAGTTAATAATATATCTACAACATTGAGGAATTTCAAGTAAATAAACAAAAACCTGGAGGTCAGTTATAGTTAATAATATATCTACAACACTGAGGAATTTCAAGTAAATAAACAAAAACCTGGAGGTCAGTTATAGTTAATAATATATCTACAACATTGAGGAATTTCAAGTAAATAAACAAAAACCTGGAGGTCAGTTATAGTTAATAATATATCTACAACATTGAGGAATTTCAAGTAAATAAACAAAAACCTGGAGGTCAGTTATAGTTAATAATATATCTACAACATTGAGGAATTTCAAGTAAATAAACAAAAACCTGGAGGTCAGTTATAGTTAATAATATATCTACAACATTGAGGAATTTCAAGTAAATAAACAAAAACCTGGAGGTCAGTTATAGTTAATAATATATCTACAACATTGAGGAATTTCAAGTAAATAAACAAAAACCTGGAGGTCAGTTATAGTTAATAATATATCTACAACATTGAGGAATTTCAAGTAAATAAACAAAAACCTGGAGGTCAGTTATAGTTAATAATATATCTACAACATTGAGGAATTTCAAGTAAATAAACAAAAACCTGGAGGTCAGTTATAGTTAATAATATATCTACAACATTGAGGAATTTCAAGTAAATAAACAAAAACCTGGAGGTCAGTTATAGTTAATAATATATCTACAACATTGAGGAATTTCAAGTAAATAAACAAAAACCTGGAGGTCAGTTATAGTTAATAATATATCTACAACATTGAGGAATTTCAAGTAAATAAACAAAAGAAGAGCTTATAGAATGTCTATAAAATACATACATTTAAAAATAAAAACAAAACAAAAAAACAACAACGAAAAAACGATCCCTAAGTCCATTAAACAAAAAGTGAAAGTTTGTTTTGTTTAACGACACCACTAGAGTACATTGATTAATTAATAATCTGCTAATGGCAGTAAAACATTTGCTAAGCTTAATTCTGACGCGTAGTCATCAGAGGAAACCTACATTATTCCATTAGCTGCAAGAGCTCTTTTACATGCACGTTCACACAGACAGGACAGCACATACCACGGTCTTTGATATACCAGTCGTGATGCACTGGTTGGAACAAAACAAAGCAAAAGTCAATCAGTTGGACAGGTCCACGGATGTGATTTGATCCTGAGACTCAAACACCTCAGGCAAGCATATTAACATATTAAACAACAACAACAACAACAAAATTAAAGATTTTATCAGTAGGCCTAATTTCCGTTAATTTAATTTAATAGGATATGGTACCAAATAAAACTATGCGATACGATCGAAAGAATTTGGATGATGCAGTGACCGCGGTGCGAACCCGGTTGATGGGATATAAAAAAGCAAGCAAAGTGTTTGGAGTCCCTAAAACAACTATCATCGACCACGTTTGCGGCCGATATACAAGTGGTTCGAGGCCTGGAAGACCGCCTGTTCTGCCACCAAAGATTGAAGAAGCTCTGATAAAGAAGGTCATAGAAGCTGCCAACAAAGGTTTCGGCATCAGAAAAAAACAACTGCTACTTAAAGTGTTGCGCCTTTGTACATCTTTGAAAATTAAGACCCCTTTTAAAAATGGTTGCCCCGGGGATGATTGGTGGCAGGGTTTAAAAATGCGCCACCCAGAGCTTGTACTTAGAAAGCCCGAGAAGTTGACAACTTCTCGTGCTAGAATGCTTAACCGCCCTGTCGTTCAAAAATATTTTGATGAGCTAAATACTGTCATGAATACTCTTGACATTACAAAAAAGCCCCATCTCATTTGGAATTTAGATGAGACTGGAAAACAGTTCGAGCACACCCCAGTACACATATGTTCAGCAAAAGGGAAACGTAATGTAACGAGCAGGGTTTCAAACTCTAGGGAGAATATTACTGTGTTAGCATGCGTAAATGCATGTGGTCAGGCAATGCCTCCCATGTGTGTTTGCAAGGGAAAAACCGAAAAATCACTCCGTCCTTTTGCCACTCTTGACGCTCCAGAGGGGACTTTTTGGACTTATCAAGAGAGGGCGTGGATGTGTGATGTCATTGGGGAGGAATGGTTCCGGGAAGTATTTCTCAAGCACTGTGGCCCTGAGCGGCCACAGCTCTTGATCCTTGACTCCCATAGTTCCCATGAGGTAATTGGCTTGCTTGAAAATGCAGCAGAAGAGAACATTTCAATATTGGCTTTGCCACCCCACACCACACATGCATTGCAGCCACTTGATAAGGCAGTTTTTGGCCCTTTTTCTAAGGCATATAACAGAACCTGCACGGAGTTCCTTTCCGAACATCCGTCGCATGTTATTAATAAAGCAACTTGGCCACGTATTTTCCGGAAAGCATGGGATGACGGTATTACTTGTGAAAACATCACAGCAGGCTTTCGCTCCACCGGTATTTATCCACTTAACCCAAAGGCCGTCTCAGAATCCCTTTTTGCACCATCTTTGGCATTTGATAAACCTCTTCCACAACCACAAACATCCAAATCAAACCACACATTGTCTAGTCCTACAGGCCCGTCTATTGATTCATTTGACAAAGAATTAGTCAATGACACTGCCAATATCAAAGAATCAACATCTTCAGACTCCGCAATGTCAGACACATCTAGATCCGAAAGTTCACCAACTCTAAATTCCATCAACTCGGAGCCTGAAGATGCTGACCTCTCTGCACTGGCGATGTCTGTTCTTATGGGGAATGATGATCAATTAGCATTGTCGCCTGCAGTTTTGTCTTCAGAACTGCCAGCTACTTGTGTACCATCTTCTGCTGGGTCTTTGTTAGAAAACCTATCAATGGGAGGCTCCACTTTAGATCATGTTACTTGGAACTTGGAGTTAGACAATATATTTTCACTGCCAAAGGTAGCTGCAGACATGTCTGCTAAGTCAAAGCGTTCATTAACAGGACACAGAATTCTTACCAGTGAACAGGTTCTAGCACAAAAAAGGGCAGCAATAGAGGACAAAACAAGAAAATTACAACAAAAAGCGGAACGCAAAAGGAAAGTTGAATTAAAAAAAAATCAAATGAACACCAAAATTGTCTGTAGCTATTTATGCTTTTAAACGAAAGTGGCATATGTCACAGAAACTTTATCCATTTCACTCTTGACCGTTTCCTTGTTTAATGAAAGGTATGTCTTTCATCTTTGATTATGTTTTTCTCGTGTTTTACAGAATTGATCATCATGAAAAATGTTATAATAAGACCTGTGTATGCAGTTGGCATGAGCCACTATGGTCAGAGGGAACTGCGGGTAGGATGTATTTATCAAGCTAGAAGAGATGCAGTGAATGTGTATGATTCCAACGCTGTTGCAATATTTGATGGTGAACGCAAAGTTGCATACTTTAACAGGAACTCTGCTCGGTTAATTTCTAAATTCATGGACGAACATACTTCTTCAAGGGGTATATTTTACTTGAAAGCTTCGGTGCCGGCTGAATTTATAAATAGACGAACGGGCTTCAGACAGAGGTGTTCCTTTGGTTTTAAATGTCGTGACGACAAAGTTGCTATTGTGCAAAATCTTTTTAACTTGGCTTCCTGTGGTCAGTCTCTGACCATTGTCAACGGACGTTAAAAACACACACTGCCCATACATGATAGATATATATTGTTAATGCATGTTGACTGTTAAAAATACCAAAGTTTAATTAGTTTTCTATGTTTAATGATGTTCAGCTATTTCAATAGTGATGTAGATTATAACAGTAATATGTGATATGTGATATGTTTTGACTTGAAGATATTTTCACACTGTAATACACATTCGCTGTCCATTTCATTGCATATTAATTTTTGTTCACAGTGAAAAAATGCAGCCAGGAATATTATACTCTACTAGTTTTACCTGGTACATATCTTTTTTTAAAACACTCCGAGGGGGTCGGAATTACCCTGGTATAATCTCGGTAGTAGTCGGAATTATACGGGATGTGTAGTCGGAATTTACCGGAATGGGGTCGGGTTTATCCTGATCGGCACTAGCCAATAAAATGAGAATATATAAAAGAAACAGGCACCAATTGGCTAGAGTGGACCACTACTGATTAGAATATGCATGTCGACGCTATGGGAAACAACAGGATCAATGTTTTGGAGTGGGAGTACCTTCTACAAGTGTGGTGCGTCCATAAGGGCGATTCGTCCACTAAAAATTCGTCCACTGTTGAACTCGAGATGATTCGTCCCCAACTAAAAATTGTTCTTGGACAATTCGTCCACTATAATTGTTTTTGTATTAGTTATTTACCGTATATTTTATCCACGGACTAAGTAAATGTACGGACGGCAGAAGGAGGGTTACCAAGTATGATGGGGACAATTTGATAGACATAGTCTATTATAGTTAATAAATGACATTTACAGATGAATGCATATTTGATGTTGATGAAAAATAAAATGAAAAAGAAGACAACACATTTTTTTTTTTTTTTTTTTTTTTTGCCACAAAGCACATGCATACATGTAGGGGAGGGCGGGGGCAATACGCACCCCTTAAGGATGTCTTGTGATTTTATGGATGTAACAGATGATAGAACTTGGCTGGAACTTGTTGGCGGAATGGAGATAATATCGTTGTTCATTAGTTGGCAATCTAATTAAAATTAGCTCCACTATTACATGTGGATCTAACACCAGTCAGTTGGAGCTCATGTCCACCAATCAAAACCTTACTTGCAGAATCCTGCCAGTGATTTAAAAATAATTTGAAAACATTCCGAATTATCCTACAGTGGGTATACGACATGTTTCGTGTGAATTACGAATGCCTTAAAATATGTTTTATTTTATAAAATAAATAATTTGTAATGTAAAACTGAAGGCTGATTTAGTTGGGGTTTTTTTTTATAAATAAATAAATAATTTTTAATGTAAAATTGAAGACTGATAACCCACCCCGTACGTATTGGTATGGTTCAATCTAATTAAAATTAGCTCCACAATTACATGTGGATCTAACACCAGCCAGTTGGAGCTCATGTCCACCAATCAAAACCTTACTTGCAGAATCCTGCCAGTGATTTAAAAATAATTTGAAAACATTCCGAATTATCCTGAGGGTATACGACATGTTTCGTGTGAATTACGAATGCCTTAAAACATGTTTTATTTTATAAAATAAATAATTTGTAATGTAAAACTGAAGACTGATTTTTTTTTTTTTTATATAAATAAATAAATAATTTTTAATGTAAAATCGAAGACTGATAACCCACCCCGTACGTATTGGTATAGTTCGCTGTACTGCGGCCACTAAAATAGACTCGCCCGATATTTTTAGAATTTGTATGCTCCCAAATAACGTTATAAAAGGCGAAGTGTGATTGGTTAATATTTAAATTATTATTTCGGTATGCAGTACTCTTTGTAGACTTAGGTAAAAAACAGGCTTCACCGAGGAATCGAAATTCAGCCAATCAGAACACGGCTCCCACTCGGTGTTACTTCTTGTTTATGAAGTGTCTGCTAGTCGGTCCGCGCTAACTAAATGGCTTTTTTCCAAATTCCGCCCACTTCAAACTTACCCCCCCCCCCCCCTGCTCCGGAGTCAGTCACTGGCGAAGTCAGAGGCTAATTCCGCAGTGGGCGTGCCTGAACCTTCGTGGATAGGGGCACGTAAATATAGTTACCCATACCCACCCATAAATTATTATTTACAGAGGAAATGTTACCTGGAGATTGGGGACTATGCAGTGTTGTTAGTTTTAAATCACTGGCAGGATTCTGCAAGTAAGGTTTTGATTGGTGGACATGAGCTCCAACTGGCTGGTGTTAGATCCACATACAATTGTGGAGCTAATTTTAATTAGATTGGGTATGGTTCGCTGTACTGCGGCCACTAAAATAGACTCGCCCGACATTTTTAGAATTTGTATGCTCCCAAATAACGTTATAAAAGGCGAAGTGTGATTGGTCAATATTTAAATTATTATTTACAGACGAAATGTTACCTGGACATTGGGGACTACGCAGTGTTGTTAGCAATCCGATTAAAATTAGTTCTACTGGTCTAAATAAGGCATTCGTAATTCACATGAAACATATCGTATACCCTCAGGATAATTCGGAATGTTTTCAAATTATTTTTAAATCACTGACAGGATTCTGCAAGTAAGGTTTTGATTGGTGGACATGAGCTCCAACTGGCTGGTGTTAGATCCACATGTAATAGTGGAGCTAATTTTAATTAGATTAATTAGTTGGTTACTTCGAACGACGTCACGTTATGGTATTTTTGACATAAATGACGAAATTTTCATCTGTTGCGCATTGACTACTAGTATTATCTTCCGACGCAAACTTCCTAGTAAAAACAACGAAAATCATATACGAGCGTGTGGACGAAATGTGTACAGTAATACAGCAATCGCAATGTAGAAATGGTAATTTAGCAAGAGTTTACTTACTAGCTTTGTTTTCTAAATAATATGTGAGAATTATAGGTGTGACTGAAGAGCAATTTTAATAACAACATATCAATAAAGTACTAGCCTATAATGGACACAGACAGACAATAACAAGTTGATAGTGCCACTGAAATTGTGTTTGTTTCATATACTAGTAGTTTACAACAAAACGAAAATAATTAACCATTTCAATGGCTAAGAAATAACATTTTAGATTTATTGGTCTAAATGTTGTAATCGAGTGGACGAATACTGTCCGAGGTGAGTGGACGAATTGTACGGTGGACGAAACGTCCAGAGGACGAATCGTCTGGAAAGCAAATAATTTATTCTAAAAATAGCAGCAGGCGATACCCTGCATGTAAAACAACTGTTTTGAAATTACTTTCGACAACGTAACTTGAAGGTTTGGGTTTTTTCTCTTCTTTTTTTTTTGGGGGGGGGGGGGGGGGGGGGGGGGGGGGGGGATGGGGGGGGGGCTTGTTTTTTTTAATGTTTTTTGTTTGTTTGTTGTTGTTGTTTTGGGGTTTGTTTGTTGTTTTGTTTTTTTGGGGGGAGAAGAAAAAGAAGAAAGGCTAACCAATATTGGCTTGACCTAAAAGGAAAGACGATAATAAAATGTTGCTATTTGCAGGTACAATTTGTAAAAATATTAGCCAGAATATAAATAAAATAGCGCAACAGCAGAGAAGAATCAATTATCTACTCCGCAGGGATCGAATAACAATACATTTTATCGATTGTTATCTAACCTAATAAACTATATATTTTATTACTGTTTTCATTAGCAGTATTAGTAACAGTTATATATTTTATTACTGTTTTCATTAGCAGTATTAGTAACAGTTATATATTTTATTACTGTTTTCATTAGCAGTATTAGTAACAGTTATATATAAAAGCTAAACTGTTTAGTGTTGTGTGGTTGGCGGGTTGGGATTCGGTGTGTGTCGTAGCCCAGTGGTAAAGCGCTTGCTTGATGCGCAGTCGGCTGGAGATCGATCCCCGTCGGTGGGCCGTTTCTCGTTCCA
The DNA here is from genome assembly GCF_016097555.1 of Gigantopelta aegis. Taxonomy (NCBI): domain Eukaryota; kingdom Metazoa; phylum Mollusca; class Gastropoda; order Neomphalida; family Peltospiridae; genus Gigantopelta; species Gigantopelta aegis. Next base: position 46,676,501 of record NC_054705.1, on the reverse strand, counting down.
GCCAGTGCACCACAACAATGTAGCGGGTTTCCCCTCTAAAACTATGTCAAAATTACCAAATGTTTGACATCCACTAGCCGAAGATGAATAAATCAATGTGCTCTCTCTCTCTCTCTCTCTCTCTCTCTCTCTCTCTCTCTCTCTCTCACACACACACACACACACACTGGTATATTAAAGGTCATGGTATGTGCAGTCCTGCCTGTGGGATGTGCATATAAATGATACCTTGCTACTAATGGGGAAAATGTAGCAGGTTTCCTAACTATATGTCAAAATTACCAAATGTTTAAACTTTATCTGGACCATCCTAGAAACTCGATGAATTCGCACCCTGATCTCAGTCTGGCACGGTCTAAAAACACCCACGCACTCCCTAAAAAATTGTCTGCACATTTCATTTCAGCTTTTATCTGGGCTGTTTGTCCAGGACAGTGGTTTAGTTGTTAGTGCTTAGTGAGAAACGAGGGTGAAATGGTCTTACACCTACCCATTGAGTCGTTAAAACTCGTTCTGGGTGGGAGCCGGTACCTGGCTGCGAACCCAGTACCTACCAGCCTTATGCCCGATGGCTTAACCACGACACCGCCGAGGCCTGCACTCCCAGTACTTCCCAGCCTTGATTTAGACCGTGACGGCTGAACTACGCATAATACAGAGGCCTGTAATGCAGTCACATTAACATCGTGTACATGTATAGGGTATTGCGTGTAGTTAATAGTTTTGTGTTGAAAACTGGGAAATCACTGTATCATGACTTTGCAGAAATAAATTCCTTTTATCTGGGCTGTACTTATCGGGGTTGTATCATAACTGACAGAATGTGTTTTCGGCGGGAAGATAATAAAAAATAATAAAAAATATAATGACATGAAATATTATAGATTTCTACAGCCTCGAGTTAAATTATGTGTAGGCTTAGCTGAGGCGGGATCTAGCCCAGTCGGTAGATCGCTTGCCTGGGGTGCTTTGGTTACAAGGTTCGAATGCTTTCAGTGGAAGGAAGGAAGGAATGTGTTATTTAACAACGACACATTCAACATATTTTAATTATGAACATATTGTTAAGAACAGACAGATAATGAGAGAAGAAACCCGCTGGGACCACGCAATGGGCTACTCTTTCCAATTAGCAGCACAGTACATACCACAGCCTTTGTTGCACCAGTGGGGAGCACTGGCTGGAACGGTCCCTCTCAGTTGATCCATTCTCTGACTGAGTTTTTTTCCAATCCTAATCGACTGACATATCAAAAGCCGTGGTATGTGCTGTCAAGTCTGGGAAAGTGCATATCAATGATCTCTTCCTGCTATCATGAAAACATGTTTTAAAAATGAATCTGGTTACTTTCCACTAAGACAGTGTGTCAGAAATACCAAATATTACACACCCAACAGTCGATGATTATTAAATCAATATGCTCTAGTGGTGTTGCACTGGCGTGGGGGGGGGGGGGAAGGGTTATGTCCCCCCCACCCCCACACACACACACATTTTCCAGATATTTTGCTTTATATTAAATTTTGCTTTATAATAATGTAAAAGTGTGTAAATATAAAAGTGTGCCCCCACCCCACTTTTTGGCACCTTCCTGCGCCACTGTGTTGTTAAACTAAACAAACGTCAGTGCTAACATATAATTAAACCCTGTCCAGGGTCGGATCCAGAAAATATTTTGCGTGGAGGGGGGTAACGAGAAAAGAGCACGTGGACCAACTCGTCAAACGAGCATCCCAGTGAAGACCAGATTAAAAGGGGGATAGGCACTTTCATATTTTTAGGGAGCGGACCCCTCCTGGATCGGCCCCTGTCATGTTGATGGGTGTGTCGAGAACAGCGTTACTGAACCATATCTTTTACTTAACTATGCATTCAACGCGCTTTATATGTATATTGAAAAGCAAAACACACTATAGTGGGTCAGGCACAAGAACGTATTTGTGTCACTAAAAGCTAGTCATGTATGCAGTATTTTTAATAAGCTTATATATCCTATTTTATGCTATGGCTGTGAAGTATGGGGTTTTACCTCAGGATTGTATTTAGAAAGAATGCATTTGAAGTTTTGTAAACAAATGTTAGTTGTGAAACAAAACTGTCAGAATGGTTTTGTGTATGGTGAATTGGGAAGATATCCGTTGATATTAAATAAAAACTATCGAATTATTAAGTTTTGGTTAAAAATTATTAAAGCATCTGATAAAAAATATATTAAAATATGCTATAATATGATGTTACACGACATTATTGAATCTCCTAACAAGATTAATCGGGCTATGTATGTTAGAAATTTGTTGAATGACATTGGATTTTCAGAAGTATGGAACAACCAGGGTGTTACAAATGAAGTTTTTTTGGGATTTTTTTGTCAGCTTTACGGCAACGTTTACAAGACATATATGTACAAGGTTGGAGGTCACGATTAAATGAATCCTGTAGAGCTTCCTTATATAAACATTTTTTACAATTATTTAGTTATAAGCAATATTTGGATCATGTTTATGTTGAGAAATTTAGGAAACAAGAAGATGGAACAAGCTTAACCCTATTTTATTAGAAGACAGAACGTGTCATATATGTAATGACATAGAGGATCAATATTATTTTGTACTTGTCTGTCCACTATGATACATTTTGTATGATAGCATACGAAAACAGTATATTCCACAATATTTTAGAAAATACCCTAGTATGTTCAAATTCATAGATTTGTGTAACAATAATAATGCTCAGTTATTAAAAAAAATAGCTCTATATTGTTTTAAAGGGACAGACCCTAATTTCAGCCCATGAAAATGCACACTAAGTTTGGTTAATCTACACGCCATTAACACATTTGGATAAGGTTACAACTGAGTGAAATATGAGTCTGTGACTTTGAAATGGTGAAATACCGTCTAAAAATAGACTAAACCTCAACTCCATAACTGTTACTTGTCAGACGCACGATCGTTTTTCTAAAATATGAGAAATGCATTTTGTGATATTAGAAACACCAGGATGACCAAAAACACTTCGAATGTACGGAAATGGATAATCTAAACAACAAAATCTAAGTAAAGTATTATTTTAGTTAACAGAACAGAACAGAAGAGAACAGAACTTTATTTACTCTCATGGCCCCCATTCGGTGGCATCAGAGGAACATAAATAATAATAAACATACAAATTGTCAAGATGATTTCAGAAACATATATACCACAATACAAACAGATGAGCAGCTAAATATTAAAAACAGTTAAAATTACACGTAAGTCAAGAAGCACAAAATTGTTTGTTAATAATTGATATAAACTTACACATTTTTTTAAGAACACTAATACGTTTTGAGCTGAAGAGTTGCTAGAATTTGTATATATTTGGTCTATTTACATAGTATTTGTTAAGATATTTTAATCTTTCTTGTCTAAATGTTTTGCATATAAATATATAATGAAATTCATCTCCAACAATATTGCTATTACAAAACGTAGTTTCTATTTTCATATAAAATATTTGTCCACCTCCCCTTTTCAACTGGTAAAAAGTGATTTGAAATTCTAAATCGAAAAAATGTTGTGTACATTGTTTTATACAGAGTGTTAAAATATGATTCTAGTTCCAATTATTCTTTAAATATTCTATAAGTAGTTCCTTTGCTGATCGTAAAGATGTCATTTCTCCATCTTTGTAGATACTGATCAGACAGTCTTCTCTTCACAACTCTTTTTAACCACTCCACTGATTTAAATGACTGCTGGTCCCAAACGTTATTCAACCCAAGCTGGTAAAATAGATCTCTGATGTTAATTATCCATTTATAATGCGTACTGAATTGAATAAAATCGTAATACATTATTTGGTAAGCCTTTACAGATGGTATTAGGCTTTTAGCCGTTAACAGTCGTGACCAAAAGCAAATTATTCTTAGATGTATTTTCAGAGATAGAGGTGTTCTTCCATATTCACCATATAACATATATATTGGAGTACTTTTCCTGACAGGCGCTAAATATCGTAAAAATTGAATATGAATCTTTTCTATAATATTTATATTTTCAAATCCCCAAATTTCACAGTCATATAGTAATATAGGAACAACTATTGCATCAAACAGCTGAAGTCTATATTCTATCGACAAAGAAAGTTCATTTGACTTTTTTAAAATGTAAAACATGGCTTTTTTTGCCTGTTGTGTTAAATGTTTCTTGCATAAATTAAATTTGTTACTTTTTTTCAAACCAGATACCTAAATATTTGTATTCATTCATGTTTTCTAGTATTTGATTACCCAAATAAAATATGTTCTTATAATCTTTCTTTATTCCCCCAAATATCACAATCTTGCTCTTTAATGTGTTTATCGACAGGTGCCATGTTTTACAATAAGTATCATAAGCATTTAATACTTTTTGAAGTTCATCTCATTTCTAGCTAATAATACAGTATCATCTGCATACGACATAACAAATATAGTTAATCCAATATTCAAATATATATCAAAATCAAATGCATTGATAGTTATACCTGTACATTGTTGATGTTGTAAAAATTCTTCTAGATCATTTAAATACAATGAAAATAAAAGAGGTGATGAATTTTCTCCTTGCCTCACTCCTATATTACATGGAAAAAAATCTGAAAATTTATCATCTTTCCTAACGCATGACTTAATACCACTATACATGTTATGAAATATTCTGAACATTTTCCCATCTATGTTGTATTTCAATAACTTACACCAAAGACCAATTCTCCACACAGTATCGAAGGCCTTCTTAAGATCAATGAATGCACAATACAACTTTCCTTTTTTTCCTTCTCAGTAATTCAACCAAAGCATAAAGTAGAAACACATGATCATTTGTAGAGTAACCTTTTCTAAAGCCAGCTTGAACTTTTGATAAAATATTGTATTTATCCACATAAGCAGTTAGTCTGCTATTAAGTACATTTGTAAATAGTTTACTGAAACGGCTCTAATAGTAAAAAAAAAAATGTCTTAGTGTTTAAAAACTAGGGTATGTCCCTTTAAACTATTTCAACTAAGAAATAATATATTCTAAACAAAACAAACATAATCTATCTTGGACAGAATGTTGAGGTGTTTGCCCCAGACATCGTGCTTGAACCGTTACTGGACTATAGCAGGCCTGTAAGAGGGATATTTGGGAGAGGGGCGAGGTATTACATTCAGGTGTTTATACGGGGCACAACACAATCCTTCCCCCGCGAAGTTTTAACGTTGGGTCACCTCCGCACACCCGATATCGTGAAATCTGGCGAAGAAAAGATCAATGTTTTACATGGTAATGTTTATAGTTTCTTCTTTCTTCTTTGTTTCCTTCTTTGTTTTGTTGTTCTTCTTCCTTTGAACTTCTTTTATATATTTTATAAAACACAACAAAAGCTTTTAAGTGGAGGACATAGCTCCCCCCTCACTCCACCCACCCCCGTTCCCATGAGCTTGATAAATATATTAATACAGTTGCATTTAAGTTTTCACTTCTGACACGACCCCTCCAACACATACGTGTGTACGTGAGTTAATTAAATAGGTGGTGTTCGAATATGAACCAAGTGGACCTTTTCTATTTTGTTTTTGCACCACCAGAAACTCCATATGTATAAACCTGTATGTTTTAGTTCTGAAAGCGGACCATTTGCTTCGGCGGGGGCGTGGGGGGGGGGGGGGGGGGGGTCCGAACTCCACCCCCAGCCTACGCCCTTGCGTAGGAACGATATCTGGAGTGGGAAGGTGAAGTGGGGGGCATAACTTCTGATGGGGGTGCACAACCTCCACAATAGAGGGCGACACACGCCATATTTTTTATCTTATATAGTGTAGGACAAAAAAGAACTACGTACATTTTCGTCTTCGAGTTGGTAGCTTGTGTCCTCTTCCATCGCCCCTTCCCCTCCATGTCATCTCCCCCCAGTTATCCCCCCCCCCCCCCCCCCCCCCCCCCGTTTCTATGGTTCTGGCAGGATCAGTTCACCGTGCACTTGTCACAATTGGTTACCTGTTACGGTGAGTTCAAAGGATGTGTTGAAGTAAGGAAGGAAATGTTTTATTTAATGACGCACTCAGCACATTATATTTACGGTTATATGGCGTCAGACATATGGTTAAGGACCACACAGATATTGAGAGAGGAAACCCGCTGTCGCCACTTCATGGGCTACTCGTTTCGATTAGCAGCAAGGGATCTTTTATACATGCACCATCCCACAGACAGGATAGCACATACCACAGCCTTTGTTGCACCAGTTGTGGAGCACTGGCTGGAACGAGAAATAGCCCAAAGGGTCCACCGACGGGGATCGATCCTAGACCGACCGCGCATCAAATGAACGCTTTACCACTGGGATACGTCCCGCCCCTAAGGAAGTGTTGAGTGCTAAATGAATCATTTATAATAATGATAACACCGTATATATATATTGTGTATTGCCCGTTCACTGTCAGCGGTAGTTCGTTTATAATAATGATAACACCGTATATATATTGTGTATTGCCCGTTCACTGTCAGCGATAGTTCGTTTATAATAATGATAACACCGTATATATTGTGTATTGCCCGTTCACTGTCAGCGGTAGTTCGTTTATAATAATGATAACACCGTATATATATATTGTGTATTGCCCGTTCACTGTCAGCGGTAGTTCGTTTATAATAATGATAACACCGTATATATATTGTGTATTGCCCGTTCACTGTCAGCGGTAGTTCGTTTATAATAATGATAACACCGTATATATATTGTGTACTGCCCGTTCACTGTCAGCGATAGTTCGTTTATAATAATGATAACACCGTATATATATTGTGTATTGCCCGTTCACTGTCAGCGGTAGTTCGTTTATAATAATGATAACACCGTATATATATTGTGTATTGCCCGTTCACTGTCAGCGATAGTTCGTTTATAATAATGATAACACCGTATATATATTGTGTATTGCCCGTTCACTGTCAGCGATAGTTCGTTTATAATAATGATAACACCGTATATATTGTGTATTGCCCGTTCACTGTCAGCGGTAGTTCATTTATAATAATGATAACACCGTAGATATATTGTGTATTGCCCGTTCACTGTCAGCGGTAGTTCGTTTATAATAATGATAACACCGTATATATATTGTGTATTGCCCGTTCACTGTCAGCGATAGTTCGTTTATAATAATGATAACACCGTATATATTGTGTATTGCCCGTTCACTGTCAGCGGCAGTTCGTTTATAATAATGATAACACCGTATATATTGTGTATTGCCCGTTCACTGTCAGCGGTAGTTCATTTATAATAATGATAACACCGTATATATATACTGAACAAAATAAGAAACTTCCGCTAACTTTGCTTGAACATAACTTGATGAAAACAAACCGAGGGGATAATTGTTATATATGCGTTTAAAGAGTGTTCCATGATGCATCGTTTGGTGCAAAAATCATGGCTATAGGTTAACAGAAACTGGGAGAAATTTTGACCAAGTGTGGTAGGGGTTTAAAGAAAGAAAGAAAGAAGTGTTTTATTTAACGACACACTCAACACATTTTATTTACGGTTATATGGCGTCAGACATATGGTTCAGGACCACACAGATTTTGAGAGGAAACCCGCTGTCGCCACTACATGGGCTACTCTTCCGATAGGCAGCAAGGGATCTTTTATTTGCACTTCCCACAGGCAGGATAGCACAAACCATGGCCTTTGTTGAACCAGTTATGGATCACTGGTCGGTGCAAGTGGTTTACACCTACCCATTGAGCCTTGAGGAGCACTCACTCAAGGTTTGGAGTCGGTATCTGGATTAAAAATTCCATGCCTCGACTGGGATCCGAACCCAGTACCTACCAGCCTGTAGACCGATGGCCTGCCACGACGCCACCGAGGCCGGTAGGTAGGGGTTTATAAAAACCCCACTTAATAACGGGTATGACCATCTCTTGAATTGACCATTGCAGTGCATCGCAGGCGCATAGAATTGACTAAAGTGTTGATTTCGCCTGTGAAATATTGTTCCATTCCTGAATGAGCGCTTGACGAAGTTCGTTGACGTTAGCGGGTGGGTTGGGACGACGCCTCAATCGTCTGTCCAGACTATCCCAGACATGCTCGATGGGGTTGAGATCAAGACCTTTAGCGGGCCAGTCATCAATGAAATCAATGTTATTTGTCCTAAGAAAATGTAGTGTCTCTAGCTGTATGAAAGGTGGCATTATCATGCTGAAAAATCGAGATGTTGGCGTTGTTATGGAACAGAGGAATGACGCGATGAGCGAGAATGTCTTCGCGGTAACGTTGAGCATTTAAATTGCCATGAATGACAATTAGTGGTGAACGATAACCATGGGCAATGGCTGCCCAGACCATGACACAACCCCCACCCCCAAAACGATCTCGTTCAAGAACACAACAGTACCATAGCGTTCATTTCTTCTACGGTAGACGTGCACCCTGCCATCACCACGTTGTTAAGAAAATCTGGATTCATCCGAATAAAGAACGATATTCCAGCGTCGCCGTATCCAACGAGTGTGTACACGTGCCCAATTAAGACGATTTAGACGATGACGTTGCGTTAAAACGCATCCGACGTAAGGACGTCGTGCATGTAAACCGTTCTCTCGCAGACGATTACGAACAGTTTACCCACTGATTCGGTTATTGTGAAGTCCAGGTGTGTTAGCAGCAGTAGCAGTGACAGTTTGGAATCGATTGCGCAAATGCGTGTTCATGATATAGCAGTCTTGACCACGCGTTGTAACACGCGGACAGCCACGACATGGCAAGTCGTTGGTGCTTCCTGTCGTTCGAAATCTTATGCGAAGATTTCGTATCGCTCGACTGGAACTCGCAACATGCCTTGCAACGTCTTCTGTCGACATGCCAGCATCAAGCATGCCAGTCGCCCGTTCGCGTAAATTATCGGGTATTCTTGGCATACTAAAAATGCTACAATGTAAAAAACGTTAATTTTTTTACAAATTTTGAAGCGTTTTCGTTCACTTGACAACAATGTCAGTAAGACAAGTAAAACAAATTGACCGAATACTACACGGGACATGTCGAACCATGCATGCACGTGCAAATTGAATTTCACGTTGTCGACAATTAACAGTGCAAAAATAATCGATAAAATTCATGAATCCTGATAATACAGCTCAAGGCTAATACTACCTATATAATTTCATTACACAATGAATTCTTTAACACAACAAGTACTATATGTACAAATCGGAATAATGATAACACCGTAGATATATTGTGTATTGCCCGTTCACTATCAGCGGTAGTTCGTTTATAATATAAGACCGTAGATATATTGTGTATTGCCCGTTCACTGTCAGCGGTAGTTCGTTTATAATATAACACCGTAGATATATTGTGTATTGCCCGTTCACTGTCAGCGGTAGTTCATTTATAATAATGATAACACCGTAGATATATTGTGTATTGCCCGTTCACTGTCAGCGGTAGTTCGTTTATAATAATGATAACACCGTAGATATATTGTGTATTGCCCGTTCACTGTCAGCGGTAGTTCGTTTATAATAATGATAACACCGTATATATTATATTGTGTATTGCCCGTTCACTGTCAGCGGTAGTTCAGTTGTAGGGGAAACTGGGGACCGATGAGCTATGGGGACCTTTGAGCCACCCCATATAACTACTGACTGCAAAACAGTGGTGACATCTATCCTCTGTCAATGCAACTACTATATATGTGACCTTCACCCATATTGTTTAGAGAGCTTTGGAGCAGACGATCAACAAAGCAGTTAAAAAAATACGTTTTTGACTACCTTGAGTAATTTTTGTGTGTTTTGGTTACAGTTTAATATTGAGATGATAATATATATTTCATAGACCCTGTAAAGGTTTGTGTTTTTTGTTAATAATCTCTCTTGATTTCTAAATACAGTTTTAGTCGATCAGCTATGTGGTTCTCTGGTATACTTGGCTAACATAATGACAGTGGTGTTGGGGACCAATGAGTCATTTTCTGTGGGGTCCGATGGGAAGGTGGCTCATTGGACCCCATTGCATTTCAAAGGACACAGAACGACATTTTATTTGATGTTCAACCATCCACCTCAGGGAAATGGGACAGCTAATTCATCCTCTGGTGATCAGCCACAGCCATCCACCAGCACACAGCCACATCCACCAGCACACAGGCACAGCCTTCCACCAGCACACAGCCACAGCCTTCCACCAGCACACGCCACAACCTTCCACCGGCACAGAGGCACAGCCTACCACCAGCACACAGGCACAGCCTTCCACTAGCACACAGCCACAGCCTTCCACCAGCACACGCCACAACCTTCCACCGGCACAGAGGCACAGCCTACCACCAGCACACAGCCACAACCTTCCACCGGCACAGAGGCACAGCCTACCACCAGCACACAGGCACAGCCTTCCACTAGCACACAGGCACAACCTTCCACCAGCACACGCCACAACCTTCCACCGGCACAGAGGCACAGCCTACCACCAGCACACAGCCACAACCTTCCACCGGCACAGAGGCACAGCCTACCACCAGCACACAGGCACAGCCTTCCACTAGCACACAGGCACAACCTTCCATCAGCGAACAAGTTAAATACCTGTAAGAAACCGCATCGCAACTGAGAAGGGCAGCAAAAAAGACAGAGTGCCAGCAAAACGGCGATTGGTAGACGCATACCAAGATAATGTTAAATCCACTGCTGCACGTTTTGAAGAGAGCAGTTCTGAGGAGGAATCAGAAGTTGTACATACTGCCTTTCAGGAGAAAGACCCAGAGCCGGGTGATTATGTGCTCGTTGAATATGCCCGGAAGCGAAGCACTGTTCACTATATCGGTGTAATAACACAACCAAAAGATGACGATGGCGACAATGAAGTCCTATTTCTCAGAAAATCTACCAGGCATACTAAGTCATGTGCATTTATTGAGCGTATCTAGGAAGAAATAAGCTCAGTTGAAGCAGATTTGATTTTGGGAGTTCTTCCTAAACATGTTGCGCAAACCACCAAAAGGCAGACGGGAATCATACAATTCAGTGTCAACTTTGATGGGTTCAGTCTTGAATAAGATTCAGCATTAGGTTAGGATTCTGAAACTACACCGAGTCAATAACACAGTAAACCCTAAAGAGGTACCGAGGTCATTGTTGAAAATGTAATTCACTCCTTTGTTTATTACAGTATGTGCATCTCAGATGACATTTATTGCAGGAATGATAATAAAAAGGATTTACATGTGTGTTGTTTCTCGCAAGTTTCACTGTTTGAGATCATGGCCCACAGAACCCCTGGGTGGCTCACTGGTCCCCTGCTCTGGGACGCGATGAGCCATCGTGGACCCTCTTACATAAGTGTCTCCCATAAAGATGTTGATGAAGATAACCTAGAAAACTCATGTTGTAATCGAGAGCAAGAATTCCTATATAAGCATGAACAGTTTTGCTATCAACAGCTATGAAGGTTTGAGTGAAATGGCCAAATATCTTTAAAATGGTTCATCGGTTCCCAATTTCCCCTACGCGATCTACTCGGTCTACATCTACTCGTCCAGATCTACTCTCTTACTATGTAACTAGAGAACAGGCGCGGAGATTATGGGGGGGGGGGGGGTTGGGTTGGGTATAAACTTCCCGAATTACTCAATTTTCCGAAAAAGCCAGCGTTTATCAGAAGAATCAGGCCTGTAGGAACCGGGGGGGGGGGAGGGGGGGGGGGGAATGGACGGTGGAATATGTGCGAAAATGTACGTGGTTTTTTGTGTACTTTTTTGGTCCTACTCTCTATAAATAAAGATGAAAATCTGGCGTGTGCTCCCCTCCACCGTTCGTTCGTACGAGCCTGACCATATTTATAGTGGATGTATTTATTGTTAGTGAGGGGCGTGTCCTATATGTTGGTCGGCACTGTGCTTCAGGGGAAGATCACCGTATTCTAATGTCTGTTGATCTACTTTTGTGGGTTCTCTTCAGAGGCGGATCTAGGGAGGGGGGGGGTCTCAGGGGCTCGCCCCCCTAACTTTTGCGATAGTTATAATTTTATTACATATTAATTTTCATTTTATTTACGATCCATCTCCAAACCTGCCCCAAAGTTCCCTTGGCATTCCACCTCATGTCACTGGGGCCCCCCTAAATGGATTTTCTGGATCCGTCACTGCTCTTTTAGTACTGTCACGGTGTAACATTTACAACTATATTCAAATTTAATTTATATTTTAGCTGTGCATATACGATTCAATTAATTGTTATGATGTCACCTGTCGATTATGCAATAACTTAGTCTAGTTGATTAGGGCTAGGAATCAGACCAATTAATGTGAAACTAACTTACAGCAATCAAGAACAATATGGAATTTTAATTGATGCCCCCAGCTGATACCCGGTCTGCCAACAAACATACTTTTGTTTTATTATGTCAGCAGTTAGCGATTACAATTGATCATGTGACAAAACAATGTGTAGGTGCCGACTGACGACAATTCACAAAGAGGTCTCAGCCTGGGCGTGTTGCCTATGTGAACACTGTTGGCGGGAGATGAATTCCCAAGGAACGTTAATTAAGACTTAACCACTTGAGCCGGATCTTATAAAAGAAAAACAGAAAGATACAGACCCTACAGCTTGTTCTGAATGTGCACGTAAAACCCTATGACATGACATACAGACCCATATAGAGAAGCGAAGCCGGGACCCAAGGACGGAACCTCTGCTGTCATTCCCTTGGGGGTTCTCAGTGGCAGCGTCAACTCTGTCGTTCACCTAAGAGCTTAGACATATATTTGTTTAATCTATATTACCATGTTGTTAATAAGTTAATCAGGAATGTCCGTTTAATTGCACGGCGTTACGTTTCCCAAATAATAATATGTGTTTAAATGTTACTAGCCATTGATTTGACCATTTTTGACATCCCAGCACGAAAAATGCATCGGCTATGGTAAACTATGGTAAAGGCAAAACTTAGTGCTGTTAAACATCAATATAAAACTTCAACAGTTATATAAAAACACAGTGTAAAGAACTGTGTAAAAATACAAATATCAGATAGATAAAATTAAGACATTGTAATAAAAGTTCTGGATGGAATCGAAATGAATCCATCACATTGCTTTGACCAAATATATCTTTTCTAGTTTTTTTTAGATGATTGCACTGCACCAACATGTGGCGTACCGCCAGAGTACACTGACAGTGTTCACATTGAAGTGGAGGATCTTTCTTCAAAATAAATGAATGGGTCAAATATGTATGACCGATGCGAGCACGACTCCTCTATAAAACAGCAACCACTCCAGAGGAGATCCGTTACCGGGCAACACATCTTTCTTAATTCCACACAAAGAAGACCAGTCTACTAAATAAAAACCAGTCTACTAAATAAAAACTAGCATAGTACAAAGCTCATTGGAATAAATAATTTATAGCTGTGATGACTGGCTGAATGAACGCTTAAGGACACCCCGCAAAAACATACATCGGCTATTGGGTGTAAAACAGAAGAAGGTAAGTAGCCTACACGTACTATATGGAAATATTTACATTTAGAATTTATATACACGTAAAACCAGGGTAAAGAGCTGTGGAGAAAAGTATAATACATGGTAAGTATATTTGTAAAATTTGTATACAAATCAAAGTGTTTTTAAAAAATCTAATATTTATCCTGGGTGGAATTTAAAATATTGTACCACATTTCTGTTACCAAATATTTTTCCCCGTCTGCTTCAGCCCGCCAAAATGTGGCACCCAGCCAGTGTACACTGGCAGTGCTCACACTCCGAAGGAGGGTCCTTCTTAAAAGGGACATACCTTAGTTTTTAAATACTACAGCATATGTTTTACAATTTAGAGCCGTTTATGAGCACTGAAATCAAACATTACTTATATTTTATTCTTTAGATTATCCATTTCCGTAGTGTTTCTGGTCATACTGGTGTTTCTAATACCACATCCTGTTCCGCGTCAGGCCACTGATCTTATCAGAGGTCGGACTTGGGGACTGGCGTGTTCGAAACCCTAGCGGTATATGAGCACGTTAAATTGGTTATCTATCTATCACCACAAAAAGCAGTTTTCATAATTTTAAGAACGCACCTGCGTCTGAGAGGTAACGGTTATGGAGTCGAGTTTTAAAGGTCCACGCTTGTGGCACATTGTTAATACACAGTATATAAAACAAATACATAAACATTACAGTATTAAAAAAAAAATAAAAAAAAATACCATCACAGTTATTAATTGTAAAACGCTTGGGGAAAACCCCCCACTGCTCAGTCGATTTGACCCGCACCAGACCTTTGACATAGCATCCGGCGTTCTGTTAGTAGGTCAACATGCCGACAGCAGAGAATGATTTTTTCGTAAAAACAGCTGATTCTTAACGGACGCTAGTTTGGACATTTTGCTCTTATCACATTTGTACATCTACTCTAATGGTACATCGATTGGTGAGGAAGTGGTATAGAATCACGTTAACCTAGTTGCCTACCTACCTTTGAGAAGCAGGACACAAGTTCAGTCCCGACTTTTGAAAGGGGATATTAACATTTGACTGTAATAAAAATATGTGTTCAGATCAGAACGCATTAAAACAACAAGCAGATTAAATAACATTATTTTGACTAATATCACATAAAATAGGGATCTGAATTGATTTAGACAGATCGGTATGATGCAATGCAGATATGAACACATACAAATACTAATACGATTTATCTTGCTACCTACACCCGTTACTACAGGTACCACCCGTTACTACAGGTACCACCCGTTACTACAGGTACCACCCGTTACTACAGGTACCACCCGTTACTACATTGTTTATTAAGCTTTCAAAGAGGCGCGATTATTTCATAACACTTTCTGTGGTGTCCTAGTTACTGGGGAACTGCCGTCATTGTTTAAAAGGTGACCACTGGCAGAGAGTAGAGGTATGATCGCATGCCTGTGTAGACAGTTCTTTTGTTCTTGAATTTCTTGAAACGCCTCACGGGGTCACGTGACTTAGGTCTTGGGGTCGACAGGCGTTTTGGCAAGTGGTGGGGAAAAACGCGACTTTTTATTGCGAATATATTAAAAACAGGTCAATGTTTTATTGATACTTCATATATATTGTAAAAGGTATACGTAGATACCAAACAATAGTGAATTACGTTTTTCAGTTGATCTATTTTTATGGGTATTTCGGTGTTTTAACGTCACTGACTCTTATTTGACTCTCTTTTAACATTATCCAAAAGTGTTACAGGTTTGTATTCTAACCAAACTTAGTGTCCATTTTTACTGGTTGAAACTAAAGTCACTCGTTTAAAATAAATGAATGTGTAAATATGTATGGCCTATGTGTGCACTACACACGACCATCTCCTCCTTCCTGCACACTGATTTTAAATATAGTATTAACAAATTTATCTGTTCGACTTGGCAACATGATTTGGACGGTGCGGTTGCGAACAAGCTTCATGCCATCAAACCGGTCTTGGGAGAGTGGCAGTCCTCCTATGGACAGTGCAGGAAGGATGAAGTAGTCTTGTGTCGTGCACGCATCGGTCATACTTACTTGATCCATTCATTTATCTTGAAGAAAGATCATCCACCTCAGTGTGAGCACTGTCAGTGTCTTCTGACGGTGCGACCCATTTTGGTGGAGTGTAAGCATTTGAAAGAAACTCGAAAAGATATATTTGGTCAGAGAAATGTGATGGAATCATTTCGATTCAATCCAGAATTTGTTTTACAATTTCTTCGAGATACTGACTTTTACACTAAATTTGAATTGTATCTATCTGTGATATTTGTATTTTTGCACAGTTCTTTACACTGTGTTTTTATTTGTCTCTTGAATGTTTATATTGATGTTGATCATCACTTCATGTTTTGAATTACCATAGTTTGACACCCACTAGCCGATGTATTTTTCGTGTTGGGGTGTCGTTAAACATTCATTCATTCATTCATTCCTGCACCGCCTGTAGGATGACTGCCACTATCTCAGGACTGGCTTGTTCGCGACCGCACTGTTCCAAGCATCTTGCAAATTCGAAAAGATATATAGGTTAATATATTTAAAAATCACTGTCGGGCACACCAATACTGGCATGGGGTTATTTCAAAGCAGACTTGGCAGCAGAAAGTTGTCTTTTGCTTGCCCTTAATGCCAACATGGCTGGGTACCCAACAAAATATAACATCTTTATTGGCAATGGATAAAAAGACACACTCTGGTATCACCATCCCTTAATCGTCTTTCCAACCAAGGGATGCTCCAACTCCATTTATTGTAAAGCTTGGAGACACGAAAGTGAGTGTAAAAATAATATATTTTAATGCACGTGAATTCTTAATCTGTTAATCAAGGTCAAAATGGTAGTGATCAGGTGTTCGCGAGAGGTCTATTTATATCACCGAGGAGCAATTGTCACTTGTACCGGCTAGCTTGTTTTAAACCGACAGAACCTAGTTTTTAAACACATTTGTTTCACTATGAGAGCTGTTACTCCTAGGGGAGTGGCGGTCCTCTTTAAGGACGAGCACCAGATAGTGGATCATGGCAGCAGTCACGACGTCGCCTAAAACATCCTTTCCACTCTGCCTTCAGCAGAGATATGATTTTGATAATGAATTACGGTTTTATCATTCACATTTGTCAACTTAAATCACAAATTACTTCTGTTTTATTGTTTAGATTACCCATTACCGAACATCCGACGTCATTCTGGTTCCTAATATCACGAAATGCATTTCTCATAATACCAACCCCCCCCCCCCCCCCCCGCCCCATCCACTGTCTCCTCTGATGTAACATCTGTACCATCCACTGTCTCCTCTGATCTGTACCATCCACTGTCTCCTCTGATCTAACATCTGTACCATCCACTGTCTCCTCTGATCTAACATCTGTACCACCCACTGTCTCCTCTCATCTAATATCAGTACCATCCACTGTCTCCTCTGATCTAACGTCTGTACCATCCACTGTCTCCTCTGATCTAACACCTGTACCATCCACTGTCTCCTCTGATCTAATATCAGTACCATCCACTGTCTCCTCTTATCTAATATCTGTACCATCCACTGTCTCATCTGATCTAACGTCTATACCATTGTCTGTCTCCTGTGATCTAACGTCTGTACCACCCACTGTCTCCTCTGATCCACTGTCTCTTCTGATCTAACGTCTGTACCATCCACTGTCTCCTCTGATCTAACGTCTGTACCATCCACTGTCTCCTCTGATCTAACGTCTGTACCATCCACTGTCTCCTCTGATCTAACGTCTGTACCATCCACTGTCTCCTCTGATCTAACGTCTGTACCATCCACTGTCTCCTCTGATCTAACTTCTATACCATCCACTGTCTCCTCTGATCTAATGTCTGTACCATCCACTGTCTCCTCTGATCCACTGTGTCCCCTGATCTAACATCTGTACCATCCACTGTCTCCTCTGATCTAACATCTGTACAACCCACAGTCTCCTCTGATCCACTGTCTCTTCTGACCTAACGTCTGTACCATCCACTGTCTCCTCTGATCTAACATCTGTACCATCCAATGTCTCCTCTGATCTAACATCTGTACCATCCACTGTCTCCTCTGATCTAACATCCGCAACATCCACTGTCTCCTCTGATCTAACATCTGTACCACCCACTGTCTCCTCTGATCCACTGTCTCCTCTGATCTAACGTCTGTACCATCCACTGTCTCCTCTCATGTAACGTCTGTACCATTCACTGTCTCCTCTGATCTAACATCTGTACCATCCACTGTCTCCTCTGATCTAACGTCTATACCATCCACTGTCTCTTCTGATCTAACATCTGTACCATCCACTGTCTCCTCTGATCTAACGTCTGTACCATCCACTGTCTCCTCTGATCTAACATCTGTACCATTGTCTGTCTCCTTTGATCTAACGTCTGTACCATCCACTGTCTCCTCTGATCTAACATCTGTACCATTGTTTGTCTCCTCTGATCTAATATCTGTACCCATCCACTGTCTCCTCTGATCTAACGTCTGTACCATCCACTGTCTCCTCTGATCTGTACCATCCACTGTCTCCTCTGATCTAACATCTGCACCATCCACTGTCTCCTCTGATCTAACATCTGCATCCATCCACTGTCTCCTCTGATCTAACATCCGCAACATCCACTGTCTACTCTGATCTAACGTCTGTACCATCCACTGACTCCTCTGATCCACTGTCTCCTCTGATCTAACATCTGTACCATTCTCTGTCTCCTCTGATCTAACATATGTACCATGAACTGTGTCCCCTGATCTAACATCTGTACCATCCACTGTTTCCTCTGATCTAACAGCTGTACCATCCACTGTCTCCTCTTATCTAACGTCTGTACCATTGTCTGTCTCCTCTGATCTAAAATCTGTACCATCCACTGTGTCCTCTGATCTAACATCTGTACCATCCACTGTCTCCTCTTATCTAACGTCTGTACCATCCACTGTTTTCTCTGATTTAACTACAGATATAACATCTGTACCATCCACTGTCTCCTCTGATCTATCAACATATATAACATCTGTACTATCCACTGTCTCCTCTGATCTAACGTCTGTACCATCCACTGTCTCCTCTGATCTAACGTCTGTACCATTCACTGTGTCCTGTGATTTAACATATGTACCATCCACTGTCTCCTCTCATGTAACGTCTGTACCATCCACTGTGTCCTCTGATGTAACATCTGTACCACCCACTGTCTTCTCTGATCTAACATCTGTACCATACACTGTCTCCTTTGAGCGAACGTGTGTACCATCCACTGTCTCCTCTGATCTAACGTCTGTACCATCCACTGTCTCCTCTGATGTAACATCTGTACCATCCACTGTCTCCTCTGATCTAACGTCTGTACCATCCACTGTCTCCTCTGATGTCACATCTGTACCATGCACTGTCTCCTCTAATCTGTACCATCCACTGCCTCCTCCGATCTAACGTATGTATCCATCCACTGTCTCCTCTGATCTTTACCATCTACTGTCTCGTCTGATCTAACATCTGTACCATCCACTGTCTCCTCTGATGTAACATCTGTACCATCCACTGTCTCCTCTGATCTGTACCATCCACTGTCTCCTCTGATCTAACATCTGTACCATCCACTGTCTCCTCTGATCTGTACCATCCACTGTCTCCTCTGATCTAACATCTGTACCATCCACTGTCTCCTCTGATCTAACATCTGTACAATCCACTGTCTCCTCTGATCTGTACCATCCACTGTCTCCTCTGATCTAACATCTGTACCATCCATTGTCTCATCTGATCAAACGTCTGTACCATCCACTTTCTCCTCTGATCTGTACCATCCACTGTCTCTTCTGATCTAACATCTGTACCATCCATTGTCTCATCTGATCAAACGTCTGTACCATCCACTTTCTCCTCTGATCTGTACCATCCGCTGTCTCTTCTGATCTAACATCTGTACCATCCACTGTCTCATCTGATCTAACATCTGTACCATCCAGTCTCATCTGATCTAACATCTGTACCATCCACTGTCTCATCTGATCTAACATCTGTACCGTCTCCTCTGATCTGACGTCTGTACCATCTATGCTGGAACCCTTATGACAACAGCATCTTATCAGTCATTCCTGAACCAAAAGGAAATACAAATTCTCGGTTGTGATTTGTAGACCCAGAAATATGGGAAATAATTATATATCACTTAAAATCATCTTTATAACTTGACGCTGTTGACAGTGGGGTTTTTTTATACCTGAATTATTTTCTGAGTCAGTCTTCACAAAATATATGTGTGTATATTTTCAATTTTGGTATTTTAAAATTAAATTTTGTTTACAATTTAAATTGAAAAATTTGAAATCTATAGTCTCCTAGAGGTTTGATTGGATAGTTCTGAATTTTCCTTTTAATTTTATTTTTTTAAATTTACAAAATATATAATCACATTTTATTTACAAAAATGTACAAAATATATAAGTAAAAAGTGTGACATGTTAATGCAATAAAAAAAAGAATACATGTATAGCCCTTCCCACACGGAACGTGTATTTTTAATACTATGAAATTTACTACAAATCATTTATTTCACACAATTGCACACAAAAATAGGTTTGGTTTTGTTATTTCCAAAACACTTTTACTTTTCTTCTTAAACCAAACTGAATTTATTTACAAAATAGGAGGATGTGACCCGGCCCTACGTTAAGTCAAATGTGCTACCGATAAGTAATCACCGATTTCTTACAAATCCATGTTCATATTCACACCAGCATGTCAAATGTCTGTTTGTTTTATTTATACGCCTACATCCTCACTGATATGAACTGTTGAGTACAGAGGTGGGTAAAGTTGGATCGTTGCACCCGTGGTTTCCCCCGTCCTTTGCAAGCATTGGCCCACAGACGTTTTTTAACCTCGTCTACGGGAAATATTAAAACTTTTAACTTGCTGTCTATCATCATAATATGATGTGTATTGCCAAAGGCTGCTCAGGTTTTCGGCATTTTCGATTTGCGCGGACAGAAGTCCCGTAATTAACGATATTCCTCTAGTGCTCCCATTAACTCCCATACAAATAACGGTTTGTTTTCATCCAGTCCCGTAGTCGTCATGGTAACTGCGGCCTGCCACCATGCGGTTTGTCGGGATGCGCGCACAACCCGAATCGGAGAATTGTTGCAACGTCTAAGTTTACAAAAACGTCAGGAAAGGGAGGTAAAACAAATGATATCAGAGTGCTCTCCCCTGCACGGGTAAACCGGACTCGAGGCTTACCAGACTCGACCCGTACCCGAGTACTCGTGGAGACCCTACTCGGTAGAGCCTCGACAAATACCGATTAACATAGACTCGGTAGAGCCTCGACAAATACCGATTAACATAGACCCGTACCCGAGTATTCGTGGAGACCCTACTCGGTAGAGCCTCGACAAATACCGATTAGCATAGACTCGGTAGAGCCTCGACAAATACCGATTAACATAGACCCGTACCCGAGTACTCGTGGAGACCCTACTCGGTAGAGCCTCGACAAATACCGATTAACATAGACTCGGTAGAGCCTCGACAAATACCGATTAACATAGACTCGGTAGAGCCTCGACAAATACCGATTAACATAGACTCGGTAGAGCCGTCGACAAATACCGATTAACATAGACCCGTACCCGAGTACTCGTGGAGACCCTACTCGGTAGAGCCTCGACAAATACCGATTAACATAGACTCGGTAGAGCCTCGACAAATACCGATTAACATAGACTCGGTAGAGCCTCGACAAATACCGATTAACATAGACTCGGTAGAGCCTCGACAAATACCGATTAACATAGACTCGGTAGAGCCTCGACAAATACCGATTAACATAGACTCGGTAGAGCCTCGACAAATACCGATTAACATAGACTCGGTAGAGCCTCGACAAATACCGATTAACATAGACTCGGTAGAGCCTCGACAAATACCTATTAACATAGCCTCGGTTGATATTTTCCATATTAAAAAAATACTCGTGACGAATCCCCCCCCCCCCCCCTCTCTCTCTCTCTCTCTCTCTCTCTCTCTCTCTCTCTCTCTGTCTCTCTCTCTCTCTCTCTCTCTCTCTCTCTCTCTCTCTCTCTCTCTCTCTCTCTCTCTCTCTCTCTCTCTCTCTCTCTCTCTCTCTCATTCTCATTCTCTTGTTTTGGCTTCGTACATAATAAATGTAGCATATCTTACCGTAATTTCACTTGAAAGCCATATTTAGTACAATGTTTTAATCACAAGATTTTCTTCAAACACATTCAGGTGCGTTAATAATTTTTCCAGCGTTCTTAAAATCGAAACGTCATGTAGCCAATTTATAGTTAATGTAAGGAGATGCAAAGTGACGTCATTGGAATACTGACGTCATTCAAATTCAAAACTAATTATTTCAATTACTGTGTATTTGTTTGCTTTTTAGTATACACATGCTTTACATTTTACAGCTGTTGATACATGTGTACTCTTTACTTATTATGGGTGTATAAATATCACGTAACTTTAGAACAGGTTGTGATTTGGTTTTCAAGACATCAATGAAAAAACATTACTCCGCCGTTAAGGAAACGTTAGTTTGTAAACAATGACTGGAATTCATGTTCATTTAGCAAGACAGTTCTACGGTAATAAACAGAATATTACATTCGTGTCCTCGCTCGAGAAATATGATAATTTAGGCACTCGTGTCGTAAACATAGTCTGTCATTGTCACGGGGATCCTATAATACCCGTAACTGAATGAAACACGATTATCAAAATATCTCTCCTAACTGTATATCTATTAGATATCTCTGTAACGGGCGGTTATACCCTAGTGGCTCGTCTCTAGGTATGATCAGAGATACGATCTTATATAAAGTATGTATAATATAGCACGTTTAGTTCACTAGAAAACACAACAATAACACAATACACTTTGGAATCTGTATTAACCTACGCTGACAAATGTACTGCCGCAGTAGTTAATTAACAACAACAAATAATAACAACCCAGAACTGATCACTTAATTAGTTAATCTCTAGGTGTCTAGTGTACACAATATTCTAATCACTTCACCGTGACACAACACCCACACGTGTGATAATTGAGAAACGCTTCCAGGGGAACTTAATTAGTAAAGGAATTACAACTCTATTCCTAACTGGTTAATTTTTAATTGACCCTTAACTACTCATTCAGTAACCTTGTAATACAGACTTAATACTGGTACCTATCACAATAAAGACAATAACCTACAGTTTACTTAGGTCCTCTAGGATGACTGGTTAAGCTTTTTATATGTATTACAACAGTGAGCCTACAGTTTACTGCGTCAGATGACCGGCAGCACCGTCTAAATAATATTGGTATAATACAGTATTAAAATATTTAAAGTCACATCAATCACATCAAGGTTATACAACAGAGCAGAAATAATATTTACCAAGTCCAAACGGACGCGTTCCCTGGAAGCCTTCCAATATGTTTCTCCCTGATAATTCTAAAACCCTAGCTATTTATTATAAAATCCCAGTATCGCCTGGGGTTACATCGCGGCACCGAATACCTACAAGTGATATTTCCACAGCGACCAAGACGACAATTTTCCATAGATGGCCAGACTTGCTGAAGCCTAATCGCCAAAATCACGGTTGTTAAAAACCGCACTCGCGGAGGTATTACGTAACTACTGGCCACATGGCCTCTGCACCTGGGCTAGGTGTGTATTAGGCACAGCTCGACCACGGTCGCGCGGAGGTATTACGTAATAAAGTGCCCACCTGGGCTTAAGTGCATATTGGAACTGCACACGGCCCTCTAAAACAATTAATATCGCCACAGGCGAAAAGAAAATTAAGAGCATATTCCGTCACAGTCATGGACACTCATATAATATCCTCAGAGCCTCGACAAATACCGATTAACATGGATATTTTACATATTAAAAAACACGAGTAGCGAATTCTATTTATCCTATAACACTTCTAAAATAATATTCTAATTAAATTTTTAGTAAATCACAGTACTAAAGTCGCCGCCATCGATAATATGACGTCATCACGATTAGCACAGATTAGTTTGACGTTACGCATTTTAAACAAATCTTTGAAAACGTTACGCTCAGGTACACGGGTCTTGTTGGCTTGTAAACAAATGACCCATCCACAGCAACACATAACCTAGACACCGTGTAAATTTGCATACCATTATTAACCGGGTTAATAAAGTAAATTATCTCGCCTTCATGTAAAATTCTTTAATCTCATTGGTTGTTTGCCGTTGGACAAATCCCTTATACCCCTGTGGGCGGAGCCAAATTCTCTTATACCCCGTCTGTAATTTCCAACAGTTTCCAGCCACCCCAGTTAATGCTAAAGCAATAATTAGATTATAAATAACATTGATCAAGTATACATAATTAATTTTATTTTTACTATAAAATACATTATTTCAATACTTTTAAAAGCTGCAATGTTGAACTCGGCCACCTAATTACGGTCGTGGTGTTATTGTATTAATGCGCGATTAGCAACAGTTGGTTTTTGGGGTTTTTAAAAATATTTTAATTTTTTTTTACTATATACATTTCAGACAATTTCGTAGTACAAACATTTGAAATTAAAAACTCGTTTATCGATGGAACTATTTTTCGTCACTGGCAAGCGGTTTCGTTCGCGTCCGCGTGGTACGGCTCCGTTAATAAATTGTTATTTGGCTATTTGGTTTAACATGTCGGCAAGATAAATTCGTTGTAGAAGCATCTCTCGGGGTATATGGCTTTTTATGTACCCTCTGTGTGCTCTTTTACCCCCTCACCTTCGGCTCGGGGTAAAAGAACACACAGAGGGTACATAAAAAGCCATATAACCCTCGTGATGCTTCTACAACTTATATTATCACATGGGTTTATAACATGGATATCATGGGTAAATTATAGGATAAATATATTTATTATATACATAGCAATGAAATATATAGATCTACGGAAACCATAAAAGTTATATCCGGTGAAAAGTCATATTTTCACTGTATTTTAGCTACAGTGAAAATATAGAAATCGTATTTACTTTTTTTGTAAAAGTGCGTGATTAAATTATCTCCCTTTGTCTCGTTTCTTCGTACTTAAATTTGATGATTACCAATGCATCTGATCGTTTTTGAAGGAAAAAAAAAAATGTAATTTAAACAATTGTACATTTAAAAAAGGGATACGAAGTGCAATTACGATAAAATATCTAAAATGAATTGAATACGAAGCTAAATAATGATGACACAATGTAGTGTCATCGAGTGTAAGTGTAAGAATTTAACGGCGTTCGACTCGTTTTGTTTTTGTGGGAGTTTTTGGATGATCGCTTTGTCAGGTATGTTTGCACCGCAGTATTGTTAAATAAATGTTAATAAAGATACATTTTATTCAAATTTCTTTTTAAAAGTCTATGGTCAAGTAAATTTTCTGGCAAAGTTCCATAGGATGAAATATATCATGACGTTATGTGTTTTCGATAGGATAACCAAAAGATATTACCAAAAAGCGAAAGATATTATAAAAAATTAGGAAATATGTATATAATAAATAGACCATTTCATGGTTTTTTCCGAATACGATTTTTATGTCAACTCGTGATGTGTGAAAACTTCGCAATTCGTGAAAATATGGTTTTCACACATCACGAGTTGACATAAAAATAGTATTCGAAAACCCCCATGAAATAGCCTCTATATATGCTATAACTTACCCATGATATCCATGTGATAAACCCATGTGATAATTTACTTTATTAACCCGGTTAATAATGGTATGCAAATCTGCACGTTCTCTAGGTAATTTGTTGCTGTGGAAGTTGTTTTAGAAGTGTTATAGGATAAACAGAATTCGCTACTCGTGTTTTTTTTAATATGTAAAATATCAACCTCGTCTAGTTAATCGGTATTTGTCTCGGTAGAGCCTCGACAAATACCGATTATCATAGACTCGGTTGATATTTTCCATATTAAAAAATACTCGTGACGAATCCTGTATTTATCATATAATATCTTACATTTTCAGTGCAATCAAAGTATGTGATATTTTTCAGATCACATACTTTAAGAATTTTATAATTTTGAAAATTAGATGTAAATTAGTCGAGGTCTCGGCACTAGGTTTATTGACATTTAAGCAAACGTACTTGGATGACACTCCATGATTGACGTATGCATTCATAGTCCTCAAATAAAAACATTTCAATGGCAATTTGACACTGAAAGCTGTCCAGCGTTCAGAAAACAAAAAACGTTAGGCATAACTTTATTTTGATGTAAGGACATCCAAAATGACGGCATTCGAGTTTGACGTCATTTCCATTCAAAAATACACCCTCCACATATTCTTACTCATTTGAATATCTAGTAATGGCGGACTGGAATTAAAGTTCCGTGTACAGTTTACAAACACACGTTGTATTAAAGTTACATTCTCTGGTTACCATATTATAACATCATGTACAAATGTGAAATACAAGCTCAAATGCACTTTTAAAAAAGTCGTGTGTTCGCTATGAACGGATATCGACAAACGTATACGCTTGATTCGTCGCCTGTGCCGCCATAGCTCGGCAAAGCACAAATGACAGCCTGTTGTCAGTTTCAGTTAAGACGTGCGTTTGCCGATTTCAAATTGTAGGGTTCGTCTAAAAAAATTAAGAGAAATCTTGCGCTGTACGATGATCGTTCGGTTGAGGATACGGTACTAGAGTCTTTAGTTAAAACCGGTTTGATCTTGACAACGTATTATCGACAGTCGTACCTTCCTATTTCAGAATTGATATTTTAACTTTCAAAGTTTAGTTTGTATACTAGTAACACATTAATCATGTATATATTTTAAAAATAAAATATACTAAAGTAGACAATAAACGTTTTCACTTCTTAATTTTACGTGTTAAAATCGACAAATTCAAATAAATATTATTTCGTTTGGAAAGGGTAAAGTTAGGGGGGGGGGGGGGGTAACGACATGAACGATAAAGCATATTGATTTAATAATCATCCGACCCCATACAACCGTAAATAAAATGTGTTGAGTGCTGTTAAATAAAACATATCCTATCCTTCCTTCCGTCTGCTGTTGGATGTCTAACATTTGGTAATTTTGACATATAATCTTAGAGAGGAATCGAGTGCATGTGCAGGTCGAAACCGTTACTTGCCCAATCTTAAAAAAAATTGAAATGTATTTTGGGGGGAGCAAAATCCCTGCACACGCGCCTTGGAAACCCGCTACATTTGTTTTTAGCAAGGGATAGTTTATATGTACCATCCCACAGACAGGATATCACATAACATGGTCTTTTATATACCCACCGATGGGGATCGATCCTAGACTGACCGCGCATTTCCAAAAAAACCCACCTTTTTAGGTCTAAGTAATGAATAAAAATAACATATAGTCTTGAAAAATGTTACGTAAATCGAACACAGTACCCTCTTCCTCTACCCATAGAGCGTTACGTAATTAGTAACACACCTTACATGTAACGCGTATGCCAACTGCTGGCCACTGTCAAAATTTCAAGGCAAATCCTCCACCCACCGATCCCTGGAAAGGCGTTGTACCATACCTCTATGGATATAAATATGTTTTGGAGATATGAGACGACCCCTCAATCAAGACAGTTAAATTTGTTCAAAAATTGCGAAATCTCACATGATCTCTTGTTGGGGAATTCTATACTTGTGATAAGCCAATGAAAACCGAGATCGGTACGAGCCCGTCAAAAGTGTCCCACTTTCAAAATACTGGCTTTGTTTTTGACCTGGATAAGCCAGCGTAGTGAAACCAATGCGGAGTGCGGCGTCATATATGCACCAAACGTAGTTGAAATTTCTGTTCTATATGCTTAAATAATAAAAATATTCCGGATACTGCCGCTTTAAGCTTGAGCTTATATGATAAAGAGATTATTACCCGCGTGTATTTCGGTATTGTCAATATCATATGCATGTATTAGGAATAAAAATAATGTATTATGCTCGCCAGAGGCTCGCATAAAACAATGTTTATTCCTAATATATGATATTGACGATACCGAAAAACACTCTGGTAATAACCTATATATATACACACACACATATATATATATATATATATATATATATATATATGTATATATATATGTATATGTATATGTATATGTATATGTATATACATATATACATATATATATATACACACATAGAGGATATTATATGAGTGTCCATGACAGACGATGTTTACGACACGAGTGCCTAAATTATCATATTTCCCTACGAGGTACAGCATAACGAGGGTCATATTTATCGTACGATTTCCCTCGTATGTCATAACTAAATCGTATGTCCTCCTGACATTGTCGTTTAACGATTGGCTGTTGTAAGAGTACATTTCTTTCTGATTGGCTAACACGACATTCCACAGATGCTACTTTCTTCATTAATATATTTTTATTTCGAGTGTAAGCTGATCACATGCCGTAATGACAAAACGTGTTTTTAATTAATTTAATAAAACATTAATTGATTATTTATGATAACTTGTATTATATTACGATGTAGTTGTGACACATCAAACACTTAATTATGAATATTTATTTATTGATTCATTACCCCAGCAGGCACTGATAACGGGGAAAATACAAATCATAATTTCTCACTGAGAAATTACCACGCACTGGTCTAACGAACAATACTATTGGATGATTTGACGCTTAAAAACCAATGAACTTGTCGGTACTAAATATGACATCATCACGATTTGGCAAATACACACAATGGCGTCATGTAGTTTAAAGAGTTAGCGTTTATGGCTGTCTGTTTTTGGTGTTAAATTTATGACAAAATGTCATTTTAATGCAATTCATTATAGATTTTGTACCAGAATAAAGAGAACTATTATCTATGAACGTGATTAAATTACAAAGTTATAGCAATACTCAGAACAGAGCATAAAGTGATTTATATTGTTTCTATACATGTACGTGCATGTGTGTCCAAAATAAAGGCTTTTAGAGAAAAAATAGCTCAGGTAATAAATAGAATAACAAACTCGGTATCAGTTGTTATCAAATTTATGTCCCTCGTTAAATAATTTTCATTCGTCACTCGCTAAAGCTCGTGAGAACTGAAAATTATTTCACTCGTAATTATTTAACTGGTAACTCGTTTATTATCCTCTCTCTCTATATATATATATATATATATTTATCCAGCAATCACTGTACGCATTGGCAAGATACGATGACTAGATAAATCTTTATATTTTTGGTCAGTGACCAAAAATATAGGTCACGTGACATAAGCTCGAACCGACTAGTCTAGTATTTGTCCCATATGGTTTTGTGTGTTTTGCTTGCTTGGAAATGACGTCAAACTTAAAATGTCCTTACATCAAAATAAAGTTATGCCTAACGTTTTTTGTTTTCTGAACGCTGGACAGCTTTCAGTGTCAAACTGCCATTGAAATGTTTTTATTTGATGACTATGAATGCATACGTCAATCATGGAGTGTCACCCAAGTATGTTTGCTTAAATGTTAATACACCTAGTGCCGAGACCTCGACTAATTTACATCTGATTTGCAAAGTTATCAAATTCTTAAAGTATGTGTTCTGGAAAATATCACATACTTTGATTGCACTGAAAATGTAAGATATTATATGATAAATACAATATATATATTGCTACTATTAATGAGAAATTCTGAATAGACATGTCATTCTATTCCATTCCAATCCAGCCTGGATAAAAATAATCAGAATAGTCGTCCGAGAATTGTTTTCTTAATCGGGAACCTTCTCTGATAGGGTGTTTGTAATACAGAGTTGTTCCCCCTGCCAGAAATCCCGCCCACCAGCCAAACGTGCCGACGGTAATGATCGTGTGATTACATTGGCTAAGCACGCTCATGTCCACTTCCGGCGAATTACCTCGCACGTATACAACATTTGAATGGTTAACGTTTTTCGTTGTCCACATCATATTGTCAGAACAAACCAAAAACAGAACATCTGTAAAGTTGTTAATAAAATACATCATAGCTTTATCTATGTACTGTTTAGGAGCGACCGAGAAACCTTTACGAATCAGAATTTTGTTCGCAATAACATCACCCCGCCTAACGTGAACTCCAACGAATGTAATATTTTCTCCAAAAAGTTTAACGTTGATTCCATAATGCTTCTTTAAGAAATCAGTCTTGATTTTAGTGATTATTTCTCGCGCTTTATCGAACACTTCTCGTTTGAATGTGAACTGTTTCTTGATCTGTGGCACAACGGACTCGAAATATTTCCAAGACTGAAGAAAAGGTCCAACTCTGTAATTTTCACTTGATTTAAGATTTAAAAGATCCTTGTCAAACGAGCAACACTTCTTGGAATGTTTCGGCTTTGTTTCACCGCAGACACACTTGTCCACCATCATAGCATCAAGGGTGAAGATGTTATTAAGATATGTTGAACGATCCACCAACATGGTTCGATTAAGATGGGTGGCCATTCCATAAGCTGCGGCGAAAGAGAACATACGATTTCCAAACCTTCCTCGTGTTTCTACACATATAAATCTTGGCAAAACCGGATGTTTACACTTTGGTTTCTTAGTAACCTTTGCTAGTTGCGTTGTTGCTACACTGGCTGTTCGTGTTGTTGGTGATTTAGTCAAATTGGCTATTCTTGTCATCGTTGGTTTGGTTACTTTTGCTATTCGTGTCATTATTGGTGGTTTAGTTACTCTTGCTATTCGTGCAATCGGTGGTTTAGTTACTTTTGCTATTCGTGCAATCGTTGGTTTAGTAGCATGTGCTATTCGTTTTGTTGATGGCTTACTAACATTTGCTATTCCTGTTGTTGGTGTCTTAGTAATGTTTCCACTTTGTTCTTCGTCTGGAGTCGGCATCCATTGCGATTCAGAATTCGTGTAAATGAGAATCAGAATAATTCCTACCAAAAGAATCCCAGCAAGTCCAGCTGTAAAATAGAAAACAAAGAAAATATATGTTGGTGATACACTTTACCAGTCGTGAGACAGAGAGACAGAGAGAGACAGAGAGACATATCAAACAGCTAGGAAGTATTTATCTGATTGGAGAGACCCCAAAACATTATCGCCGTAGTGGCGACATTGTCGTGTGATTCTGTGAGGGTGGCGATGACAGACAGAGACAGAGAGACATATCAAACAGATAAGAAGTATTAATTTGATTGGAGAGACCACAAAACATTATCGCCGTAGTGGCGATATTGTCGTGTGTTTCCGTGAGGGTGGCGATAACAGTACTTTCACTTGTATCTCAGTAGTGGCGATATTGTCTTGTGATTCCGCGAGGGTGGCGATAACAGTACTTTCACTTGTATCTCAGTAGTGGCGACTTTGTCGTGTGTTTCCGTGAGGGTGGCGATAACAGTACTTTCACTTATATCTCAGTAGTGGCGACTTTGTCGTGTGATTCCGTGAGGGTGGCAATAACAGTAATTTCACTTGTATAGCTTTTTTCATAAACCAATTTTTTAAAGCATCTGTGATGATGTTATCAATATGTTTTTCATTGTGTGCTTATACTGCGGTGTAATATTGACTCGTTCACCATAGCTGGGTACAAAGATGACACAAGGGATGAATAATTCAAAATGTTCAAATAGCACACCAGGCATGTCATTTCATACGTAACAACACAACTGTTACACTGTTTTGTAATTAATAATTATAGGGTGTATACTACCAAATCAAATCCCATAGACGACAATAGTAACATGTGGCTAAAACTCCTACCTGTAGCGTATCAATCGACATAAACGCCACGGATATAAATACTACGACCCCTCACCCTTAAAGTGAATCAGAAAAAATGCGGGTCAAGCTGCTCATTTCTGAGATAACGGGTAGCGTCTATGACTACCCTAGTTCTGCACAAAATTCGAGTACTTTTTC
Source organism: Gigantopelta aegis (assembly GCF_016097555.1). NCBI lineage: Eukaryota > Metazoa > Mollusca > Gastropoda > Neomphalida > Peltospiridae > Gigantopelta > Gigantopelta aegis. Next base: position 46,645,029 of record NC_054705.1, on the reverse strand, counting down.
TTACAGGTACGCCATACATGTTTCAAGCACAAGGCTACTTGACACAGTGGTACTAGATGAAATAAAATTGCATACCTTTTTTCCCCAGATGAAACTATCTTTTTACAACCAACACACTCACATTAATTACCAATCACAGGACTCGTGGTGTTCACTTCTCTATCAAAAGTTGGGTGCAACTCGAACTTTGACCCAGCTGGAAGTTATTTGGTTTAGTACTACCTACACTGATAACATACATTTTTCAAAAAGTGTTTTATGACAACCAGGATCTGGTGTATTCTGACATAAACACTGACACAACCTCACTGTAACTGTTGTTTCTACAGTTCAACCTAATATAATGTACACCTCATAAGGCATATATATTGCATACAGTTTTGTACAAATGCAAAATGTCATATTAAACAACAAAATATTGCGTGTGTGTACTCGGGTATATATGTAGAGACAACAAAGATAGTCAGAGTACATCTACCCCTTTAAAGAATTCCATTAAAAAATGAACTTGACTGACCCCTTGACATTAACAGACACATCAAAGAAAAATCAGTATTAAAAAATACGCTGTCTGAGGAAGGAAACACCAACATGACTGTACCTGTATGAAGTAATGGCTTAATGTCCTGAATATTAGTATTGGGAGGAAATCCTGTATGCTGGTATTGGTGTCTTCAAGTTATCAGGTGTGAGAATTTCAATATATAGAGGCTATTTCATGGGGTTTTTTCGAATACGATTTTTATGTCAACGAGTGGTGTGTGAAAACCATATTTTCACGAATTGCGAAGCAATGAGTGAAAATATGGTTTTCACACATCACGAAAATTTACTTTACAATAGACTTTTAAAAGGAAATTTGATTAAAATTTATCTTTATTAACATTTATTTAACAATCCTGCGGTGCAAACATACCTGACAAAGCGATCCTCTAAAAACTCCCACAAAAACAAAACGAGTCTAATGCCGTTAAATTCTTACACTTACACTCGATGACACTACATTGTGTCATCATTATTTAGCTTCGTATTCAATTCGTTTTAGATATTTTATCGTAATTGCACTTCGTATCCCTTTTTTATAGGTACAGTTGTTTAAATTACGTTTTTTACTTTTCAAATACGATCAGATGCATTGGTAATCATCAAATTTAAATACGAAGAACCGAGACGAAGGGAGATAATTTAATCATGCACTTTTACAAACAAAATTAATAAATTGTCTTCAAACACGTTCAAATGCATTAGTAATGTTCAAACAAAAAAATTTCAATAGCAAGTTTGCATTGGAATTTGTACACACAGGCACTTGACACAGATTAGTAATAGTATGCCTATAGGCATACATGAATAAAATTCATTTGTTGTATGTTGGTAAACTTGATATATTTCCCCAATATTTTGCTTATACTTTCTTCATACATGACAAATTTATTGCCACTTAACGTGTATTGACATATACCAAAAATTGCGATCCCTACTATATAAAAGATAATTTTGTGATTAAAAAATTGTACCTTTTACGAAATATCAATTTCAAGTGAAATTACGGTAAGATATGCAATATTTATTGTGTACGAACCCAAAACAAGGGTGCCAAAAGTGACTGTCGTCGACTTAGTACTGTGATGTACTAAAATTTTGAATTAAAGTGTTATTTTAGAAGTGATATAGGAGAAATAGAATTCGCTACTCGTGTTTTTTAATAAGTAACATATCAACCATGTCTAGTTAATCGGTATTTGTCTCGGCAGAGCCTTGACAAATAGGCCTACCGAATAATACAGATTCGTGACGAATTCTCTCTCTCTCTCTCTCTCTCTCTCTCTCTCTCTCTCTCTCTCTCTCTCTCTCTCTCTCTCTCTCTCTCTCTCTCTCTCTCTCTCTCTCTCTCTCTCTCTCTCTCTCTCTCTCTATATATATATATATATATATATATATATATATATCGGTAATATTGCGTCATCACAATTAGCACAAATTAGTTTGATGATGTCAAGCATTCAACTAAAGCTTTGAAAACGTTACGCTCAGGTACAGAGGTTTTGTTGGCTTGTAAGCAAATGCCCCATCCACAGCAACACATAATAATATGGTACACATTTCCAACAGCAGTAAATCTTAAAGGAAACATGTCACGTAAACCATATTTGGCACCAACCATGTACAATTAATTATAAATTGAATCACCTAAAAAAAAAAATTATAAAAAAATAATTACTTAAAATATCTCCATAAAAGAACCCCAGATACGAGCTCTTAGCGGAAATTGCCGATCTTTAATGAGCAGGGCAATCACGAGGTCCGTGACGTCAGAGACGCGTCGCTTGATCTGACGCCTTACACTTAAAAGCATTAGTCCGTACCACGCATAAAGAATCTAAGACTTGCACAGCTTACCAAAACAATGAGTGTTCGTTCGCAAAACGTTTTGCCGTATCAATATGAGCTGTTAGTAAATGAAGAAAGACACACATTTACTTACAACAGTGATACTGAAGAAAAAACGGATAGCGAGTCGGAGGGTGGAGAAACTGATGGTGCCAGACCAGACCGGTCGACCAATTTACAGCCCGGTCCCGAAAGTAACCCGGAGACAAAACCAAAACTCGGATGCTAATGCCGAGGTGTATACTGTTCATATTTAGCATAAAGATACACCTCGATATGATGTATTTAAATATGTAAAAAAATATAAATGTAGGACAAACATTTTTGGGTGGGTTTTTTTAGAAAATATCGCATTTTTTATGTTCGGGCTGTACATAATGAAATCTGTATGCACAGTGTAAACAAACGCTCTAATTTACGACAAGGCGCTTCACTTTAATTAACCTGGCTTGTAAAACAACATAAATGACTTGAGAGTATAATCAACTTTTAAACTAAATATATTTCTATTTGCATCAATAGAACGAAATGGGGTTATAGTATTTTTCATTCATAAAAAAAAGTAGCATATTATTAGGCCTATTGGTTGGGTGCGTTAGAGTAAAAACGACCACTCACGATACCCAAGTGATAATTTTCTTTTCTTTGGTACTACGTAATTGGTCAGTTTTGTAATTTTAGATGGGAAAGTCTACTTAATCAAGGGTTTTACAGCATTATTTACAGAATGAAGCAGGGCGGCTGATAATGTCCATTAACATTGTACTATAGTCGCGACAGGTTACGCCACAATACCCTGTGATCTTAAAAAAACTGGCACGTATTTTGTACGTATGTCTAGACCGTGGTAATCACTTACCTGGTCGATACCCTGCAATATACACCTGCCAATCAGGAATCACATGTGCAGGCCACGGAAAGAAAGGACCAATTAACTAAAACAACACTCCGATTCTCAAGTCAGCCCGTGGATGAAACATAATAGTTATTTCGACACCGACAGTAGTGGTTTATTTTGTATTGAACTTCGTGTTGCTTTGGGGCTTCGGGCGATGAGGAACGTTTTTGTGACGTATTCCGCCCGAAGATTAAAAACATTATTTAAAATTATTATTGTTTTCTACACGTTTTTTAAAAACATATTTAAATACATCGTACTGAGATGTATCCTCATGCCAAATCCCATGTTTGTATATGCCATATTTAATTACTTATTGACGTTTCCTTCTTCGGACGGTGAATACAGATTTTGTTATGTAGGCCTACAGCCCTAACATGAAAAATCTTTTTTTTCCCCAAAAAATAAATAAATAAAAAATTCTACATTTTTGTTTTAACATATATAAATACATCATGCTGAGGTGTATCTTTGTGCCAAATATGTACAATGTACACCTCGGCATTCGCAACCGAGTACTGTATTTGTCTCCGGGTAACGTTCGGGCTCCGGGCTGTAAATAGGCTGACACCAAAGTACTATGTGGTGTTGGTGTCCAATCTTTTCTTTTGTGATAAAATACACGCGTCTTTCTTCGGATACAATCCTTTGGAAAACCATAAAAAGACAATCCCGATCGTTTAAAGTGTTTATTTTTACACCCAAAGGCCGCGCAGTACGGCACTGTTGGACTGAAAAGATCGTAAGCCCCTTACTCCATATATAAACAGTTAACAACAATGGAAGAGTACAGCGGCTCTGACGTCACTTCCCTTTTTTTCCGAACGCTCACGAAGAAAAATGCATAAATCGTACTTTGATACTGATTAGCGTAATTTCTTCATTTTAAGTTAACTACACGTATTTTATTGTTATAAAGTTATTTGTATATTATTTTTATATCATTTTTCTTTTAAAATGAGCTATAATATGGTCTCGTGTCATGTTTCCTTTAACACGCTTACCAATGCTTTGTTAATGTCACGGTCGTTTATTATTTCAAACAATTGCTCTAGTTTACTGTTGTTATTATTATTGTTATCAGTTAATAGTTACTCGAGAATACAATTCATTGTACACCACGTTGATGATGATGATAACTAGTTTAACGTGCCCATATACCACTAGGGTTTCGAACACGCCCATCCCGAGTCCGACCTCCGATAAGATCGGTGGCCTGACTCGGGATGAAGGGGGGGGGGGGGGGGGGGGGGGGGGGGTTGAAAATGGGCAGAATTTTGAAAATAGCAATTAGTAAAAAGTTATTAGAATAAATAAAAAAAAAAAAAAAGGTTACAAGCCAAAAATAAAAAGAATTGACTGCTCGGCCGAATATTTATATAATTTGGAGCATTTTAGAAGGACCGTCCAAAATTAAATACGAGAAAGAAGAGAGGATCGGACTATTTAATAATATTTTTAAAAAAGAAGTAATTTCGATATAAATTTTTTAACGCAGATCTAAAAGTTTAAAGTCCGATCGATATGTCCACGCGAGTGGCCTCGTTAAGGCCGTTTGGGTGCACAGCTTAAAGGGACGAGATGGGTTGCATCCCGTCAAGAAAACCCCTAGATTGACAGTCGATAGACGTTGAAGGTGTAGTGCTGTGCTGAAATACAGATCTTGAGAAGCCGGATCCATCTGAACGAGAGAGAGTATCAGACTAGGGTATAGTCCAGTCGTCATGGTTTGGTATAGTGGTGCGGACGGGCCCGACTCCGGAGGATACGAGATGGTATCACTATAAAGCAAGGTAAAGTCTAGAAAAAGAGTAGTAGGGGCCGACCCCGCTTCCTATTTCTTCTTAGAGTGAGGCGGTCAATCTTCCAGTGCTGCTAGGACAGACTCGGACATGTAGAGACTAAACGCGAACAACCGTGGCGTTCTGCAGAATGGCCGTCATACGAGTCACGAAAAAAACAAGTCGACAGTCAGACGGAGAAATGACGTGGAGGCAAGGAATCTCGCTAAAAAAGAATCCAACCAGGTGGTGCAGACTGTCGAAACGAGAAGCGTTCCAGCGTTCAATCAGTTCCAATGGCCGCATACATCCCAGTAGAAAACTTCATTTCGCTGACAAAAACAACGAAAAGAAGGACCCCCAAGTCGAGCACACAAAAGCACGTGCAGTGTGCACAAGCGAAACAAACACGTCTGACCGCGTGGAGCTCCACACTGGGAATCGACCACGTTGAGACGAAATTGTCAATAAATTATTACAAAAGGGCGTACGTATTTGTTGAGCGTAGGAATCATTGGTTGGTATGTAAATCGGTCTACATTCCTGAGTGACGTCACTGTATTGACACTATATCTTAGGGAAGTCTGTTATAGTTTATTTCATAAAAAAATAATAGAAAGAAAGAAAGAAGTGTTTTATTTAACGACGCACTCAACACATTTTATTTACGGTTATATGGCGTCAGACATATGGTTAAGGACCACACAGATTTGGAGAGGAAACCCGCTGTCGCCACTACATGGGCTACTCTTCCGATTAGCAGCAAGGGATCTTTTATTTGCGCTTCCCACAGGCAGGATAGCACAAACCATGGCCTTTGTTGAACCAGTTATGGATCACTGGTCGGTGCAAGTGGTTTACACCTACCCATTGAGCCTTGCGGAGCACTCACTCAGGGTTTGGAGTCGGTATCTGGATTAAAAATCCCATGCCTCGACTGGGATCCGAACCCAGTACCTACCATCCTGTAGACCGATGGCCTGCCACGACGCCACCGAGGCCGGTAAAAAAGTAATAAGACAGTTGAAATTGTTCGCTAATGCGTCGCCAATAAAACTAAATTTGCGACAGTAAAACCACCGATATACGTCCGCAAATCGGAAAACACAGTTGGGTTATTCCCTAATTATTTCAGTCAACTGTACTCTATCGGACCAAAATGGTAGCAGGTACGCCTGCTTGAATCGTGAAAAAAATTAATTCTCGGTATTTCTGCACTTGCACTCGGTAGTTCTCGGTTACTCTCGGTAATTGTGCACCTTCTCTCGGTAGTTAGCAGTTGCTCTCGGTAGCCCATGGTTAAGCTTGGTTGAGCAAGGTAAACAGGACATCCACGTCGCTCAGTTTAGTATGAGCTTAATGGTCGGGTAGTTCGTATTAATTTCCTGAAAGTTTGAAATATACGAAGATGAATAAATAAAGCAAACATTGTGAGTGTCACTGTTTTACCAATGTTAGCCAAGCCTCTTTTAAAATGACAGAAAGGCAGATATATTTTGTTATAAAATGAATTTAAGAGCATGTACAAATTAACAAACAGTAAACGTTCTTCTTACCTTTCACCAACTTATGTAGCATTACAAAACGAAGACAGTTTACTCAAACTAAATGGACTCAAATTTAGTAATCACTGAAATATCGTCACTGATCTCGGTTAGGACTCGACAGGGTCACAGCTCTATAGATCGAAGGTTCAATGGTTCGAACGTTCAATAGCCAGAACATTCAATGGTCCGAAGTTTCAGTAGGGTAACAGGTCGTTTCGCTCTAATTACTAGTTACCCGAGTCGTTTTGAACAGGATCGATTCGTACATCTAACCGATCATCGGGACCATGTTTCGTTTTGCACTAATTTTTATTTTGTTAATAAAGTGTATTTATTCATTGATCATTCCTACTCGAGACAGCGAAGAATGCGCTTGTGTCCAGCGAACGTCGAGGTCCCCTCCGCCCCCCTTGGGGCTGTGTTGCGCGAGCTTGGTCCTTTGACGTCTCAAGGCGGCTCGGGGGGGGGGGGGGGGGACCAAAGTCGGCGGCTCAACCGCCAGGGGCGGTCCCTCCAGCTTCAAAGGAGAAGTCGAAACCGGCAGGGGCGGTTCAGGGGGGGGGGGTGAAAACCGGCAGCCGCAACTACCGGCGGCAGTCCCTTCTGCTTCGCCGCCCTCTACTACTCGGCAGACGCCAGGAGCGGCAAGGGGGGTGGGGGGGGGCTAAGCTGTCAGCTCAACTGGCAGTGGCGGCCCCTCCCTCTACAGCACCAGCGCCGATGGAGACAGGACATGTCAAAGTGTCATCAGCTCCAGCCAGCCCACCGGCGTCTCCACGAGTTGTTGCGGCAGCTGTTGTAGAGCGGGACGCCAAGAACAGGAAAGTGTCGGTTCAGGACCTGTCTGACACCCAAGCCACTACTTGGTAGATCGCCTGCGATAGGCTTCGTGGACGGTACCGCGAGTGTGTCAAGGGGGAGGAGTTCACTGCTATCTCCCAACTGCCAGGCCCCTTCATCCCCAAGAGTTGGAGACCAACACCATCTGGTCAGGGGCGGTACCAGTTCCAGTATGTCGAGAAGAGTCGCACCTTCTACTTGACATCTGAGCGGAACGGGGTGTATCGGCAAGGACTGCTAAAATCAGACATGGATAATCCAATCGTCCATCGGATTATCAGGCTGATATTTCCGGAAGATTACCCAGCCTTACTTCTGGGAGAGTGCTACATTGACCAGCCTCACTTCTTCCCGAGGTTCCGGGCCGATCACCCCAACATCTCGCCACGAGTTCCGCCAAACCTCTCCTAGGACAGGAAAATCCTTTTTGGGGCTTAGTTGGACTTTAAATCTTTTGGCCATGGTTCAAAATTTTATGTTTATTTTTTTGTAAACAGTCCGACACACTGTACTTTGGCAGCCGGTCTAAATTGCTCAAATCACCCTAACAACCTTTTGGCCGAACATTCTAATATTATTTTTTGGATTTTAAATTTTAACCAGACATGAGTCGAATGTAGCAGCTCCTTTTGCAGGGTATGCACTTGGAATTTGTTTTGACTGGCCAGTCGGGCCACTCACAGCAACACTTTGACTCGCCCGTACAACTTTTGAATTTCCTAAAAAACCCAACTTACTTAAATTGCAGTTTAAAAACATCTTGTCATATCATAAAACAATAATAACAACACAAAAGAAGTAAATAGAACTTGTTTTAGTGTTGTGGGTTTTTTGTGTTTTTTGTGGGGTTTTTTTTTTTATCCCACTGCCCCCTTTCCTTTCTCTCCTTTGCATTCCGTCTCATTTCTTCCCAGTCTGGCAACTCCTCTTATCTTTCAACTTCTTTCGCTGTCCACCTCCACATCCCAGTCCTTGTCTCTCCAACCGCGACAGGTGCTTGTCTCGTGGCTATCTGCCATTCCCCATCAGCTTTTAGCTGTGGGTTTAGTCTGACCACTTTGGGGAGTGTTCAGTATTTACTTCTGGCATTGTTAAAAGGCACTTGTAACCACCTACTATGCACCCCTACTACCGTCGGTCGTTAGTTAGTGCCGTGGGTCAGACCAGCTTTATTAGCGGCAAAGGACGAGGATGCCAGGTGGGTGCAGGGAAATACACAGAGACTGCAACGGTGGAGGAAGTTGAGACAGGTAGGCAATGGTGTGGACAGCTCAAAAGACAGAGTCGGAGGAAACTGACAGAAAGGGTAGAAACAGATTGAAATCGTGGACTTGTTTTAGATTTATTACAAACTGTTGTAATTAAATTATAATTATTATATTGTCCCTGGGGTAGCTTCTGCTCCCATTTTCTTTAGGACAGCAGTCTTGTGTGCCTTACTCTCTTCGTGTAACTGAAAGAAGATGTTAACAACCTGAATCACAATTGACAACATTGAGCAGGCTTTTTTATTTGATTCATGCAATATACTGATATTCCTGTTACATACTCCGTAATTATTTAATGTTATAATATATAATTTTAAACATTATCAGTGATACTGTGAAACTGAACTTTTAGGCCTTAAAAATTACCTTAAGAAGATTATCATTGCATAAGGGGGTTGGTAAGTATGTGTGTGGGGATGGGGGAGTGGGGGGCAATGCTCTATCCCCAATCAGGAATTTGTTTGCCTTTATAAAACATTTTTTTTTTCATTTTTCCCGCCATTTTCACAATATACAAGTATTATAGTGCCACACATACATTTACACATTGCACAAAAAGTAGAATATAAGCCAATACACACTTGAGAGTTTTTCATATACTAAGCTTATAGAAAAGGTTACTATATAGAGGTTTGTTTTTGTTTTGTTTTTTCAGTCTTTTATGATGCAGTTTTTCCTTGTTTATGAAAATAGTCAACACACCAAAACATTCTCTGTTTTTACCTAGTCCAGAACTATTTTGTCACCCATTAGGTTTGAGTCTGCTGAAAAGTATGATTCCATAATTTCCATTTCTTAATAATTTCTCGTATTTATTCTTATTACAATATGCAGCTTTTTCTAAATTATAATAAACATTTATTTTGACTTTGAGGATTTCAAAACTTGGGGTTTTCTTATCAAATTTTGAACTATATATATATTGTTTTGCCAATGTATTGATGATATTTATAACAGTGTATTCTTCAGGGTACCCTAAGAGAGCCATGGGGTCATGGTAATGTTAGTACCCGTTACTTCCCTTATCCATTTGAATAGCGATTTAATTAAGCACTGTACATATGAACATTCAAAAAATAAATGAGACTATGTTTCTATGTACTTATTACTAAAGCTGCAATTTGGACTGGTTATCAATTTAATTTTAAATAGGAAATTATTTGTTGGAAGAATTCTTTGAATTATTCGATATTGAAACCATATTAATTTAGTATCTTTTGTCATATTAAACACTGTAGTGTTGGCCTTTATAAGTTTGTTTTCTAAAATGTTGGTTGCCTACCCCCACTCCCATCGGATCCCCCACCAGTGCCACCCCCTGCACATATAAAACACGGGGGGGGGGGGGGGGGGAGGGGAATGGGTGCCCACCCCACATACCCATCAATCCAAATTGCTGGCTACTACAGTGCTTTCAAGTTATGTAAAGTTTATAATTGTGGTTGTTAAATACAGATTACTTATCATAATTTATATTACATACCTTTATACTTTCCATCTTCATTGTGGAACATCCCTTCACAAACATACTGACATTGCCCCATGCACTGTGAACATGGTGCTTTAGGTAGTACTAAACCAAATAACCTCCGGCTGGGTCAAAGTGCGAGGTGCACCAAACTTTTTATAGAGAAGTGAACACCACAAGTCCTGTGACTGGTGATAAATGTGAGTGTGTTGGTTGTAAAAAAAAAAAGTTTCATCTGGGCAAAAAAATGTATGCAATTTTATTTCATCTAGTACCACTGTGTCAAGTAGCCTTCTGCTTGGAACATGTATGGGGTACCTGTGAAAAAAAGACTTAAATTTTGAGCGAAACTAGGGGTGTTGTAAAAACATCTGGTTATACCGAAAATTAGCCATAAAAGGTACCATTTTCTGCAGTTAATACTTTGAGGTAGGGGTTGTAGTACTGATATTTATGGGTCATAGTTTGATTGATAGGAAAGAGTTCGACACGTACCCCTCTATATCAAAGGCTCTAAAGACTAACCCTAACCCTATCCCTGAAACTACCGTAACCACTGAAAGTGGGGTACGGGTCGAACTCATGCCCACTTGGCTAGGCAGTGTAGAAATGGCTGCGTGGAAATCTCCCGTCACTGTTTAGCTGTGTCTATTTTTAGTGCCAACCTCACTGCTCAACAAAACTGACTTCTACACAACTGTTCGCTGACGTGTTGCTGTAAATAGGATTTCGTACGGGAAAGGTGGAGGGAGGGGGGGGGGGGGGCTATAGAAAAAGGTATAGCATTTTATTTTGTTTTACGCATTAAAATTATATTGTTTGCTTCATAGTGACAATAATTATTAAACTACTTAATATTTGTATGAAGTGACTCTAAACCAATAATGCTTAAAACAATCATAATGTTACATGTGTTTGTGATACAGGCGAGGATTCGGGGCAGATGTTCGGGCTCTCTAGCCCCTTGCTTCCAAAAACACACACACGCATGCAAGCACGCACGCGCGTCTGTAGAGGGATACACAAAGACGCACAAACACGCACATACACATACACAAATTTGTAAATGCATGCTCATAAAAACACAAACACATGGACATACACTGGCCTACAGACACACAAACACACTCAAAGACGCAAACACTCACACATTCATACATATACATACTTGATACACACATACACAAACGTACAAATACATACTCATAAAACGCAAACACATGAACATACACACATGCAAACACCAACACATACGGCATAAACACACTCACAGACACGCAAACACACTCAGATACACATGCAAACAAACACGACACAAACACATTCACAGACACACAAACACACTCGGATACACATGCAAACAGATACATACGACACAAACACATTCACTGACACGCAAACACACAGATACACATGCAACACTCACACATACGACAAACACACTCACAGACACACGCAAATACACTCACAGACGCACACAAACACACACACAAACACACAAACACACTGACAAATACACACAAACACACTAACACACAAACACACTCACAGACAAACAAACACACACAGATACCCTACCACATACATCCACAATAATACAAACAGACATAGACAAACGTACACACACACCAAAATACACACAGACATACATCCACAAAAATACACACATACATACACAAATATACACAAACACATAGACACATCCATTAAAATGCACAGCACACATACATACACAAACAATACACACGTGCGCGCACACACAAAACACACGCAAACACGTGGAACTTTCTTTCGGTACACAACATTTATCAAAGAGGAGAGTTTAGCTGGGGGAGGGGTCGGGGTGGTGGTGGGTGGTTGTCTATTTATTATTTATTATTATTTTTATTTATTTATTATTATTATTATTATTATTATTTGCAGGTTTGTTAGCAACTAAAATGCAGGTGAAAGTTTCTATTAATTTAACAATCCTAACGTATAAAACGTCATTCATTTGTTTTTGCAAGGTTTTTTGTTGTTGTTGTGGGTTTTTTTTGTGGTTTTGGGTTTTTTTTGTGGGGTTTTGTTAGTAACTAAAATTCAGGTTAAAGTTCCTATTTAACAATCCTAACATACAAAACGTCTAGTCATTTGTTTTGTTTTTGTGGGGTTTTGTTAGTAACGAAAATGCAGGTGAAACTTCCTATTTAACAATCCTAACGTATAAAATATCGCGTCATTTCTCACTTCAACCGCTTCGATATAAATTATAAACGTTAATTGCAAAAAAATAATATTTTAAAATATATTCACACGTGAAATAGAAACATCTACAAGTTACAGTCATACTATTCCCGATTTTAAAAATAGCCCACAGTCAATCTTAGACACGTCTATCTGTCCTTATTGGACTTTCCCAGTTCCTAGATTAGATTAGATTGGATATGTTTTAAACGTGCTCACATACCTCTATGGTTTCGAGCACGCCTATCCCCAGTCCGGCCTCCGATATAATCGGTGGTCTGACTCGGGGCAGGAAAAACCTAACTATAATAAAATTTTGAAATTTTAAACTGGAGGTCAAAAAGAGTAAATATATTATGTCGACATTAATAATTTTGAATGCGTTCCCAAAAGAAATACAGAAATCCCTACTCTACACCTATATAATTATTTAAAATTAACGCAAATTTAGATGGGGAAGTCTAAAAGTAAAAATACAAAAATTATAATTTATTTTAAAAAAAAATAAAAAATTATTTAGTCCCCAGAGGCAAGGGAAAGGGTAGGGGGGTAAGCCCGGCCCACAGAAAAGTTATATTAAATTTAATATTTATTTAAAAAGATTACCAGTCGTATTTCGGGCCTTGGTGTGACCAGGAGGAAGGGGGGGGGGGGGGGGGGGGGGGGGGGGGGGGGGGGGGGGGGGGGCGAGAAGTGGGGCCGGAACTTTCACAGAAACCTACGGCCAAACCGCCTACGCCCTATGACCCCAAAAAACCTAACCACCGGCACCACAACCACACACCCCACCGTGTCCAACCGCAGCTCGATCCAGTCATGGCAATCATTTGTAGAAGGTCACTAGTAGAGTGACCTAAAGCTTTAGTAGAAGGTCACTAGGAGAGTGTCCCAACCCAGTTACCTGCCCTGTTGTATTATATAATTGTTTAATTAAAAATTTAAAACATAGTTAAAATAATGATTAAAAATATGAAACAGATTAAATTAGCGAGCATGCCAGTAACCTACATTATATTTTATTTTATTTTATTTTTAAAATAGATATTAAACAAATTAAAAAAGACGAACTATATACATGTATAAGGTGCAGTTTCCGGAACGGGGAGGGGATTACTGCCAGATAAGCCTCCCCCCATAATCCGAGCAACAATCACACATTCAATCATACAACATGTATACATTACACAACAAAACAAGACAACAAAAATTAAAAGTAATCGGCTAAAGATAAAACCCCGCCCGCCCCCCCCCCCCCCCCCCGACAAAACGGGGGGCAAGGCGGAGAAACCCCAACCAATCTAATACATTACACAACAAAACAAAACAAAAATTAAAAGTAATTGGCTGAAAATAAAACCCCGCCCGGCCCCACAAATCCTAGAGAATAGATATATTGATTTGAATACATGACTGGGCTGATGCATTGTTCTTTGACAGGAGGGGACAATTAATAGGCGGCTCAATATACCACCTAACCCCCCAAAAATTGCAACAAAATGTTTTATGATCGTTTGTTGTATTATTCGATGTGGAGAACAACATATCAAAAGTTGGACAATTTTGACACATGGGAAAGTCTTTAAAAAAATGACACAAAAAAACAAGATGGCCGCCAGCAAAAAACCGTCAAAAATCTAATTGATAACCATCAAATTGCAAGGTGTTTTTTTAAAAACCTGATGTTATAATTAATGCTATTTTCATTTGTCATATTGTCACAGTTGCCAAGTTGGCAATGCCCACATATCGGCCTCAGTGGCGTAGTGGTTAAGCCATCGGACAACAGGCTAGTAGGTACAGGGTTCGCAGCCCGGTACCGGCTCCAACCCAGAGCGAGTTCTTAACGGCTCAATGGGTAGGTGTAAGGCCACTACACCATCTTCTCTCTCACTAACCATTAACCAACTAATAACTAACCTACTGTCCTGGGCAGACAGCCCAGATAATTGAGGTGTGTGTCCAGGACAGTGTGCTTGAACCTTAATTGGATATAAGCAAAACAATAAGTTGTAATGCCCACATGCACTGGTGCATTCCATCTCATGTTTTCTGCAGGTACACTTTTGAGTAGTGCATCCTCCCGAACAGTTGCAGTGAATGATCTGAATAAGTACCTCTGGAGCAGGTCTTTTGTCTGTCATCACCGGAATGAGTTTTTCACCTTTTAACCTCCACCCCATACAGACGGCTCCATTTCATTATTACAGCACATCCACTTCATAATCTGATAGTAAGTCCGCAGGGAGTGAAATGTACAGGCCGAGGTGGTTGGTGGTAATCTTTCAGGCGTGACGAAAGACTTAGCTCTTGCAGCCTTTTTGCACAGCATATCGTCGCTGAACTAAGAAAACCCTGTATGTGCAGTTTTGGCGATTTTCACTTTTTAATTTTTTCAGAAGCAGAAATCTATTATCTTTTTTTGTCAAAACCTCGTCTAAGCAATGGAAAGTATAGAAAATGTCAAATAAGTAAAACACGTATTTGAAAACCACTGTTTATCTGTTATGAAAACCTCGTATGTACCAATTGGTTATGTTTATCCCTATCATATTTCTACCCTTTCTATCAGGTAAAGGTAAATTGTTAGTGCCAAAGTGTCTATATTGTATATATGTACATATTATGTATTCAACTGGTGGTCAAGGAAAAGCTATCATACCAGAAAAGAAGTGTAGGCCCACCAGGAATTTCCGTATTTAAGTTCCAAGCATAAAAAAAAAAAAATACCATCTTGGAGAAGATAAAGGTTTATCTAAAATTAAGCCTGGGACTTACATTAAGAAGCTGAAAAAAAAAACATGGACATATATGCTAGTTACAGTGGACATATCAATGAAACCCTGTGCGTGGTAAAGTCTCTTTGAGAAGCCAATTATTGAAGTAGTAGCAGTATCTCTCTGTGATGTTTGTATTTTGCAACTTTACATGTTTTATTATATCATTTTCTGTTGATGTTGAATGACAAGGCAATACATTTTTCATGGGTTTCATTCATTCATATGTTTCCATTATGTATGACAGGAGGAACAGTTATTAATTTTAATTTCATCTGATGAAGAGCAGTGCTTATATATATTTTAGACACCTAGCTGTTTCATAGTTGAGGAAAGTGGAGGAGGTACACCCGACACCTATAGATATAACTGTCTGCTTTGGGTTATTTTAATGGATACCTGATGTTTACTTCATGTACAATTTCAGTTTTTAGGTAATGGATGTATGGTATCGATTAATATGTAGGTTTATTTGTATATTTTATTTCATTGTTATTGTTATTGTTATTTATGTAATGAAAGCAAACATGATGATGGCTCTTTACCTAAATTTCATTAAAAATCTCTCGTTATAAAATTTCCTCCAGTTACACAGTAAATCAGATGTCATTTGTTAGCCCAGGGAATATTTCTATTAAGATATTATCCGAATTCATGTCAATAGTCTTAAATGCAGCGAATGTTCCTGTTTTTAAACCTATGGGCTTCATTTCACTTGAATCCCAGTAATCTTGGGACGAAGTAAATGTTGCTGAACCTATGAATCATGTCCAAGATTTTTAACATTTTAGTTTATTCCTAAAACCGTGAGACAAATATGTTCCGCTAAAACGAAATGTATTACTTTGAAAATAGTTGTGGATACTCTCTTAAAAGATACATTTTCTAAACCATTGATGTATATTCTTGTTAGTTAACTTAAATGGACAATGAACAATTCGAATACACATTATATTGTTATACATCCTAAAAAGTGGCAGACAGCCACCCTATGGGAAACCTACCATGTGACTTTTGAGGTCTAATATACAAGGTTTATTAAAACGTCGATACACCTATTGGTGATCCGGGGCCAGTTTCACAAAGACATTTACTGTAATCATCTGTTAAGCAATCGCTAGTGAAAATGTTTTCTTTGGTAATTTTGTGTAAATCCATCATTGTGCCACATTGTTGAATGTAGCAGACAATACTAATGAACATTACAAATTTCTAGAAAATACAGTTTTAAAATTTGGCCCTTACATGTTGCAGCCTGGTCAAGAATGTGGGTGGGTGGGGGTGGAGAGGAGGGTTCGTTGAACTGGGGCAGGAAAGAAAGAAAGAAATGTTTTATTTAACGACGCACTCAACACATTTTATTTACGGTTATATGGCGTCAGACATATGGTTAAGGACCACACAGATTTTGAGAGGAAACCCGCTGCCGCCACTACATGGGCTACTCTTTCCGATTAGCAGCAAGGGATCTTTTATTTGCGCTTCCCACAGACATGATAGCACAAACCATGGCCTTTGTTGAACCAGTTATGGATCACTGGTCGGTGCAAGTGGTTTACACCTACCCATTGAGCCTTGCGGAGCACTCACTCAGGGTTTGGAGTCGGTATCTGCATTAAAAATCCCATGCCTCGACTGAGATCCGAACCCAGTACCTACCATCCTGTTGACCGATGGCCTAACCACGACGCCACCGAAGCCGGTTTTGTATACAGGTGACTAAGCAGAAAAACAAACCAGAAACGGTGTCTGTTGTCAAGTGGTTATTAAGCTGTCGAGTATTTTCACCGGGTATTTGAAGTCAGGTAGCATGGGCTAAAATAAGGACATGCACAACAGCGGCTCGACGTGTGATTATAAATACACAAATTACGTAATATGCAGTCAATCAGGACTGACGTGTTAAATATAAATTGTCTGTCTGTCTGTCTGTCTGTCTGTCTGTGTTCTAACCTGTTAGTGGGAAAATTCATATTAAAATGACCCTACAACGGGTTGTTCTCTAAAGCCAAACTGCACGCGTGTTTCTTGAATAGAACCCTTCGTAACCAGAAAAGCGTACTTTGACCGGAATTATATACGAACATGAAAATAAACTAACATCATCATGACAACTCGTATATTTAAGGTTATTTTATATTGACAACAAATAGACGACAATAATATTGTGAACTAAATATCTTTTTCTCATAACACACACAATACTCCCAACTAATTTCATAGAGAGAGAGAGAGAGAGAGAGAGAGAGAGAGAGAGAGAGAGAGAGAGAGAGAGAGAGAGAGAGAGAGAGAGTAGGTGAGTAAGTTTTGGTGGAAGTTTTTGCAAAGTGATGGTGTTTTGAGATATATTCATATGTTGCAATCATATTTTATTCCCGATTTTAAAAGTAGTGCAGTCAATCATACAAACACGTTTAGTTTTCCGTGTTGGACTTTCCCAGTTCCTCGAGAATAGATGTATTGATTTGAATGCGGACTGGCCTGTCGCGATGTTTGTTCAGTTGGCAATGTAGTAATAGTATGATAACATGGTTGGGTAGATACGCTTTATCATTCGGTCGTAGGGGGGGGGGGGGGGGTGGAATCGGGGGGGGGGGGGACGTTTTAAAGATGAGATTTATGATTGTAGGTGAAGTAAATATCAATCTGATTAAAATCAGGTCTTCTACGTGTGACCAGTATAAATATTAAATACTTGTATACAGGTGACTAAGCAGAAAAACAATCAGAAAACATTTTAGCCTGTGATACCCTCCCACCCACTTCCTCTGTCTGTCTGTATGTCTGTCTCTGCCTGTCTGCCTCTCTCTCTCTCTCTCTCTCTCTCTCTCTCTCTCTCTCTCTCTCTCTCTCTCTCTCTCTCTCTCTCTCTCACACACACACACACTCTGTCTCTCTGTCTCTCTGTCACTCTCACTCTCTGTCTCTCTCTCTCTCTGTTGAGTGTGTTCTCTCATACATAATTAACATGTTTAATTAACTAACTCAGGGACAGTCAGTTGAGTGTATTGTCAAACATTGACGTACAGTCGACTTAAGAGAAACATATCTGTATGTCTGTGAAATATAGTGTGTGTGTGTGTTTGTGTGATATATAGTGTGTTCATGTGTATGTGTGTATGATGTATGTGTGTGTGTGCGCGCGCGCGTGTGCATGTGTATGTGAATTTGTGTGTGTGTGTGTGTGTGTGTGTGTGTGAATTTGTGGGGGTGTCTGTGTGTGAATTTATTTGTGTGTTTGTGGGGGTGCGTGTGCGTGCGTGTGTGAATGTGCAGGGCTGTACCCTGATCAAAATCCTAGGGAGGGGGTCACTACTTTTTATAAACAAATGAAACACTGTTCAAATTAAACTCTCAGATGTGTATGCTATTTTCTGGAGTAAAAAAACCAACCTGATTTGTATGTGTCTGTGTGTTTTCGCTTCAGTTTTATTTGTATGAATTTGTGTTTCTATATGTGTTCACTTCAATTTGTTTGTATGAATTAATTGGTAAATCATGCTTTCTTGGGCATAAATAGTCCACGATTGCAGAGTTCAGTTCAAACATATCACCTTATTAAAAATGTGGTATCACTGATAAGTTATTCTGGTGGACCCTTCATGTACACATACACATGTATATATTGTAAATTCAACTGTGACGTCACGGACACAGGTTATTCTGATGGACCCTTCATGTACACATACACATGTATATATTGTAAATTCAACTGTGACGTCAAGGACACAGGTTATTCTGATGGACCCTTCATGTACACATACACATGTATATATTGTAAATTCAACTGTGACGTCAAGGACACTTTTTATTCCGGTGGACCCTTCGGTCTCACTACATAGTTGACTTCCGGGTGAGAGTTGATCGATGACGATCCACTATAGTTCCTAATTGTGACACATGTTATGGTTCACATATTCACTTCCAGGAAATGGTGAAGAATTAAAACAATATGTATGTTTAATGGTGAGCCTTCTGTTTGTATTTTGCCCATGTTATTTTGTAATATTGTGCATTGACCTTTTGGGACATGGGTGTATAGCGCAAGAGACAGCCGGAGTGAATCGGTTAATGAACCACCTGTTGGGACCGGTACTACAGCCAGATGCGGTCACATAGCAAAAAAACTAAGACGGAAATGTTCTCAATTTTGGAGTGAAAATAAATGCTTATATAATGTATGTTCGTAATAATGTATGTTGTTAGTGCGAACGAGAACCCATTCTATTGGCAATCTTCATTTGAAGTTGGGCAATTTAACATGGGTTTCAATGACAGATGACATCTGTGTAGTGAGACCTAAACAAAATCTTTCTACGAAACATAGCGTAGCGGAATGTGACAAGTTGTTCCAATTGTAACTAAATGGAAAGTAAAGACGGACATGATGGAGGTGTTCCGATTGAACCCACGAATACATTTACGTGGCCGAGGTTTTCCGAATACATAATCAAAACCGGCTGAGGCATTCCGAATGGTTTTAGACTGTTCGATAGACTGGGGAAGTAATCGCTATTATGTCCTATATGGGTTTGGTTGCGCAGATACTAATAGGAAACCAGTTAAAAACAATAAATATAAAATAACTTTCCGATCTCTTACAAAGATTAGTTATTTGCATTTTGATACATAATACAATATGCTGAAATTTCTGGCGACACGTGATTAGGTTTTGACTTGCCCTACCCTATTTTAACTCGCCATGGACGATCGGGCAATCGTAAAGTGCACACCCTTGACGTGACTAGACGCAGGCGAATCCAGAACGGCCGATGGCATTGTTTCTCTGCGGTTCACTGAGACGTGGCATGTCCTGGATTGTCAACTGTCGGCCAGATACAGAGGCCAGGCAAGCGAACACCCTGCACTTTTATACTGTCGGTGTTCATGTTGCACGTGCAGACAACGCACGTGCAGTGGTGACATGGTTTGCACGTGGCTGCGTTTTTGCGAATATTCACATTTTGGAACTTTATTGTACAGTAGCTGCGTTTTATCGAATGTAACCGTGGGAATGTGTTTGGGACATGCAATGACCTTATATTCACAAAGCATGAACCGGTAGGAAACATAAAATCGGAGTTATAACCCATTTGTACCCTTTTGCGTTTCTTTTTTTGAAGAGTATATATATATATATATATAATTTTATGTCATACACCTTTGTTGAACGTCCACTAGCCGATGCTTTTCGCGCAGGAGTATCATTAAATGTTAATTATTTCAGTCATTGTATTCAGTTAACTGTACTTATAGCCTACCTCGGATTGTCGCTCAGTTTGGAAGGTCGGGTAGTTAGTATGTTTCATACTTTCAGGAAATTAATACGAAAATTAATACATAAAAAAACAAACATTGTGAGTGTCACTGTTTTACCAATGTTAGCCATGCCTCTTTTAAAATGACAGAAAAGCAGATATATTTTGTTATAAAATGAATTTAAGAGCATGTACAAATTAACAAACAGTAAACGTTCTTCTTACCTTTCACCAACTTATGTAGCATTACAAAACGAAGACAGTTTACTCAAACTAAATGGACTCAAATTTAGTAATCACTGAAATATCGTCACTGATCTCGGTTAGGACTCAAAAGGCCCAGGATGTCTCAGTTAGGACTCGACAGGCCCAGGATGTCTCGGTTAGGACTCGACAGGTCCAGGATGTCTCGGTTAGGACTCGACAGGTCCAGGATGTCTCGGTTAGGACTCTACAGGTCCAGGATGTCTCGGTTAGGACTCGACAGGTCCAGGTTGTCTCGGTTAGGACTCTACAGGTCCAGGATGTCTCGGTTAGGACTCAACAGGTCCAGGATGTCTCGGTTAGGACTCGACAGGTCCAGGATGTCAAGGTTAGGACTCGACAGGTCCAGGATGTCTCGGTTAGGACTCGGCAGGTCCAGGTTGTCTCGGTTAGGACTCGGCAGGTCCAGGTTGTCTCGGTTAGGACTCGGCAGGTCCAGGATGTCTCGGTTAGGACTCTACGGGTCCAGGATGTCTGGGTTAGGACTCGACAGGTCCAGGTTGTCTCGGTTAGGACTCGACAGGTCCAGGATGTCTCGGTTAGGACTCTACAGGTCCAGGTTGTCTCGGTTAGGACTCGACAGGTCCAGGTTGTCTCGGTTAGGACTCGGCAGGTCCAGGATGTCTCGGTTAGGACTCTACGGGTCCAGGATGTCTGGGTTAGGACTCGACAGGTCCAGGTTGTCTCGGTTAGGACTCGACAGGTCCAGGATGTCTCGGTTAGGACTCTACAGGTCCAGGTTGTCTCGGTTAGGACTCGACAGGTCCAGGTTGTCTCGGTTAGGACTCGACAGGTCCAGGTTGTCTTGGTTAGGACTCTACAGGTCCAGGTTGTCGGTCTGTCGTCCGGACCTCGGCTTAATAATGCAAATGGGTGAATTTGCACCCCACAAAAATGAACAGTTGACCTTTTTAGTTTAAAACTATCTTTCTGGGGTTTTTTGCCTGCCCGAAGCCCACCTTCATTGCTGTGTCTTGTTTTTTTTGTACTGCCACGCCTCCTAGTTTAGCGTCGATCCAGCTGGTACATCACGCTCATCAAATAATTATAAGGTGCGGTTGTTTGATTGTGGATGTGCACGTGACTAAATACTCAATAGCGGGAATGTTGTAATACAGCTGCATGTTTACTTTAACTTTGTGGAAGCCCAGTGGAACATTTACCTTGGCTCATATTGCCTTCGTGTATAACTGAAAGATGATTTAAGAATAAAGTAAACAGAGCGAACAAAACGGTGACATGATTAATGTACTCAAGGCCATTTTCTTCCTCAATTTCAGTTGTCTAGCTGAGAAAAAAATAGAAGGACGCCGCGCCCTGCTCATGGGCGGATCCAGGACATTTTTTGTTGTTGTTTGTTTGTTTTGGGTTGTTTTGTTTTGTTTTGTTTGTTTGTTGTTGTGTTTTTGTTTTTGTTGTTGTTGTTAGGTGTTTTTTTTTTTGGGGGGGGGGGGGGGGGGGGGGGCAAGAAAAAGGTGCACATTGACTCGTTAAAAGGGCATCTTAATGAAAGCTTTAAAGGGACAGAGCCTAGTGTTTAAACACTTAAGACATCATTTTCACCGTGACCCTAGTTTCAGCCCGTAAAAACGCACTGTCACGGGGATTCTATAATTCCCGTAACTGAGTAAAAGACGATTATCAAAAATCTCTCCTAACTGTATATCTATTAGATCTCTCTGTAACAGGCTGTTAAACCTAGTATGGCTCGTCTCTAGGTATGATCAGAGATACGATCTTATATAAAGTATATATAATATAGCACGTTAGTTCTCTAGAAAACACAACAAAAACACAATACACTTTGGAATCTGTATTCATCTACGCTGACAAATGTACAGCCGTAGTAGTCAATTAATAACAACAATAATAACAACCCAGAACTGATCACTTAATTAGTTAATCTCTAGGTGTCTAGTTACACAATATGCGAATCACCTCACCGTTACACCACACCCACACGTGTGATAATTGAGAAACGCTTACAGGAGAAGTTAATTAATAAAGGAATTACAACACCATTCCTAACTGGTTAATTTATAATTAACCCTTACTACTCGTTCAGTAACGTGTGATAATTTAGAACGCTTCTTGGGGAACTTAATTAATAAAGGAATTACAGCTCTATTCCTAACGGGTTAATTTTTAATTAACCCTAACTACTCTTTCAGTAATCTTGTAACACAGAATTAATACTTATCACAATAAAGACAATAACCTACAGTTTACCCAGGTCTTCTAGGATGACTGGCTAAGCTTTATATTACCAAATACTCATATAATGTTAGAACAATAAGTCTACGATTTACTTCGTCAGATGACCGAAGACACTGTCTAAAGAATATTGGTATAATACAGTATTAAAATATTTAAGTCACATCAATCACATCAAGGTTATACACAGAGCAGAAATGATATTTACCAAAGTCCAAACGGACTAACGTTCCCAGGAGCCGTCCTAAATTCGTTCTCCTAGATATCTCTAAATCCTAGCTATTTATTCCAAAATCAGAATTGGCCTGGGGGAACAAGGCGGCACCTCACGTATCATCTCATATTTCATCTCTCCTAGCGTAGGTATTATTTCTCTCTGATCGTCAGACTACTGACGCCATCGTCGCCAAAATCACGGTCGTCGAAACCGCACTCGCACTCGCAGAGGTATTACGTAACTACTCGCCACATGGCCTCCACACCTCGCTAAGTGCATATTGGAAAGCCAGATCGCGCAAAGTATTACGTAACAAGTTGTCCACCTGGGCTACGGGCAATAAACTGCACACGGCCCTCTAACACAAATAAAATCGCCACAGGCGAAAACAAATTAAGAGCATGTACCGTGACACACCCCCACCTCAAAAAGGATATTTCCTCTACTCTAGGAATAGGGAAATATACTACACTAAAACAAAAAGGTGCGTTAACCGACGCATACGGGCATTTATAACACATGTAATAATAAGGTGACTACCAGTAATCACACTGAGTCTCTGAGTCCCTGGTATACAAAAATATATATAAACAAAACAGAAATAAAGAATGTCAACACATTATCATAACGTTCAACTTCGGGACAGGGCATCAGCGATTACACTGGATGTGCCCTTGATATGTCCAATGGTAAATGGGAATTCCTGCAGACGAAGACTCCATCTCAAAACTCTCTGGTTGGAGGCTTTCATTAGGATGGTCCAGTCCGTCTTCATCTTCTGGGAACAGCACAGCTCCAGCACCCACGTCACTGGCACCCACAGCTAGCTTGAACGGCACTCGGTAGTCTGGTGCTGCCATGACGGGAGACGAGTAGCGCCTCTGCTTGAGACGGTTGAATGACTTCTCGCATTCACCTGACCAATGGAACTTCGTGTTCTTCCTTTTCAGCGTCGCACGTTTTCCAGGTTTTCTCCGATAGGCATGCTGTCGAATCTGTGTAGCGTTGGGTTCCAAGCGCACATCTTGGCTTAAGGTATTGGTAACCGTTGGAAGGTTCTGGCAAAAGGAAACATTGTCTTGTTTCAACGTAGTCAACTTTGCTCGCTGGGGGTTCAAGTCTGCTAGAATCTGGCCGTTGGCCAACTTGACCTCTGCAGTCTTGACGTCATCACCGGAAATTGAGTGTCTCTCAATTTGGACCGGTCCCTCTGGAACTATCGGCAGTCTGTCAAAATAACCTTTTAGCAAATTGATGTGACAATACCTACTTTTCCTAACCCTATCAGGAGTGTTTATCACATACCCTGTCTCATTAACCCGTTTGTGCACAACATAGGGCCCGAAATACCTGTTCTGTAATGAACCCCGTTTAATGGGAAGGTACAGCAGCACCTTATCCCCTGGTTTAAATTCCCGACTCTTAGCCTTCCTATCAAACACTGATTTTATTTTGCTCTGAGCATGGCTCAGTTGCGTCCTAGCTAGTTCGGTCGCCGGCAACCTCCGATTTCTAACTCTCTTATTTATTAATGCTCCCTTGTCCACAGTTAACAAGGTAGTGCGAGCTGCCAACAAAATTGGATCAGCCCCCTGCTCTAGTACTAACTCTTGTCTAATACAAGGTAAGTCCCCTGTATCAAACACAACTGGTTCAATTCCCCTCTGCGGGAGATCACCATGTTCTACCACATTTACTTTGTCAGTTGACTTATCTACCATTTTACTGACAACCTCATCCACTCCACTTTCATGGCTCACACACGTATCAGACAAATCACAAATATCCTCTAGATCCCGTGATAACCTACTGCTCATATCCCTAGTCATTACACACGCAGGATATTTAATCTCATCAACCTCACACTCTTCGATTGCTAACGTGCTGTCTTTAATTAACAGTTGGTCACATTTCGGCTGACAACACTGACTAGTCAAATCATTTCCCAACAAAACTCCTATGTTTTCAACAGGCAAGTCCTTCACAACACCCATAATGACTGGTCCCGTCACAAACTTCGAACACAAGAAAACCTTATGTAACCTGACAACCATATTTTCTCCAGTAACCGAGGTTAAAACCAAACTACGTCCTATGTCTGAATTTTCAATACCAGCTAAACACTCTTGCGTTATCAGACTCTGACTACACCCGGTATCTCTATAGATTGATATAGCCTTAGGACACAACTCTTGTTTCACATCACAAACCATACCAGTGGACACATACGGGTTTACTTTCTCTGCCATGGGACTAACCATTAACTCACTCGCTAACGGAGCTGACCTCACTAAACCGACCACTTGCGCATTATCGCGTTTCCTTTTAAAACAGTCCCCGATAAGATGGTTATCCTTTTTACAGTAACTGCAATGTGGACGAAAAGTTCGTGCATTGGCTGATAATGCAGGTCTATCCTTACTTTGCCCACCAGGTGCATTCCTGGCCTGACTAGCTGACCAACTAGATGACTCTCCCCGATAGTTACTTTCCCGGGAAAAACCTGGCTGAAATTTCTTCTTATCACCCTGTTGTACAGCGCTACCCTGTACTGCCTGAGCTTTGTGTATTAACACGTAATCATCTGCCACTATGCCTGCCTCCTCTATCTTTTTGACATCACGATCCTCTAAATGAATACGTAAGCTAACTGGTAATCCATTTTTAATGTCCTGTAAGATCAACAACTCCCGTAACTCGGTATATGACTCTACCTGATGAGAAACAACCCATTTATCAAACATCCCTGCCTTCTTAGCCACAAATTCACTATAAGACTGACCCTGCGTTTTTCTCAACTCGCTATACCGTAACCGATAATCCTCAGGTCGTAATTCATAAGCCCTCAACACTGCAGCCTTAACTAAGTCGTACTGACTTGCTCGCTCATCACTCATTGAATTATAAGCTATACTAGCCTTCCCCTTAAACTTAGACACGGCTAACAATGTCCACTTAGACTCCGGCCATTTTAGCTGCTTAGCGGCCCGTTCAAAAAGTTGAAAGAACATATCTATTTCCTCGTCATCAAATACCGGCACTGATCTATAAGCCTCCGACATGTTAAACCCATTTCCGGCTTCTCGTCTGACTTCTTCAGTATTCAACTTTAACTCATGTTCCACTTTTAATTTTTCTAACTGGAATTCTCTATTCCTTTCTTCTTTCTCTCTATCCCTATCTTCTCTTTCTCTCTCTCTCTCTCTCTCTCTCTCTCTCTCTCTCTCTCTCTATCCCTCTCTTCTCTCTCTCCCTTTCTCTATCCCTCTCTCTATCTTCCCTATCTCTCTCTCTATCTTCTCTATCCCTCTCTCTATCTTCTCTATCTCTACCTTCTTTCTCTCTCTCTCTCTATCTAATGCACGTTCTTCTCTTTCTCTCTCTTTCTCTTCTCTATCCCTATCTCTCTCTTCTCTCTCTCTATCTAACTCAAGCTTTTTAAAAGCTAATTGTTGTTCCACACTTAACTCATTTATCTCTATCTCTGGAACAATCTCACTGTCTTCCATAACAGGCCTATCACCAAAAACTTCCTGGATAATAATTGTCTTTATATCACCTAAAGTTTTAGCTGATGTTAAATCAATTTCTCGCTCACCCGCGATTTCAACTAACTCGGCCTTACGTGCTCGCTTGATCTCCACTACACTGAGCGTAGGCCTATCCAGCAAATTCTTATCCATGTTTAGATATGACGCACTTATTACTAATTAATTTTCTAGTGAACAACGTGCTACTTCTGGTAAATTTGTAAAAATAATTTATAAAGCCCCCATTTACAAACAATACTTTTTTAAATATGCATGTCCCGTTTCAGATCCCGGACGAGCCCCCAATTTTCTACTCCTGTCACGGGGATTCTATAATTCCCGTAACTGAGTAAAAGACGATTATCAAAAATCTCTCCTAACTGTATATCTATTAGATCTCTCTGTAACAGGCTGTTAAACCTAGTATGGCTCGTCTCTAGATATGATCAGAGATACGATCTTATATAAAGTATATATAATATAGCACGTTAGTTCTCTAGAAAACACAACAAAAACACAATACACTTTGGAATCTGTATTCATCTACGCTGACAAATGTACAGCCGTAGTAGTCAATTAATAACAACAATAATAACAACCCAGAACTGATCACTTAATTAGTTAATCTCTAGGTGTCTAGTTACACAATATGCGAATCACCTCACCGTTACACCACACCCACACGTGTGATAATTGAGAAACGCTTACAGGAGAAGTTAATTAATAAAGGAATTACAACACCATTCCTAACTGGTTAATTTATAATTAACCCTTACTACTCGTTCAGTAACGTGTGATAATTTAGAACGCTTCTTGGGGAACTTAATTAATAAAGGAATTACAGCTCTATTCCTAACGGGTTAATTTTTAATTAACCCTAACTACTCTTTCAGTAATCTTGTAACACAGAATTAATACCTATCACAATAAAGACAATAACCTACAGTTTACCCAGGTCTTCTAGGATGACTGGCTAAGCTTTATATTACCAAATACTCATATAATGTTAGAACAATAAGTCTACGATTTACTTCGTCAGATGACCGAAGACACTGTCTAAAGAATATTGGTATAATACAGTATTAAAATATTTAAGTCACATCAATCACATCAAGGTTATACACAGAGCAGAAATGATATTTACCAAAGTCCAAACGGACTAACGTTCCCAGGAGCCGTCCTAAATTCGTTCTCCTAGATATCTCTAAATCCTAGCTATTTATTCCAAAATCAGAATTGGCCTGGGGGAACAAGGCGGCACCTCACGTATCATCTCATATTTCATCTCTCCTAGCGTAGGTATTATTTCTCTCTGATCGTCAGACTACTGACGCCATCGTCGCCAAAATCACGGTCGTCGAAACTGCACTCGCAGAGGTATTACGTAACTACTCGCCACATGGCCTCCACACCTCGCTAAGTGCATATTGGAAAGCCAGATCGCGCAAAGTATTACGTAACAAGTTGTCCACCTGGGCTACGGGCAATAAACTGCACACGGCCCTCTAACACAAATAAAATCGCCACAGGCGAAAACAAATTAAGAGCATGTACCGTGACACGCACACTAAGTTTGGTTAATTTACAACCCTGTAACAAATTGGGATACAACAGAGTGAAACAAGAGTCTGTGACGTTGAAATTCTCTTAAAAATAGACTAAAACGCGACTCCATAACTGTTACTTCTCAGACGCACGTGCGTTTTTAAAAATATGAAAAAAATGCACTTTGTGGTATTAGAAAGACCAGGATAACCTGAAACACTTCGGATGTACGTAAATGGATACTCTAAACAATAAAATACAAGTAATGTTTGACTTCAGTGATCATAAACGGTTCTAATAGTGAAAAATATGCCTTAGTGTTTAAAAACGTGGGTCTGTCACTTTAATACATTTTGCAGTTAATATGAATGCGTTTGTGTGCATATCACAGTGTACGAACGGAAGTGTACGCTAAATGACTAGCTGTGGTTTTCTGGACCGCTAGCTGCATTAATAGAGATTATTATATGAGCTTGCAGGCCCGTCGGAGCATTTTTGTTTAAGTGGGGTGAGCTAATGATCAGGGTCGATGTTAAGCATGACAAGATGTGCTTTGCCAGAGGATGTGTAGCGGAGTCCGGGGAAATTTTAAAATTGGATGGCTTTAAACACCGTTTCTTGGCATCTGAATTGCAAAATTAACCATTTTTAAACAATAATTTAAACAAAAATAAATTTCTCGGCATCTTGATAGCAAAATTAACAATTTTCAGACAGTGATCAGTTCCTCTTTTGCAGTGTCATAGGCCAGAAATTATTATTTAGAAGAGTTCAATCCCGTTACTCTTAGATCTCAATCACTAAATCGTGAATTTTAACGGTGACTGCCGTCGAAATGACCAGGGGCGGGAGAACGGGTGAGGGGGACCCAAGAAAAAGCCATAGAATCAACTTTGCTTCGTATATAAGTATGACTTGACATATATTTCATTGCGACTTTGATCAATTTTTTTAAAGGACACTATTCTAGGGACGGCTCTGTCTAGGTAGGGCAGATATACATGAAAACGATACAAAAGGGCACTTGCAAGAACTTGTAAATTAAACTTTAAAAAGTACTATTCTAGGGACGGCTCGATCTAGGTAGGACAGTTATGGCAGTTAGACATAATTAAAAAAACAAAAAACGATACAAAGGGCAGGCGCGGGAGGGGGGGTTAGGGGGTCGAACCCTCCCCCCCCCCCCCCCCTCCGCTCAAGGCGAATTTTTTTTTCATATCCCAATTTTTAATGTAATTTCTTTCCAAAAAAATGTGGTCAGAAAGCAGCTCGGCTAGCCAGCAGAAAACACCTCAAAATAGCCCTAGAAGGGGTCAATTTTTCTAGATTTTCGGACCCCCCGCCACGCACTTCGCGCCAGCGGCGCTCGCGGTGTCGGACTTCACCAGACACCTCGACCCCCCCCCCCCCCACCCCCAATCAAAATTTCCTTCGCACGCCCCTGAAGGGGCACTTGTAAAGTATAGCTTTAATGGGCACTATTCTAGGGACGGCTCGGTCTAAGTAGAGCAGATATATATATATATATATATATATATATATATATATATATAGTGATTTCCCTAAAAATTTGGCATGGCATGGTAGACCAAACACTTTTGGGGCATTTTCACCATTTTCGGGGCACTTGTATTTCATTAAAAATACACAAAAATTAATTGAAATAAACATTAATGTAATTTATGAGCTTGCTTTAATAAATGAATGGCAAAAGATATAAAAGGCATATTTTATTAATTAATAATACTTTTTTGGATGTTTTATAAAGGCAATTTTAGAATTAATTACTGAAAAAGGCTTGTTTAATCTCAGGGCAGCACTATTGAGGCATGGTGCTGCACCATGCTAAAACAAGCTAGGGAAAACACTAATATATATATATATATGTATATATGTGTGTGTCTGTGTGTGTCTCTCTCTCTCTCTCTCTCTCTCTCTCTCTCTCTCTCTCTCTCTCTCTCTCTCTCTCTCTCTCTCTCTCTCTCTCTGTGTGTGTGTACGCGCGCGCCCCACTTTTTGGCACCTTCCTACGTCACTGCAAGGTTAACTAGCGTTCATTGCATAAAGGCGATCTTTGAGCAGAGACACCCAGCTGAAATTATAGGCCCATTTTACAAAGACTGGTTTATCTTGGACAATGCCATGTGCAACTACATACATCTAATATTATGCTTAAACACCTGCGTTTAAGAAAAATGGGCTTCGTACATTTAGCAACACTAAACAGAACTAACATCCATCATATTTATATGTTAAACATTTGGGGGCACTTTGAAGTTTGGGGGAAAGGAAGTCTTCACCCCTTACACCTTCAAATTAGGACCTGCACCTGTACTATTTTGAAGGGCCACTCATAAAGTACGTATGCCCAGAGGGGAGAGGGTTCACGTATGAAGAATACGGGGATGTGAAGAGATTCGCCGACAGTACAGGTTGCTTTTATTAGTGTAAAATGTATGCAATCTTACCTCCTAATTTTAACCGATGTATTGTTCAGCGTGGAAGATCAATGTACACCCGTATGTGTGTGGGGGATGGGGCTATACATGGGGGATGGGGCTATACATGGGGGAGGGTTAAAACAAATCCCCGATCATGTCTGTACCTACTTTATGGATGGCCCCTAAGCAAGATAAACGTCGCTGTCTTCTGACGGTACGCCACATTTTAATGGAGTGTTATCATCTCAAAGAAACTTTTATTACAATTTTTACCTGATACTGACTTTTATTCTAAATTTTAATTTTATCGATCTGTGATGTTTGTATTTTTACACAGTTCTTTACATTGTGTTTTTATTTAACTTTTTAATTTTTATATCGATGTTGATCATCACATTAGTTTATTTGCATTTACCATAGTTTGACACCCAATAGCCGATGTATTTCTCGTGCTGGGGTGTCGTTAAACATCTATTCTATTCTATTCTATTCATAAGCAAGATACTGATACTGATGTACTGATACCTTTAAAAACGTGATACATTTTAATTATTTAAATTAAAACAATTTTCAAAATCACCAAAACAGTAATAAGTCAAGAATAGTTTTTACACAGTTACATTTTATTTTAGAGAATTTATATAAAAAACACAAGTAAATGATACAACAATACTAACATTTACCGTATGATTACTAATACTAATAGCTTCAGTAAATGATACAAGAATACTAACATTTACCGTATGATTACTAATACTAATAGCTTTAGTAAATGATACAAGATTACTAATACTACTAGCTTTAGTAAATGATACAACAATACTAACATTTACCGTATGATTACTAATACTAATAGCTTTAGTAAATGATACAACAATACTAACATTTACCGTATGATTACTAATACTAATAGCTTTAGTAAATGATACAAGATTACTAATACTACTAGCTTTAGTAAATGATACAAGAATACTAACATTTACCGTATGATTACTAATACTACTAGATTTAGTAAATGATACAAGAATACTAACATTTACCGTATGATTACTAATACTAATAGCTTTAGTAAATGATACAAGAATACTAACATTTACCGTATGATTACTAATACTAATAGCTTTAGTAAATGATACAAGAATACTAACATTTACCGTATGATTACTAATACTAATAGCTTTAGTAAATGATACAAGATTACTAATACTACTAGCTTTAGTAAATGATACAACAATACTAACATTTACCGTATGATTACTAATACTAATAGCTTTAGTAAATGATACAAGAATACTAACATTTACCGTATGATTACTAATACTACTAGCTTTAGTAAATGATACAAGAATACTAACATTTACCGTATGATTACTAATACTACTAGCTTTAGTAAATGATACAAGAATACTAACATTTACCGTATGATTACTAATACTAATAGCTTTAGTAAATGATACAAGATTACTAATACTACTAGCTTTAGTAAATGATACAACAATACTAACATTTACAGTATGATTACTAATACTACTAGCTTTAGTAAATGATACAAGAATACTAACATTTACCGTATCATTACTAATACTACTAGCTTTAGTAAATCATACAAGAATACTAACATTTACCGTATGATTACTAATACTAATAGCTTTAGTAAATGATACAAGATTACTAATACTAATAGCTTTAGTAAATGATACAAGAATACTAACATTTACCGTATGATTACTAATACTAATAGTTTGAGCTTGGTACTTACTCGGGTCAACATTTTCATATCAAACACATAAAATAATACGTTTAAAAGATACACAGTAAGTATAAGAATAATTACAGCTAGAAAAATGTAAGATTATCAAGTTAAAATAAAACGGATGGCTTGGATTAGACAGAGCATATGAAATAATGTCCACGCCATTGAAGTGAAGGGGAAGGGGTGATGTAAATAGGCAGGTTATGTATACGAAACAAAAGTTATGTATTGTAAATCTACACATGTACCATAATATTAGCTATAATGAAGATTACAAACATCACTGACTGACAGCCACAAACATGACACTTAAGTTATGTTTATTACATGACAACAAGTGCTGAAATGGACAGTTAAATATCGGGGGGGGGGGGGGGGGGGGGGAACTGACATACAGTACGAACTGGTTTAATGTGGGCAGGTGGTGACTTGGCCTGTGTATGATAAGTATACGATAAGTGTATGATAAGTATACGATAAGTTAAGTACTGTAAATATGTACATGTAATTACAAGCCTCTTCATTTTTGTCCCCCCCCCCCCCCCCCCCCCCCCCGAACCCGATTGATGGTTAACCTAGGTACTAACTGCATTTAATCGGGATGTATGGTATTATGGATATACCAATGTATTATAATTCAAAGGGTAAACAATACGTATCAGTGGTGGATTTAAGGGGGGGGGGGGGCAGGGGGTCAAGCCCTCTCGAAATTTTGCGACAGTTATTTTATTTTTTTCGTTGGAGAATCTGAGGAATCCCTTAGGGATGTATATGCCCTTCGGCCACATGTATCACGTTACAACATTATCTTACCACGTAGTATTTAGTATAAATATGACGGTGTTGTAAATAATATATTATTGTTATATTATGGGAACCTGTATCACGTTACAACATTATCTTACCACGTAGTATTTAGTATAAATATGACACGTTACAACATTATCTTACCAGTATAAATATGACAGTGTTGTAAATAATATATTATTGTTATATTATGGGAACCTGTATCACGTTACAACATTATCTTACCACGTAGTATTTAGTATAAATATGACGGTGTTGTAAATAATATATTATTGTTATATTATGGGAACCTGTATCACGTTACAACATTATCTTACCACGTAGTATTTAGTATAAATATGACGGTGTTGTAAATAATATATTATTGTTATATTATGGGAACCTGTATCACGTTACAACAGTATCTTACCACATAGTATTTAGTATAAATATGACGGTGTTGTAAATAATATATTATTGTTATATTATGGGAACCTGTATCACGTTACAACATTATCTTACCACATAAATATGACACCTTATCTTACCACCCTAGTATTTAGTATAAATATGACGGTGTTGTAAATAATATATTGTTGTTATATTACGGGAACCTGTATCACGTTACAACAGTATCTTACCACCTAGTATTTAGTATAAATATGACGGTGTTGTAAATAATATATTGTTGTTATATTACGGGAACCTGTATCACGTTACATTATCTTACCACCTAGTATTTAGTATAAATATGACGGTGTTGTAAATAATATATTGTTGTTATATTACGGGAACCTGTATCACGTTACATTATCTTACCACCTAGTATTTAGTATAAATATGACGGTGTTGTAAATAATATATTGTTGTTATATTACGGGAACCTGTATCACGTTACATTATCTTACCACCTAGTATTTAGTATAAATATGACGGTGTTGTAAATAATATGTTGTTGTTATATTACGGGAACCTGTATCACGTTACATTATCTTACCACCTAGTATTTAGTATAAATATGACGGTGTTGTAAATAATATGTTGTTGTTATATTACGGGAACCTGTATCACGTTACATTATCTTACCACCTAGTATTTAGTATAAATATGACGGTGTTGTAAATAATATGTTGTTGTTATATTACGGGAACCTGTATCACGTTACATTATCTTACCACCTAGTATTTAGTATAAATATGACGGTGTTGTAAATAATATGTTGTTGTTATATTACGGGAACCTGTATCACGTTACATTATCTTACCACCTTGTATTTAGTATAAATATGACGGTGTTGTAAATAATATGTTGTTGTTATATTACGGGAACCTGTATCACGTTACATTATCTTACCACCTAGTATTTAGTATAAATATGACGGTGTTGTAAATAATATGTTGTTGTTATATTACGGGAACCTGTATCACGTTACATTATCTTACCACCTAGTATTTAGTATAAATATGACGGTGTTGTAAATAATATGTTGTTGTTATATTACGGGAACCTGTATCACGTTACATTATCTTACCACCTAGTATTTAGTATTCGGGGCTCATCTACTAATACTAGTGTTAAAGGGTAACTTTACATCTACTAATACCAGTGTTAAAGGGTAACTTTACATCTACTAATACCAGTGTTAAAGGGTAACTTTACATCTACTAATACCAGTGTTAAAGGGTAACTTTACATCTACTAATACCAGTGTTAAAGGGTAACTTTACATCTACTAATACCAGTGTTAAAGGGTAACTTTACATCTACTAATACCAGTGTTAAAGGGTAACTTTATATCTACTAATACCAGTGTTAAAGGGTAACTTTACATCTACTAATACCAGTGTTAAA
Organism: Gigantopelta aegis; assembly: GCF_016097555.1. Taxonomy (NCBI): domain Eukaryota; kingdom Metazoa; phylum Mollusca; class Gastropoda; order Neomphalida; family Peltospiridae; genus Gigantopelta; species Gigantopelta aegis. The sequence continues at coordinate 46,609,977 of NC_054705.1, read as the reverse complement.
GGGTAACTTTATATCTACTAATACTAGTGTAACTTTATAACAAACAACGATAAAGTTAAACTTTGTTTTCTTTAATGACACATTGATTTAATAACCATCGGCTACTGGATGTCAAATATTTGGTCATTTTGACACAGTCATAGAGAGGAAACCCGCTACATTTTTTCCATTAGAAGTAAGAGATATTTTATATACACCGTTCCACAGACAGGATAGCACAGCCTTTGATATACCAGTCGTGGTGCACCGGGTGGAACAAGAAATAGCCCAACGGGTCCACTGACAGGGATTGATCCTAGATCTACCACCCATCAGGCATGCACTTTACCACTGGGCTACACCCAACCCCCTTATAATAACGAAAGTTACAATCAGACAAAACATTTTTTTTGTCAAGTTGTAGTCAAAAATCAGGAGATGACAGTTTGTAAAAAATATATTGAAAATCCTGCATTAAATTGCTTTCAGGCTAAACGGAAAAAATACTAATGAGTTAATGCCCTTGAACAGTGATGCAATTTGTATGAAAAAAATTTCTCATTTGCAGCTGTGTAGTGATATATAAACAGTGACCAAGAATGACATCACATACACGTATAAACAGTGACCAAGAATGACATCACATACATGTATAAACAGTGACCAAGAATGACATCACATACATATATAAACAGTGACCAAGAATGACATCACATACATGTATAAACAGTGACCAAGAATGACATCACATACATATATAAACAGTGACCAAGAATGACATCACATACATGTATAAACAGTGACCAAGAATGACATCACATACATGTATAAACAGTGACCAAGAATGACATCACATACATGTATAAACAGTGACCAAGAATGACATCACATACATGTATAAACAGTGACCAAGAATGACATCACATACATGTATAAACAGTGACCAAGAATGACATCACATACATATATAAAACAGTGACCAAGAATGACATCACATACATGTATAAACAGTGACCAAGAATGACATCACATACATGTATAAACAGTGACCAAGAATGACATCACATACATGTATAAACAGTGACCAAGAATGACATCACATACATGTATAAACAGTGACCAAGAATGACATCACATACATATATAACAGTGACCAAGAATGACATCACATACATGTATAAACAGTGACCAAGAATGACATCACATACATGTATAAACAGTGACCAAGAATGACATCACATACATGTATAAACAGTGACCAAGAATGACATCACATACATGTATAAACAGTGACCAAGAATGACATCACATACATGTATAAACAGTGACCAAGAATGACATCACATACATGTATAAACAGTGACCAAGAATGACATCACATACATGTATAAACAGTGACCAAGAATGACATCACATACATGTATAAACAGTGACCAAGAATGACATCACATACATGTATAAAACAGTGACCAAGAATGACATCACATACATATATAAACAGTGACCAAGAATGACATCACATACATGTATAAACAGTGACCAAGAATGACATCACATACATGTATAAACAGTGACCAAGAATGACATCACATACATGTATAAACAGTGACCAAGAATGACATCACATACATGTATAAACAGTGACCAAGAATGACATCACATACATATATAAACAGTGACCAAGAATGACATCACATACATATATAAACAGTGACCAAGAATGACATCACATACATGTATGGATAACAATGTCATCCTTCTTCTTGAACTAAGGTTTTGAATGTTTAACATTTTGTAAGAAGCGTTACATTTTACTCAGAATTGGGAAAACAAAGTAAACAGTAAAATAGATTGAAACTGTGCAGCTCATAGCTCATAACTTTATTATAAAGTTGATCTTTAAAATGTTGAAGGATGTAAAAGAAAAACGTTATGTGGAAGAAAAACTCCATAAGAACAAAATACTACCTACATTTATCAGACAAAAACACAGAGAGACAGCACCATAATATGTCCCTTATTTTAAAATGCAGTCACATAAAAAGTATCCAGTATTGCTATATATATAACATAAAATGTCCCTTATTTTAAAATGCATGCAAAATAATCCAATATGGCTTTATATAACACATAAAATACCCCTTATTTTAAAATGCATGCAAAATAATCCAATATGGCTTTATATAACACATAAAATAACATAACATAAAATATCCTGTATCTTAGTATACTGACATATACAACAATGATACAGTATGACGTGCACTGCACATCAAGTAGAGTTTGTCTAGATTGACACAGAACGTCTCTTTTAAGCAGCAGTTATTTTATTGTTTAGCCGCAACAATGGACTGTCTGACGTATTTCATAAAGCGGTGGACGTCTTGGAACGAGCAGTAGATCGGAACCGGGGCCACTCGTATCACATGGGGCAGTCGCTTGTCACACTGAAACCAAAATAAGAGTTCTCAATACATGTAGTAAATAGAGATTATTATACGAGCTTGTGTGTCGTACTGATTTTATGAAACGAGTGTCAAGTTTATTGTATTAGTCCTGACACAAGTTTATTGTATTAGTCCTGACACAAGTTTATTGTATTAGTCCTGACACAAGTTTATTGTATTAGTCCTGACACAAGTTTATTGTATTAGTCCTGACACAAGTTTATTGTATTAGTCCTGACACAAGTTTATTGTATTAGTCCTGACACAAGTTTTGTAAAATCAGTATGATTCACATGTGAGTGCAATAATTTCTTTATTACCCACATTATCCAAAATATTATTTTCATGAATAACAAGCTAGGACCGTATCAAAATATTTCAAAGCGTTTCGAGATCATTTAACCATTCTGTTTGCTATTTATTCTTTACCTTCCTCTCTTCTATCCCCCCCAACTATCCGTGTTATCTTTATTGTAATATTGTTCTAGCCATCTGGATGTATAACATGTATATTTGTTAAATGTAGGGAGAGGCCTTAATATAGGCACTTGCCTGTTGGCCAATCCCAAATTTGATTTGCTAATAAATATTGTTTAAACCAAAACATTTCAAATGTAACTAAAAACAGACGACAAAATGACATCATTTTGATAAGTGTTTACACTGGAGAAGCCGTATTAAGTTATGACATGGCTTCACAAAATTATGCCATCCGCTGTGCACGTGAACTCATTATGACACATGTGGGTCATACTGGTTATATTTCCCTGAATATCTGGAACTATGTGGATAATAATTAAAATTAACACCACTAACACACACTTAAAGGCAAATACATGATTTATAAGTGTATTATTATTAATAGTCTTGAAAGTAACATTGTAAACTCCAATAATTATCAATAGAGTTGCAATTAACATCCAACACAAACACTTAAATACGAATATTAATAGTAATAGTATTAAAATTAACATTGCCAACCCCAACACTGAAACAAAACAAATACTAACAGTATTGCAGTGAACATCCCAGAAAAGAACTTGATTACAAGTGTTATTAATAGGATTATCATTAACATTACTAACATTCACTTCAATATTAACAATTAGGCTTTAAGCTGGATGTCAAATATTAATAGGATTATCATTAACATTACTAACATTCACTTCAATATTAACAATTAGGCTTTAAGCTGCATGTCAAATTCACTTCAATATTAATAATTAGGCTTTAAGCTGGATGTCAAATATTAATAGGATTATCATTAACATTACTAACATTCACTTCAATATTAATAATTAGGCTTTAAGCTGGATGTCAAATATTAATAGGATTATCATTAACATTACTAACATTCACTTCAATATTAATAATTAGGCTTTAAGCTGGATGTCAAAAATTAACAGCAATTTGCTGAATTTGATCACAAAATCTGTAGCCTAAATATTCAAATTCAAGTAACATAAATATTGTTACATTTATGAATCCAGTCAAATTTCATAGCTCCTAACGTTCTAAACTGTAAAGTGTGCCCCTCTAAACACAGGATCCTGTCTAAACTGAACAAATATTAGGTGATCCAGTTTAGACAGGTTTCATCCTACTAATAACTGTAAAATATGAACTAAATTGCACCTTGTGTGTTTTGTGGATATCGATATCTGTAACTGTAAAATATGAACTAAGTTGCACCTTGTGTGTTTTGTGGATATCGATATCTGTAACTGTAAAGTATGAACTAAATTGCACCTTGTGTGTTTTGTGGATATCGATATCTGTAACTGTAAAGTATGAACTAAATTCCACCATGTGAATATCGATATCTGTAACTGTAAAGTATGAACTAAGTTCCACCTTGTGTGTTTTGTGGATATCGATATCTGTAACTGTAAAGTATGAACTAAATTCCACCATGTGAATATCGATATCTGTAACTGTAAAATACGAACTAAATTCCACCTTGTGTGTTTTGTGAATATCGATATCTGTAACTGTAAAGTATGAACTAAATTCCACCATGTGAATATCGATATCTGTAACTGTAAAATACGAACTAAATTCCACCTTGTGTGTTTTGTGAATATCGATATCTGTAACTGTAAAGTATGAACTAAGTTCCACCTTGTGTGTTTTGTGGATATCGATATCTGTAACTGTAAAATATGAACTAAGTTCCACCTTGTGTGTTTTGTGGATATCGATATCTGTAACTGTAAAGTATGAACTAAATTCCACCATGTGAATATCGATATCTGTAACTGTAAAATACGAACTAAATTCCACCTTGTGTGTTTTGTGAATATCGATATCTGTAACTGTAAAGTATGAACTAAGTTCCACCTTGTGTGTTTTGTGGATATCGATATCTGTAACTGTAAAATATGAACTAAGTTCCACCTTGTGTGTTTTGTGGATATCGATATCTGTAACTGTAAAGTATGAACTAAATTCCACCATGTGAATATCGATATCTGTAACTGTAAAGTATGAACTAAGTTCCACCTTGTGTGTTTTGTGGATATCGATATCTGTAACTGTAAAATATGAACTAAGTTCCACCTTGTGTGTTTTGTGGATATCGATATCTGTAACTGTAAAGTATGAACTAAATTCCACCATGTGAATATCGATATCTGTAACTGTAAAATACGAACTAAATTCCACCTTGTGTGTTTTGTGAATATCGATATCTGTAACTGTAAAGTATGAACTAAGTTCCACCTTGTGTGTTTTGTGGATATCGATATCTGTAACTGTAAAATATGAACTAAGTTCCACCTTGTGTGTTTTGTGGATATCGATATCTGTAACTGTAAAGTATGAACTAAATTCCACCATGTGAATATCGATATCTGTAACTGTAAAATACGAACTAAATTCCACCTTGTGTGTTTTGTGAATATCGATATCTGTAACTGTAAAGTATGAACTAAGTTCCACCTTGTGTGTTTTGTGGATATCGATATCTGTAACTGTAAAGTATGAACTAAATTTCACCTTGTGTGTTTTGTGGATATCGATATCTGTAACTGTAAAGTATGAACTAATTAGTTCCACCTTGTGTGTTTTGTGGATATCGATATCTGTAACTGTAAAATACGAACTAAATTTCACCTTGTGTGTTTTGTGGGTATCGATATCTGTAACTGTAAAGTATGAACTAAGTTCCACCTTGTGTGTTTTGTGGATATCGATATCTGTAACTGTAATATGAACTAAATTGCACCTTGTGCGTTTTGTGGATATCAATATCTGTAACTGTAAAGTATGAACTAAATTGCACCTTGTGTTTTTTGTGAATATCGATATCTGTAACTGTAAAGTATGAACTAAGTTCCACCTTGTGTGTTTTGTGGATATCGATATCTGTAACTGTAATATGAACTAAATTGCACCTTGTGTGTTTTGTGGATATCAATATCTGTAACTGTAAAGTATGAACTAAATTGCACCTTGTGTGTTTTGTGAATATCGATATCTGTAACTGTAAAGTATGAACTAAGTTCCACCTTGTGTGTTTTGTGGATATCGATATCTGTAACTGTAATATGAACTAAATTGCACCTTGTGTGTTTTGTGGATATCAATATCTGTAACTGTAAAGTATGAACTAAATTGCACCGTGTGTGTTTTGTGGATATCGATATCTGTAACTGTAAAGTATGAACTAAATTCCACCTTGTGGATATCGATATCTGTAACTGTAAAATATGAACTAAATTCCACCTTGTGTCTTTTGTGGATATCGATATCTGTAACTGTAAAGTATGAATTAAATTGCACCTTGTGGATATCAATATCTGTAACTGTAAAATATGAACTAAATTTCACCTTGTGTGTTTTGTGGATATCGATATCTGTAACTGTAAAGTATGAACTAAATTCCACCTTGTGTGTTTTGTGGATATCGATATCTGTAACTAAATATCAAACTGCAAACATCAGTAATTGTACAGTATTATTTAAACCACATTCTTCATCTGGTGATTGTCACTTACTTTGTTGTTGTTAATGCATGTAACTGTAAATATCAAACTGGAAACATCAGTAATTGTACAGTATTATTTAAACCACATTCTTTATCTGGTGATTGTCACTTACTTTGTTGTTGTTAATGCATGTAACTGTAAATATCAAACTGGAAACATCAGTAATTGTACAGTATTATTTAAACTACATTCTTTATCTGGTGATTGTCACTTACTTTGTTGTTGTTAATGCATGTAACTGTAAATATCAAACTGGAAACATCAGTAATTGTACAGTATTATTTAAACCACATTCTTTATCTGGCGATTGTCACTTACTTTGTTGTTGTTAATGCATGTACAGTATTATTTAAACCACATTCTTTATCTGGCGATTGTCACTTACTTTGTTGTTGTTAATGCATGTAACTGTAAATATCAAACTGGAAACATCAGTAATTGTACAGTATTATTTAAACCACATTCTTTATCTGGTGATTGTCACTTACTTTGTTGTTGTTAATGCATGTAACTGTAAATATCAAACTGGAAACATCAATAATTGTACAGTATTATTTACACCACATTCTTTATCTGGTGATTGCCACTTACTTTGTTTGACCGGCCTCGGTGGCGTCGTGGCAGGCCATCAGTCTACAGGCTGGTAGGTACTGGGTTCGGATCCCAGTCGAGGCATGGGATTTTTAATCCAGATACCGACTCCAAACCCTGTGTGAGTGCTCCGCAAGGCTCAATGGGTAGGTATAAACCACTTGCACCGACCAGTGATCCATAACTGGTTCAACAAAGGCCATGGTTTGTGCTATCCTGCCTGTGGGAAGCGCAAATAAAAGATCCCTTGCTGCCTGTCGTAAAAAAGAGTAGCCTATGTAGCGACAGCGGGTTTCCTCTAAAAACAGTGTCAGAATGACCATATGTTTGACGTCCAATAGCTGATGATAAGATTAAAAATCAATGTGCTCTAGTGGCGTCGTTAAATAAAACAAACTTTACTTACTTTGTTGTTGTTAATTCATGTACAGTATTATTTAAACCACATTCTTTATCTGGTGATTGTCACTTACTTTGTTGTTGTTAATGCATGTAACTGTAAATATCAAACTGGAAACATCAGTAATTGTACAGTATTATTTAAACCACATTCTTTATCTGGTGATTGTCACTTACTTTCTTGTTGTTAATGCATGTAACTGTAAATATCAAACTGGAAACCTCAGTAATTGTACAGTATTATTTAAACCACATTCTTTATCTGGCGATTGTCACTGACTTTGTTGTTGTTAATGCATGTACAGTATTATTTAAACCACATTCTTTATCTGGCGATTGTCACTCACTTTGTTGTTGTTAATGCATGTACAGTATTATTTAAACCACATTCTTTATCTGGTGATTGTCACTTACTTTGTTGTTGTTAATGCATGTAACTGTACTTTATATTAGGGCGGTGCGTAGCCCAGTGGTAAAGCTTTAGCTTGATGCACGATCAGTCTAGGATCAATCCCTGTTGGGCTATTTCTTGCTCAAGTCAGTGCTCCACAACTGGTGTAACAAAGGCCGTGTTTTTACTATCCTGTCTGTGGGATGGTACATATAAAAGATCCCTTGCTGCTAATCAAAAACAGTAGCCCACGAAGTGGAGACAGCGGGTTTCCTCTCTCAATATCTGTGTGGTCCTTAACCATATGTCTGACGCCATATAACCGTAAATAAAATGTCCTTACTTCTTTACTTTATATAAAAATTGTAAACAGAAATAACTGTAAAGTATTATTTATACTACACTTTGTTTCTGGAGATTGTCAGTTTTCATGGATGATGTTTACTGACATTTATCACATGACCGTCAACAGAAGCAACTGTCAATATCATTAAATGTGAACATTGATAACTGTGAAGTATTATTTGTGATAGACCTTCTTTGTGGTGTTTAACACAAGAATGTCAAAACAAACAACAACACATGTCCCCCACTAGGTCCCACATTTCATTTCAACTTATTTACATGCTTATATTCAATTAAGGTTCAAGCACGCTGTCCTGGGCACACATCTCAGCTATCTGGGCTGTCTGTCCAGGTCAGAGGGTTAGTTGTTAGTTGTTAGTTTAGTTATTAATGGTTTATGAGAGAGAAGAGAGTGCAGTGGCCTTACACCTACCCATTCAGTCATTAAAACTTGCTCTGGGTCGGAGCCAGTACCGGGCTGTGAACCCAGTACCTACCAGACATGTCCAATAGCTTAACCACAACACCACCAAAACTGGGTCCCACATTTTATGTCAACTTTTTACATGCTTATATCCAATCAAGGTTCAAGCACACTGTCCTGGGCACACACCTAAGCTATCTGGGCTGTCTGTCCAAGACAGTGGGTTAGTTGTTAGTTGTTAGTGGTTAGTGAGAGTGAAGAGGGTGTAGTGGCCTTACACCAATCTATTGAGTTGTTAAAACTCACTCTGGGTGGGAGCCTGTACCGGGCTGTGAACCCAGTACCTACTAGCCTTATGTCCGATGGCATAACCACAACACGACCTAGGCCCACCAGTCCCACACATTTTCTTCTAAGTTCTAGGGCCATAACTCTGTCAAAACATTGATAAGAGTTATGTCCCTTGAATAAATTCCCATGAAACTCCAACTTGATCTGGCCATAACCATGTCAAAAATGGGTAAATCTACATCAAACTTGATCTGCAACTATACAAGATAAAGCTATGTACAAAATATCTTGAGAAAATAAGTCTGGAATCCTGTGTGTGGGACAAACAAACAGATGGGCAGACAGACAATCAAAGACAAAACCTGCAAGTCTCCACTGGTTAGACTGGTAGGGAAATAATAACTGTGTTTGTCACTTATATTAACGTCAATATTTGTAAAATGTAAATAAGCCTACTGATAACTGTAAACAATAGCATTAAAGTATGACTGAAACCAAACAACCTTGTTCCGGGGGGGGGGGGGGGGGGGGGGGGACGACGACGTAGTCCAGTGGTAAAACGCTTGCTTGATGCACGGTCGGTTTAGGATTGATCCCCGTTGGTGGCCCCATTGGGCTATTTCTCGTTCCAGCCAGTGCACCACGACTGGTGTAACAAAGGCTGTGGTATCTTGTCTGTGGGATGGTGCACATAAAAGATCCCTTGCTGCTAATCGAAAATAGTAGCCCATGAAGTGGCGACAGCGGGTTTCCTATCTCTATATATCTCTATATATATGGTCCTTAACCATATGTCTAATGCCATATAACCGTAAATAAAATGTGTTCAGTGCGTCGTTAAATAAAACATTTCCTTCCCTTCCTTTCTTCCTTGTTCCTGGTGTTCGTCATTTTACATGTAGATGTTAAAGACACAGAGCCTAGTTTCAACCCGTGGACATGGACGCTAAGTCTGGTTCAAGACACAGAGCCTAGTTTCAACCCGTGGACATGGACGCTAAGTCTGGTTAAAGACACGGACGCTAGTTTCAACCCGTGGACATGGACGCTAAGTCTGGTTCAAGACACAGAGCCTAGTTTCAACCCGTGGACATGGACGCTAAGTCTGGTTCAAGACACAGAGCCTAGTTTCAACCCGTGGACATGGACGCTAAGTTTGGTTAAAGACACAGAGCCTAGTTTCAACCCGCGGACGTGCATGCTAAGTGTGGTTCAAGACACAGAGCCTAGTTTCAACCCGCGGACATGGACAGCCTAGTTTCAACCGGCGGACATGGACAGCCTAGTTTCAACCCGTGGACATGGACAGCCTAGTTTCAACCCGCGGACATGGACAGCCTAGTTTCAACCCGTGGACATGGACAGCCTAGTTTCAACCCGTGGACGTGGACGTTAAGTTTGGTTAAAGACACAGAGCCTAGTTTCAAACCGTGGACGTGGACGCTAAGTCTGGTTCAAGACACAGAGCCTAGTTTCAACCCGTGGACATGGACGCTAAGTCTGGTTCAAGACACAGAGCCTAGTTTCAACCCGCGGACGTGGACAGCCTAGTTTCAACCCGCGGACATGGACAGCCTAGTTTCAACCCGCGGACGTGGACAGCCTAGTTTCAACCCGCGGACGTGGACAGCCTAGTTTCAACCCGCGGACGTGGACGCTAAGTTTGGTTAAAGACACAGAGCCTAGTTTCAACCCGCGGACGTGGACAGCCTAGTTTCAACCCGCGGACATGGACGCTAAGTTTGGTTAAAGACACAGAGCCTAGTTTCAACCCGCGGACGTGGACACTAAGTTTGGTTAAAGACACAGAGCCTAGTTTCAACCCGTGGACATGGACGCTAAGTCTGGTTCAAGACACAGAGCCTAGTTTCAACCCGTGGACATGGACGCTAAGTCTGGTTCAAGACACAGAGCCTAGTTTCAACCCGTGGACATGGACGCTAAGTCTGGTTCAAGACACAGAGCCTAGTTTCAACCCGTGGACATGGACGCTAAGTCTGGTTCAAGACACAGAGCCTAGTTTCAACCCGTGGACATGGACGCTAAGTCTGGTTCAAGACACAGAGCCTAGTTTCAACCCGTGGACATGGACGCTAAGTTTGGTTAAAGACACAGAGCCTAGTTTCAACCCGCGGACGTGCATGCTAAGTGTGGTTCAAGACACAGAGCCTAGTTTCAACCCGCGGACATGGACAGCCTAGTTTCAACCGGCGGACATGGACAGCCTAGTTTCAACCCGTGGACATGGACAGCCTAGTTTCAACCCGCGGACATGGACAGCCTAGTTTCAACCCGTGGACATGGACAGCCTAGTTTCAACCCGTGGACGTGGACGTTAAGTTTGGTTAAAGACACAGAGCCTAGTTTCAAACCGTGGACGTGGACGCTAAGTCTGGTTCAAGACACAGAGCCTAGTTTCAACCCGTGGACATGGACGCTAAGTCTGGTTCAAGACACAGAGCCTAGTTTCAACCCGCGGACGTGGACAGCCTAGTTTCAACCCGCGGACATGGACAGCCTAGTTTCAACCCGCGGACGTGGACAGCCTAGTTTCAACCCGCGGACGTGGACAGCCTAGTTTCAACCCGCGGACGTGGACGCTAAGTTTGGTTAAAGACACAGAGCCTAGTTTCAACCCGCGGACGTGGACAGCCTAGTTTCAACCCGCGGACATGGACGCTAAGTTTGGTTAAAGACACAGAGCCTAGTTTCAACCCGCGGACGTGGACACTAAGTTTGGTTAAAGACACAGAGCCTAGTTTCAACCCGCGGACATGGACACTAAGTTTGGTTAAAGACACAGAGACACTAGTTTCAACCCGCAGACGTGCACGCTAAGTGTGGTTAAAGACACAGAGCCTAGTTTCAACCCGCGGACGTGGACGCTAAGTTTGGTTAAAGACACAGAGCCTAGTTTCAACCCGTGGACATGGACACTAAGTTTGGTTAAAGACACAGAGCCTAGTTTCAACCCGCAGACGTGCACGCTAAGTTTGGTTAAAGACACAGAGCCTAGTTTCAACCCGTGGACGTGGACGCTAAGTCTGGTTCAAGACACAGAGCCTAGTTTCAACCCGCAGACATGGACACTAAGTCTGGTTAAAGACACAGAGCCTAGTTTCAACCCGCAGACGTGCATGCTAAGTCTGGTTCAAGACACAGAGCCTAGTTTCAACCCGCGGACATGGACGCTAAGTCTGGTTCAAGACACAGAGCCTAGTTTCAACCCGCGGACATGGACACTAAGTTTGGTTAAAGACACAGAGCCTAGTTTCAACCCGTGGACGTGGACGCTAAGTCTGGTTCAAGACACAGAGCCTAGTTTCAACCCGCGGACATGGACACTAAGTTTGGTTAAAGACACAGAGCCTAGTTTCAACCCGCGGACATGGACACTAAGTGTAGTTAAAGACACAGAGACTAGTTTCAACCCGCGGACATGGACACTAAGTGTGGTTAAAGACACAGAGCCTAGTTTCAACCCGCGGACATGGACACTAAGTGTGGTTAAAGACACAGAGCCTAGTTTCAACCCGCGGACATGGACACTAAGTGTGGTTAAAGACACAGAGCCTAGTTTCAACCCGCGGACATGGACGCTAAGTGTGGTTAAAGACACAGAGCCTAGTTTCAACCCGCGGACATGGACGCTAAGTTTGGTTAAAGACACAGAGCCTAGTTTCAACCCGCGGACGTGGACGCTAAGTGTGGTTAAAGACACAGAGCCTAGTTTCAACCCGCGGACATGGACACTAAGTGTGGTTAAAGACACAGAGCCTAGTTTCAACCCGCGGACATGGACGCTAAGTTTGGTTAAAGACACAGAGCCTAGTTTCAACCCGCGGACATGAACTCTAAGTGTGGTTAAAGACACAGAGCCTAGTTTCAACCCGCAGACGTGCACGCTAAGTTTGGTTCAAGACACAGAGCCTAGTTTCAACCCACAGACATGGACACTAAGTCTGGTTCAAGACACAGAGCCTAGTTTCAACCCGCAGACGTGCATGCTAAGTCTGGTTAAAGACACAGAGCCTAGTTTCAACCCGCAGACGTGCATGCTAAGTCTGGTTCAAGACACAGAGCCTAGTTTCAACCCGCGGACATGGACGCTAAGTCTGGTTCAAGACACAGAGCCTAGTTTCAACCCGCGGACGTGGACACTAAGTGTGGTTAAGGACACAGAGCCTAGTTTCAACCCGCGGACGTGGACGCTAAGTCTGGTTCAAGACACAGAGCCTAGTTTCAACCCGCGGACATGGACACTAAGTGTGGTTAAAGACACAGAGCCTAGTTTCAACCCGCGGACATGGACACTAAGTTTGGTTAAAGACACAGAGCCTAGTTTCAACCCGCGGACGTGCACGCTAAGTGTGGTTAAAGACACAGAGCCTAGTTTCAACCCGCGGACATGGACACTAAGTTTGGTTAAAGACACAGAGCCTAGTTTCAACCCGCGGACGTGGACGCTAAGTGTGGTTAAAGACACAGAGCCTAGTTTCAACCCGCGGACATGGACACTAAGTGTGGTTAAAGACACAGAGCCTAGTTTCAACCCGCGGACATGAACGCTAAGTGTGGTTAAAGACACAGAGCCTAGTTTCAACCCGCAGACGTGCACGCTAAGTTTGGTTAAAGACACAGAGCCTAGTTTCAACCCGTGGACGTGGACGCTAAGTCTGGTTCAAGACACAGAGCCTAGTTTCAACCCGCAGACATGGACACTAAGTCTGGTTCAAGACACAGAGCCTAGTTTCAACCCGCAGACGTGCATGCTAAGTCTGGTTAAAGACACAGAGCCTAGTTTCAACCCGCAGACATGCATGCTAAGTCTGGTTCAAGACACAGAGCCTAGTTTCAACCCGCGGACGTGGACGCTAAGTCTGGTTCAAGACACAGAGCCTAGTTTCAACCCGCGGACGTGGACGCTAAGTCTGGTTCAAGACACAGAGCCTAGTTTCAACCCGCGGACGTGGACGCTAAGTCTGGTTCAAGACACAGAGCCTAGTTTCAACCCGCGGACGTGGACGCTAAGTCTGGTTCAAGGCACAGAGCCTAGTTTCAACCCGCGGACATGGACGCTAAGTCTGGTTAAAGACACAGAGCCTAGTTTCAACCCGCGGACATGGACACTAAGTGTGGTTAAAGACACAGAGCCTAGTTTCAACCCGCGGACATGGACACTACGTGTGGTTAAAGACACAGAGCCTAGTTTCAACCCGCGGACATGGACACTACGTGTGGTTAAAGACACAGAGCCTAGTTTCAACCCGCGGACATGGACACTAAGTTTGGTTAAAGACACAGAGCCTAGTTTCAACCCGCAGACATGCACGCTAAGTGTGGTTAAAGACACAGAGCCTAGTTTCAACCCGCGGACATGGACACTAAGTTTGGTTAAAGACACAGAGCCTAGTTTCAACCCGCGGACGTGCACGCTAAGTTTGGTTAAAGACACAGAGCCTAGTTTCAACCCGCGGACGTGCACGCTAAGTGTGGTTAAAGACACAGAGCCTAGTTTCAACCCGCGGACATGGACACTAAGTTTGGTTAAAGACACAGAGCCTAGTTTCAACCCGTGGACGTGCATGCTAAGTTTGGTTAAAGACACAGAGCCTAGTTTCAACCCGCGGACGTGCACGCTAAGTGTGGTTAAAGACACAGAGCCTAGTTTCAACCCGTGGACATGGACACTAAGTTTGGTTAATCTACAAACCTGTAACACATCTGGGTAAAGCTGTAAGACAGTGAAACTCAAGTGAGTGATGCTCAAACAGGGGAATACCAAGTGAGTGATGCTCAAACAGGGGAATACCAAGTGAGTGATGCTCAAACAGGGGAATACCGTCTATATTACACTTCTCTGAGGTACTTGCATTTTCAGAATTATGAAAAATGTATTTCAGGATATCACAAAAACCAAGACGACTGGAAACACTATGAAAATGGATATTCTAAACAATAAAATAGAAGTAATTTTATTAAACTTTTAAAAAATGGCTCTAACAGTGAAAAAGACATTGTGGTGCTTAAAAACTAGTGCCTGTCACTTTAATATACTTGAATGTAACTGTAAATATTAATAACTCTGTTTACATGTAATTACATATAAATGTCAGTGATTGTAAATATCAATAACTGTAAATTATGATTCATGAATAAAATATTAGTAACAGGCAAGTGTAACTTTTAATCTTTATTTCTGAAGTGTGTGACTTATACTTAACATTTATACTGGCAACTTTACATATCAATAACTGTAAACAATGATTTTTAACTGCTTCATTTCTAGAGTTCTTATTAATTAATTTAGATTTCAGTAGCTGTAAAGCAATACACATTCCATATTGGACCCCTAATTTCAAGGGCCACAACTTTGTCAAACATGGATAATAAATTATATTTTTCACAGAGTTATGGCCCTTAAGTAAATCCTCATGAAAGTCAAACTTGATCTGTAACAGTACATGATAAAGCTATGCACAAAACTGGAGTTCCGGCCAAAAATGTATAATGTTTTTTATTTCCTATTACAAGTATTTTAACGTTTAACCTAACAGATGGCTGTATTAAATGCTAGTTTATTCGAAACCATTATTGGAAGCCCGCCAATATTATTTGGCTCGTCTCTCTAAAAGCTCAAATATTAATTTCAGCGTTTGGAAATTTCTGTAAATATTTGTTGGGCCTAAAATGGTATTACAAGGCGTCGTTATGGGTATATTCAATGGAGAACCAGTCTATCATGTAAAGTAATTGTGGCGCCCTATGTTTTCAACTTACAAACTACGACTATCATGGAACGACCTGAGCAAAGAGAGCGAAGCAAAAAACGTGCAGCCAAGAGCTGCCAAACGATGGACGCTTTTCTTACGAAAAAGAAAAAAGGTATAATATAACTGGTCAATAAAATAAATATGTTTACGAAATATCTTGATCAACTACGATCATCCGAAAAATAATAAAATGTCAGTTAAATACGACAATTGACTTTGTTGCGTTCGGCAAATTGCTTTTTATATTGCATGCTGTTTAAGAGATGAATTTATTTAACAGCTGACACTGTCAAATGCATTCTCAACTCAAACCGTGTCTGGCATATGATTGGTACTGGTACCGTAAATATGTTTAACATGTCATACATTTCATTCCGTCTCAAATAAAGTCAATGGTGGAACTTTGATTGCAATACCCTTCTTCGAATTAACAATCAAGGGGGAGCAACTAAATTAAATATTATTCACGAAAGCGATTCCAATGCCGTCAATACACCAAATAGAAAACAAAGCTATGCTCAATACCAAAATTTAAACACACTGATGGGGTCTTTTTTACCAAGCGCGCGTTTAGTGATTCAATTGTTATTTTTTTAGATTCCTGTTTTTACAAACTGTGAATCATTGTCTATTAATGATAACATTATACTCATCATACAGCCCCACACAGGCGTACGGGCTACAATTTTTTATGGGGGTGGGGGGGGGGGCAGGCTGAGTTTTGCCCGAATTTAGAGGATTTTAAAAAAAAATGCTCGAATTACCAACATTGCACCATCGGCAAATGAAGATGGGGGAAATCTTTTTTCTAATTAAACTGATCACTAAACATTCCAAATATGTTTTTCAACAAAATACTTGAACATGAGCATGAAATTAAATTTCACGACTGATGATTTCTACCTTGGACATGCATGATCAGATCAGACATAAAGTACATATTGGCGTATTTAGAAATTATCATAAAATAGTGTAAGTGATGTACCCATTATGTAAGTATATGCATGTTCCATATATTTATGTTTCTTCTACCCATACACATATGCAATATACTCAATTAGTTACATTATTCATCAATGTTAACGCTTTTAG
This sequence comes from Gigantopelta aegis, assembly GCF_016097555.1. NCBI lineage: Eukaryota > Metazoa > Mollusca > Gastropoda > Neomphalida > Peltospiridae > Gigantopelta > Gigantopelta aegis. Next base: position 46,593,256 of record NC_054705.1, on the reverse strand, counting down.
AGTTTTAGTGTAGTTACAGTTTACTGCTGCTCTTGAAGTCTTATCAAAAAATGTACGCACTACGACCTCAAAATACCTGAAAACCCCCCACATAAATAGCTCCAAAATGCACCTCTGAGCATGTTCATTTAAAATTTGTCCAGGGGAAGCGTGCCCCCTACCCCCTTGACCTTGATTCACATGCCTTCAGCACCCATGATATAAATTTAGTTCCCCCAATATCTCAACGCACCGCCCCACAAATACGGCTGGCTACGGGCCTGGAGACAAAGGCTATATTAGGGGACTAATGACTTACAATTACGCCACATTTCTGAAGTTCATCACTTACGACGTGGATGTCGACACTGAATTTTAAATATCATTAACTGTACCCTAGGACTTACAATTACGTCCCATTTCTGAAGTTCATCACTTACCACGTGGATGTCGACACTGAATTTTAAATATCATTAACTGTACCCTAGGACTTAAAATTACGTCCCATTTCTGAAGTTCATCACTTACCACGTGGATGTCGACACTGAATTTTAAATATCATTAACTGTACCCTAGGACTTACAATTGTGTCCCATTTCTGAAGTTCATCACTTACCACGTGGATGTCAACACTGAATTTTAAATATCATTAACTGTACCCTAGGACTTACAATTACGTCCCATTTCTGAAGTTCATCACTTACCACGTGGATGTCGACACTGAATTTTAAATATCATTAACTGTACCCTTGGACTGTACCCAGGATTACAATTGCGTCCCATTTCTGAAGTTCATCACTTACCACGTGGATGTCGACACTGAATTTTAAATATCATTAACTGTACCCTAGGACTTACAATTGCTTCCCATTTCTGAAGTTCATCACTTACCACGTGGATGTCGACACTGAATTTTAAATATCATTAACTGTACCCTAGGACTTACAATTGCGTCCCATTTCTGAAGTTCATCACTTACCACGTGGATGTCGACACTGAATTTTAAACATTAATAACAATATTGTAGGACTTACAATTACTCCCCATTTCTGAAGTTCATCATTTATCACGTGGATGTCGACACTAAATTTTAAATATCTTTAACTGTACCCTAGGACTTACAATTGCACTCCGTTTCTGAAGTTCATCACTTATCACATGGATGTCGACACTGAATTTTAAACATTAATAACTGTACATTATGACTTACAATTACGCCCCGTTTCTGAAGTTCATCACTTATCACGTGGATGTCGACACTGAATTTTAAACATTAATAACTGTACATTATGACTTACAATTGCGCCCCGTTTCTGAAGTTCATCACTTATCACTTGGATGTTGACACTGAATTTTAAACATTAATAACTGTACATTATGACTTACAATTACGCCCCGTTTCTTAAGTTCATCACTTATCACGTGGATGTCGACACTGAATTTTAAATATCATTAACTGTATGTTATGACTTACAATTACTCCCCGTTTCTGAAGTTCATCACTTATCACGTGGATGTCGACACAGAATTTTAAATATCATTAACTGTACATTATGACTTACAATTGTGCCCCGTTTCTGAAGTTCATCACTTATCACGTGGATGTCGACACTGAATTTTAAACATTTATAACTGTACATTATGACTTACAATTACGCCCCGTTTCTGAAGTTCATCACTTATCACGTGGATGTCGACACTGAATTTTAAATATCATTAACTGTACGTTATGACTTACAATTACTCCCCGTTTCTGAAGTTCATCACTTATCACGTGGATGTCGACGCTGAATTTTAAGGAGAGTTGTGCACCGCGTTGCTCTGGGTCGGCAGGAGTCAGTATTTCAATATACAGCTCATCCTGTACAGACTTTGATCCGTCTGTTGGCCGCTTGTATTTCTGGTTGATCAGCAGTTCGAGGTAGCCGGTCAGAAGTTTTGATTTCTTGCGTAGATCCTCCATTGTTGTTTTGTTGAAAATCTACAACATTGACAAATGTTAAACAAGAGTATCAATGGCAGTATGGCTCATCCAACAACAAATGTTAAACAAGAGTATCAATGGCAGTATGGCTCATCCAACAACAAATGTTAAACAAGAGTATCAATGGCAGTATGGCTCATCCAACAACAAATGTTAAACAAGAGTATCAATGGCAGTATGGCTCATCCAACAACAAATGTTAAACAAGAGTATCAATGGCAGTATGGCTCATCCAACAACAAATGTTAAACAAGAGTATCAATGGCAGTATGGCTCATCCAACAACAAATGTTAAACAAGAGTATCAATGGCAGTATGGCTCATCCAACAACAAATGTTAAACAAGAGTATCAATGGCAGTATGGCTCATCCAACAACAAATGTTAAACAAGAGTATCAATGGCAGTATGGCTCATCCAACAACAAATGTTAAACAAGAGTATCAATGGCAGTATGGCTCATCCAACAACAAATGTAGGCATTAGGAAACAAAAGTAAAAACAAATGCTAAAAATATGATGCAAACAAAAAGAAGAGAAAAATATAAAAAACTATAAAACAAAATCTCCAAAACCTCGGTGGTGTAGTGGTTGTGCCAACGGAACAATGTTAAACTGTGTTCGCAGAGATAGTCCTCGGTGGTGTATGGCTCATCCAACAACTGGTAACTGTTGTTCAAGAGTATCAATGGCAGTATGGTGTAGTGGTTGTGCCATCGGATACAAGGCTGGTAGGTACTGTGTTCGCAGCCCGTATCAATGGCAGTATGGTTGTCATCCAATACAAATGGTAGGTACTGTGTTAGCCCGGAAACAAAAGTAAAAACAAATGGTAAAAACTGTGTTGCAGCCCGATAGTGAAAAAGTAGAGAAAAATATCGGATACAAACTGGTAGGTAAAATGTTACAACAAAATCTCCAAAACCTTGGTGGTGTAGTGGTTGTGCCATCGGATACAAGGCTGGTAGGTACTGTGTTCGCAGCCCGATAGTGACCTCGGTGGTGTTGTGGTTAAGCCATCGGATACACGGCTGGTAGGTACAGGGTTCGCAGCCTGATACAGGCCTCGGTGGTGTTGTGGTTAAGCCATCAGATACAAGGCTGGTAGATACAGGGTTCGCAGCCCGATACCGGCCTCGGTGGTGTTGTGGTTAAGCCATCGGATACAAGGCTGGTAGGTACAGGGTTCGCAGCCCGATACCGGCCTCGGTGGTGTTGTGGTTAAGCCATCGGATACAAGGCTGGTAGGTACAGGGTTCGCAGCCCGGTACCGGCCTCGGTGGTGTTGTGGTTAAGCCATCGGATACAAGGCTGGTAGGTACAGGGTTCGCAGCCCGATACCGGCCTCGGTGGTGTTGTGGTTAAGCCATCGGATACAAGGCTGGTAGGTACAGGGTTCGCAGCCTGGTACCGGCCTCGGTGGTGTCGTGGTTAAGCCATCGGATACAAGGCTGGTAGGTCCTGGGTTCTCAGCCCGGTACCGACTCCCACCCAGAGTGAGTTTTAACGACTCAGTGGGTAGGTGTAAGGTCACTACACCCTCTTCTCTCTCACTAACCACTAACAACTAACAACTAACAATTAACTCACTATCCTGGACAGACAGCCCAGATAGCTGAGGTGTGTGCCCAGGACAGCATGCTTGAACCTTAGATATAAGCATAAAAATCAAGTAAAATGACTAAATAAATAAATATTAAATAAATAACAATGAATGAAAGAATGAATCAATGAACAAATAAATGAATGAATAGATTAATGAAACTCCTAGGACGGTAATCTGAAACATTAAGATTTGTTTTAAAACAACTTATAAGATAAATGGCACCTAATGGCCACTCATGTAGTATTCTCCATATATAGAACAGGGTAGGGGTGAGGCTGTGTTCCCCGGCTCCTTTGTTTCTATGGGTCTGTCAATGAAAATTTAATTAAAACAGGTTTAAATACCCTGACATTTGTTAATGATCCTAATTCATATACATGTACAGCCAATCTAGTTGAAGGTATTACGACTTGTAACACACCACACTTGTTAACATGACAACTATAAACACATGTAACACAACACACTTGTTAACATGACAACTATAAACACAACACACTTGTTAACATGACAACTATAAACACATGTAACACAACACACCTGTTAACATGACAACTATAAACACAACACACTTGTTAACATGACAACTATAAACACGTGAAACACAACACACCTGTTAACATGACAACTATAAACACGTGAAACACAACACACCTGTTAACATGACAACTATAAACACGTGTTTTAAAGAATTACCTCGAAACTGGCTTTAAGTGGAGGGCACAGGAGACCAGCAGGATTTGAAACTCGGTAACCATAGATACCAGCACTCAGATCCAATTCTACAATTAGAAATTACTACAATTGTATTACAATTAATACACACATTACAGATGGAAAATAAGATGTTTGTAGATAAGGTGTAGTGTATTGTATTTATTACACACTTTAGGTGTTATATATATTAATATTATCACATAAGGTTTAATATGTTATATATTACACAGCAAGTGAACAGTATATTAAACAGGTATACGTATAAAGTCTGGTGTAGTATCATTATAAGTACATTAGGTGTGGAAAAATATTAATATGACATACATTGAGGTGGTTTATTACTATTAAGACTCAGCATCTTTCTGTGACCCTTTAACAGTAAACAACAGGACATCAGACAAAACGAAATTGTTACCCTTTGTTTAGAGTAAAAAAATCTGTAGCAAATAGTCTTTGTGTGCAAGAGAGAGAGAGAGAGAGAGAGAGAGAGAGAGAGAGAGAGAGAGAGAGAGAGAGAGAGAGAGAGAGAAGAGAGAGAGAGAGAGACAGAGAGAGAGAGAGAGAGGCAGAGACAGACAGACAGACAGACAGGAGGGAGTGTGTGTTTCATGGAAACCTATGTCTAATGAAAACAGTTAATCAAATGTTTCATCTGTCAGAACAGATTAGTAGTCCCATGTATTTCGACTGCTGCCCATCAATGAAATACAATGTACTACTCTTGGGCTCATACTTGACAATTTGTTAACTACTACAATTTCAAAGTTTTTACATAGACAAAATGCTGAGCTACGGAAATTTTGAGCCAGCATAGACATGTAACAATTTTAAATCTGTAACTACTGCGACATAAAATTCAAACCCATAAATTATTCCTTCAGCTGACGGCAATAATTTTTATCCAACAGCAAAACATTGTCATATGACCCTGCCTAAAACAATTTGAAACCTGGGACTTTGCAATAAATAAACACAAAATTCAAAACCAAAAATTATCCAGCAATAATTTGTATCTATCAGTAAAAACATGCCATTATTAAAGCCCTTGACTAATGGCAATACATATATTACAGATATAGCAACTGTGATTGGTGCCGGTGTTAATTTCGAGACCTGCTACTCACGGTTATCCATGTCAAATCGGGTGTCTATGCGGTGTCCCCACCATCCTAGTAACTTGGGGAAGTCGTTCAGACTGTGTTTCTCGTGAAGAAACGCACCAGCTAGTCCGCCCGCACTCGCACACAGATACTGAAAAAACAGAGGAGAGGAATGCGTGTATAACAAGACATCAGCATATTACTTTAAACTAAGTTAAAAAGTTACAGTTTGTTTTGTTTAACGAACATCACATGTGTGTCAATTTGAATACACATGCCAGTTCAGGGCCGAAAGACATGTAGGCTATCCAAAGAATTGAGTTATTAATGCCTTAAAGAAAACCTGCTACATTTTCCCATTAGCATCAAGGGATCTTTTGTGTGCACTTTTTCAGAGACAGGACAGCACATACCATAACCTTTGATACATCAGTCGTGAAGCACTGGTTGGGACGGGAGAAAAAATGAAACACTCACAAAACGGGTCCACCATGATGGTTCGATCCGGCGACCTAAAAACATGAGGCAAGTTCTCTACTGACTGCCCTAGATCCCGCCCCTTATTTTCAACTACTGCTATGTGCGTCTGGTATAATACATGACTGGTTCAACACTGCAGTGAGAGAAAGAGAGAAAATCTGCTTCCGCAATATTGGCTACTCCTATCAATAAAGATGAAAGAGATCTTTTATGTGTATTTTCCCCCATAGACCTGACAGTACATACCAGGGCATTTGATATATGGCTATTGAGTATCTAACTTGCTTATTTTGACACTTAACTGAGAGGAAAGCTGTGGCACACACTTAGGCTACTGCTACTGGAAAAGGGATCGTTTATGTGCACTTTCTCATATACAGGACAGTACATACCATGGCCTTTGATGAACCAGTTATGAGGGATTGGTTGGAATGATATATATTTCCACCTGTCTTATAAGAGCACCAGCAGGCAAAATCAAGTCTCCAGTATACATTTCCACCCACTTTAGCAGAGCACTAACGTTTTGAATCATATCTACAGTATATATTTCCACCCACCTTCCAATAGCCCCATCAGGCAAAATTAACTCTGCTGTATAAGTGTATTTCCACCCACCTTCTAAGAGCATCAGTAGGCAGAACTAACTCTCCAGTATATAAACATATACTCTTCAAAAAAAGAAACGCAAAAGGGTACAAATGGGTTATAACTCCGATTTTATGTTTCCTACCGGTTCATGCTTTGTGAATATAAGGTCATTGCATGTCCCAAACACATTCCCACGGTTACATTCGATAAAACGCAGCTACTGTACAATAAAGTTCCAAAATGTGAATATTCGCAAAAACGCAGCCACGTGCAAACCATGTCACCACTGCACGTGCGTTGTCTGCACGTGCAACATGAACACCGACAGTACAAAAGTGCAGGGTGTTCGCTTGCCTGGCCTCTGTATCTGGCCGACAGTTGACAATCCAGGACATGCCACGTCTCAGTGAACCGCAGAGAAACAATGCCATCGGGCGACTAGACGCAGGCGAATCCAGAACGGCCGTTGCCAGGGCATTCCATGTGTCCCCAAGCACCATCTCCAGACTGTGGGACCGTTACCAGCAACATGGATCAACACGTGACCTCCCTAGATCCGGTCGACCACGGGTCACTACCCCCGGGCAGGACCGCTACATCCGGGTACGCCACCTTCGGGAACGATTGACTACTGCCACCTCCACAGCCGCAGCAATACCAGGTTTGCGCAGGATATCCGACCAGACCGTACGGAACCGCCTACGTGAGGTAGGAATTCGTGCCAGACGTCCAGTTCGAGGTGTCATCTTAACACCACAACACCGTCGACTCCGACTGCAGTGGTGCCAGATTCATCGACAATGGCCTCAACTGCGATGGAGACAGGTGTGGTTCAGTGACGAGTCCCGATTTCTGCTCCGACGTCATGATGGAAGATGTCGCGTGTATAGGCGTCGTGGTGAACGTTATGCGGCAAACTGCGTGCAGGAAGTGGACAGATTCGGCGGGGGTAGTGTCATGGTGTGGGCAGCCATCTCACACACTGGCAGAACTGACCTGGTCCACGTGCAGGGCAACCTGAATGCACAGGGCTACATTGACCAGATCCTCCGGCCACACATCATTCCAGTTATGGCCAACGCCAACGCAGTGTTCCAACATGACAACGCCAGGCCTCACACAGCACGTCTCACAACGGCTTTCCTACAGAACAACAACATTAATGTCCTTCCTTGGCCATCGATATCACCGGATTTGAACCCAATTGAGCATCTATGGGACGAGTTGGACCGACGCCTCCGACAGCGACAACCACAGCCCCAGACCCTGCCCGAGCTGGCAGCAGCCTTGCAGGCCGAGTGGGCCACCATCCCCCGGGACGTCATCCGTACTCTGGTTGCTTCAATGGGCAGGCGGTGCCAGGCAGTTGTCAACACACGCGGAGGCCACACCCGGTATTGACTCCAGATGACCTTGACCTTGGTGGTGTGTCCTATCACTTACTCACAATGGACTAGAGTGAATTGTGAACAATCCTGCAACATTTGGTAATTATCGGACTCACCATTCAATAATTAAATCAATTCTCCAAATGTTACGACAATGTGGTTTTGCGTTTCTTCTTTTGAAGAGTATATATATATTTCACCTTTCCAAGAGCACCAACAAGCTAAATTGATTCTCCGGTATGTATGTATTTCCACCCATCTTCTAGACTATTGAGGCATGATTCCGCACCATGCTAAAACAAGCTAGGGAAAACACTTCGTATTGTTACATCCCTACTTTCCACCTACCTTATAAGAGCACCAAAAGGCAGAATCGATTCTCCGGTATGTATGTATTTCCACCCATCTTCTAGGCTATTGAGGCATGATTCCGCACCATGCTAAAACAAACTAGGGAAAACACTACGTATTGTTACATCCCTACTTTCCACCCACCTTATAAGAGCACCAGCAGGCGAAGTCTACTCCCCAGTCATGCATGGCGAGGGGTACATTTCCTACAGCGTGAGCCAGATCCCAGCCGACATAGCAACCCTTAGCCTGACCGGCTGCCGTGATGGACGCAACGTCAAACAGCTGACCAGTGTAGTACTGGACACCAGACAGACAGATAACTGCGATACTGTCGCCTTCTTCCTCGATCGTCTTCACGATGTCTTCAGTGCGAAGAGTTACCTCCCCCTGAAATTCACATTGGATAACAAGAGGATTAATCCATTCCTTACCGGCCTCACTGGTGTCGTGGTTAAGCCATCGAACATAAGGCTGGTAGGTACAGGGTTCGCAACCTGGTACCGGCTCCCACCCAAAGTGAGTTTTAAAGACTCAGTGGGTAGGTGTAAGACCACTACACACTCTTCTCTCTCACTAACCACGAACAGCTAACCCACTGTCCTGGACAGACAGCCCAGATAGCTGAGGTGTGTAAGCACGAAAATAACTTGAAATGAAATGAAAATCCATTCCTTAAATAAAATGATTAATAATGACTTTTAATTATATACTATTAATGATATACTATTAATTATATACTATTAATGATATACTTTTTTTTTTTTTTTTTTTTTTTTTTTTAAATAAATTTTTATTACCCCCAGATCAATTTAACAATGACAAGGGTGGGGCGCCTTGCATCATTGCCTTACAATGAGCTAATATACATAATTATATTATATACACATGGTTACAATAGTACATAATACATACACATATTATACAATCTTAAACCAACATTTACAATAATACACATATACACTAACATTCATGTACATAGAATAGAGGTTTAGCTTTATATATATAAATACATACATACATATATATTGTACCAAAAATATTTACTTTTTGTATAGCATAATCTTTCATAAATGTGAGATTTAGGCATAATTTGTTTTAAAACTCAAACATTAAGTTGACACGCCCATACATTATTTCTAAATAACATTTGGTCTGAGGAATGAGAGACAAAAATAAAAGAAAGTTTGGAAGGAAAGAAGACAGTAGAAAAGAGGTAGAAAAAGGAAAAAGAGAAGAAAGGAAATGAGAAGTAGAAGATAAAGGAACTAGACGAGTGCTTGGACAGGTGTGTAACGCTAGAAATAAACGTTTGGATGGAGTAAAAGACCGATTTTTTTTTAAAGAATATAGTTTGTTAATTGTATACGTCTGTGTCAATATGTATTTTGTTTAAGCTAGAAGATCAAGCCACTTGGACCAGTTGTTATAAAATTTATCATATTCGCAATTTTTAAAATATATATATTTTTCTATTTGAAATTTTTTACGTAGAATAACTTTAATCGCATTGATACATAAATTTCTTTTAAGTATTTTCATGGTATAAATATAGTATTTAGTATTAATTATTAACCAGTTTATATTTTGGGCCATTTTTCCATCAATCATCCCAAAAATCACTAAATGTTTTGTTAGTGAAATGCGAAATCCCGTTTCATGAAATATCCAATTTTCTAAACTTTTCCAAAGCTCTCGTACCTTGTCACAATCGTAAAACAAATGTTGTAAAGTTTCAGGTAGTTTATTGCAGAATGAGCATTTATTTGATTCAGAATAGTTTATCATATATAGAAATGTATTTGTGGCAAGAATTCTGTGCAGCTGTCGATATTGAAACCATATTAATGTAGTGTCTTTTAAACATTTAAAAGGTAAAACATAATATTTTGTCCATGTAAGATGGTCAAATATTAAACCCTTGCTTGCATACTTTGTTTGTGACTTTGGAGTGGTGATTTTATTATTCAAAATATTGTACATAACCTTACTTGTTGTATTCTTGTTCAACAGAAAAATCAGTTTAAAAGGAAAAATTGGTATTTTAATTTTGCTAAACTCTGTTACAGTTAAGCTATCTTGTGTTTGTAAAAAGGCTTTTACAGCGTTTGTTAGCGATGCATAATGTAAAAAGTTAGTATTTATGTTATATTTTTGGGTAAAGGATTCAAATGTAAGAAAGTCTCCTTCCTCGTCCAGTATGTCGCTAATAAAAATTACTCCTTTGTTAATATAGTTCTTATACATAAATGGTTTATTATTTAATAATATGTTGGTATTATACCAAATATTCAATCCTTGGATATCTTCAGTGGTTTGTAACTTTTGATATTTTTGAACTAGTGCCCAACTACACAAAACATCTTTCCAAAACATATTTCTTACTCTTTCCTTTTTAATTACAAGAAAGTAATCTCCGTATATAACAAGGTCTTTAGTTCGTAACTTTGTGGTGGACTCAAATAATGTAACCCATTTTGTACTTTGTCGGAAAATTCTTTGTATCCACGTTGCTTTTAAAGATGTAACAAGGTGTACTATATCAGGAATATTTAAACCGCCATATTTATAATCTTGTACTAATACATCTCGCTTGATTTTTTCTGGTTTATTTTGCCAAATAAATTTAAAAAACATGTTTTTAAGAGCTTGTATCATATGTGTTGGTGGATTTGGCAGTGCTATTAAAAGATGTGTGATTTTTGGTATTATTAAGGTTTTAAGGACTGTAACCCTTCCAAGTACTGACAATTTCCTAATTGACCAAAGTTTCATTACATTCTGCATATCTTTAATTTTCGAATTATAATTACAATCTATAATTTCATCTAAATTAACTGTGAAATTTATACCAAGGAGGTTAAATTTATTTCCACCCCATTCTAGCTTCCACCGTGTATGATGGTATACTTCTTTAGAATATTTTTTGCTGCCTATTCAAATGGCTTTAGACTTTGTATAATTTATTTTTAAACCTGAGATATCTGAGTAGTAATCAAGTAAAACCATTGTACTTTCCAGAGACTGGGATGTCCCGTCAAGAATAAAAGTAGTATCATCTGCGTATTGAGTTATTAAATATTCTTCGCCTTCAATAGAAATACCTTTAATGTCATTGTTATTTCTCACAAGAATTGAAAGAATTTCGGAACAAATTAAAAAGATATAAGGTGAGAGTGGATCTCCCTGCCTACATCCTCTTTCGAGTTTAAATGTTTCTGACATATGACCGTTTTGTATTACACTCGACATCAAATTTTTTTACAAAGTTTTTACCCATCTTATAATTGATGAATCAAAGTTAAATATATTTAATGCATTTTCTATAAAGGACCAAGTTACTGAATCGAATGCTTTTTCAAAATCTACTAATATTAAAAGACCAGGTATAAAGTGTGTTTCGATATATTGCATAATGTCATATATTAAACGTATATTTTCTCCGATATATCTTCCCTTAATGAAACCTGTTTGGTCATTATTTATTATTTTATCCAGGACAATTTTAATTCTGTTAGCTATGCAACCAGCAGCTATTTTATATATACAATTTAAAAGAGTTATAGGTCTCCATTTTTTTAAAAAACTGCTTTGGCTTATTTGGTTTCGGAATACAAGTGATTATTCCTAATTTTTGGACAGTAGACATTTCGCCTACTTCATAGCTGTAATTTATTGCTTTAACTATAAAATGTCCTAAATCTGCCCAAAAGAATTTGAAAAACTCGACCGTAAAACCATCCGAGCCAGGACTTTTATCGTTTTTCATATTTTTAAGAAAATTGAAAGCTTCAGAAACTAATTTTTCCTTCTAATGAATGTGTTTCTTCATCTGTTAATTTTTCAAATGTATAGTCAGATAATTTCTCAAATATATTATTATCAGATTTGTCAAGCGGTGCTGAATAGAGCTTTTGGTAAAAACACTTTGTCTCTGCTAAAATTAGTTTTTGGTCAGTTACTATTGATCCATTATTTAATTCAATTCTTGATATTAATTTGCTATAGTAGTTTCGAGCTTCCATATTACAAAAATATTTTGTTGGTTTTTCACCTTCTTCGATCCATTTTGCCCTTGCTCTTTATGTAATGACCCTTCAGCTTTTGTCTCCTTAATTCTATTAATTCCTGATTTTTTGCAGCTAATAATTCAGCGTTATCGTCGTTTTCAGATTCCTCCAATTCTTTAATTTGTTCACAAAGAATATTTTCCAATTCATTAGTTTTCTTCTTTTTGAATGCCGAATATGATATTGTTTTACCCCTTATTTCCATTAATAATGTTTCCAGAAATAAACTGTCATTTATATCAAACTGTATTTCATCTTTTGGAATTCTGTTTAAGCATTGTGGGTTGTAAATTAATATTGCATATTGTTTTGTTATATTTGTAATCACTTCTTTTATAATATTTACATAATCTTGGTCAGTTAACAATGAGTTATTGAATTTCCAAAGACCCCTACCTTTAATGATTTTATTTAATTTCATACCTAGTACTACACTCGAATGGTCTGACCTATAGCTGTTCTCTATTATGACCTTTTCTGTACATGACATTAAATTATTTGATAGAAGAAAGAAATCTAACCTAGCTAATTTTAATGGATTTTTTTTTCTCCATGTGTATCTTTTAAGTGTAGGATATAGTTCTCTGAAAGGGTCTTTTAAGTCAAACGCTTCAATATTTTGCAACAGTATTTCACGAGCCTTAGGGTGGTTAATATGTTGGTAGTTTTTGGTATCCAACTTTTGGTCTAACACTAAATTAAAGTCTCCACATATTAAATACTGTTCATTAGCAAATTCTTCTATACATTCCAATATACTTTCGAAAAAAACTAGGCTTATCAGTGTTTGGTCCATATATGTTCAAAAGTGTTATTCTTTCTCCCTCTACAGTAATGTCTAGGAAAATATAATTACCGGAATTATCCGATTTTATTCTATGAAGTTCGTATTGAAAATTATTATTTAGCATGATAGCCACCCCTCTTGTGTTACTAGTGAATGAGTTGAACAAACATTTGTACCCCCATTGCGTTTGTACATATGGTTCTATTTCATGAGTAAAATGTGTATCTTGTAAGCAGTATATATGAAACCGTTTACATTTTAAATAATTCAGAACATCTTTGCGTTTTTCTGGATCTCCCAGTCCCTGACAGTTTAATGTCATTATTTGAAAGCAGGCCATTTTAATTTAATATAAATTGATAGATCAACGTCATCTAGTTTTATTTCTAGAAAGATTATACTTAATGCATTTGATGGTAATATTAGATACATTTTGAGTATATAAGCTGAAATATGTTTACTCCATCCAATTATTAAAATCAATGAATTGTGAAGAAGAACAAAAGTAAAGATGAAAAAAGAAACCGTAAGATGTTGGGAGCAGAAAAAAGATAGAAATGTGAAGAACATAAAACATGAAAACATGTAGGTCTACTTTTAATGATATACTATTAATGATATACTATTAATGATATACTATTAATTATCAATTCTTAAAAGTATTAGTTTTTCTTCTATTGTAAGTAACTTTTATATACAATGTATTGCTAATCCATCCTTTTTATAGTTTATAAATTATCAATCTATCTTTTGTATAGCCTTTAAATGTTTTAATGTTTAAATAATTAATATATACATACAATACATTTATGCAGCATTTACATTATATATGCCATGTAGCATTCAAATAAGTTATTATTCATCCTTTGACTACTAATTCATACCTTATTTTATTCTCCATGTGGTTCAACATAACCGAGTTAATAATAACCATACGAAGCACACATGTAATAACAAGTGTAATGATGTAATTGTGGGAAGCGACGTCATAATATGACGTGGCTAAAACATTTTGAGTTGGGTCTTGTTATTCATAAAGAAAACAACAATAATAATATGGATACTAAAGAAATTATTATTACACTTGCGTGTGAGTCGTACTGATTTTATGAAACTCGTGTCAGGATTCATGTATTACCCTCGCACTCGCTCTTGCTCTGGCAATACAAAAATCCTGACACTCATTTCGTAAAATCAGTATGACACACAAGCTCTTATAATAATCTCTATACAGCCTCAGTATGTCTTCAGGATACTGTCTTAATACTAGTTTTTAAATAAGAGCTGAAACCTGTAAATCAGTAAAAGAATGATGGGTTACCTCCCTTGGTTCCAGACACAGCAGACTGGTTTTTGGGTCAAAACCGTGCATTTCGATTTGACTTTGGAATGCATACTGAAATAGAAAACATAATGTTGTGCAACTTGAATATTACACAAATTAAACATAAAAAGTACATAAATTATTTTTAAATAAATAAATATTGGAATCTATTATCTGTATATTTATCATTGGGAAATAAAACACATTCTATCTGAGACAGATTTTTCCTGTGACAGATGACTATATTAAAACATATTCTACTTCAGACAGGTGAGTAACAAAACACTTTCTACCAGAAACATATTGGTAATAACTCAAATTCTACACGAGTCAGGTGAGTAATAAAACACATTCTACCAGAGGCAGATTGGTAATAACATACATTATATACGAATCAGGTGGGTAATAAAACATATTCTACCTGAGACAGGTGAGCAATAAAACACATTCTAACCAAGACAGGTTGGTAATAAAACATGGTCTACCCCAGACAGGTTGGTAATAAAACACATTCTACCCCAGACAGGTGAGCAATAAAACACATTCTACCCCAGACAGGTGAGCAATAAAACACATTCTACCCCAGACAGGTTGGTAATAAAACACATTCTACCCAAGACAGGTTGGTAATAAAACATGGTCTACCCCAGACAGGTTGGTAATAAAACACATTCTACCCCAGACAGGTGAGCAATAAAACACATTCTACCCCAGACAGGTTGGTAATAAAACACATTCTACCCCAGACAGGTTGGTAATAAAACACATACGTGATCTGATGGAAATGCCTTGCCTTCACACATTATTTTGTGTCGAGATTTTGTTGGGCGATAAAATGAAATCTGAAAATAAATATATTTCAGTTAATCTCTGAACTGAGAGATACAAATGACTGAGAGATGAGAGTGCAACTGACAGGTCAAGGAATGGATGTGAGATGTCAAACTGTATAACAAGAGGTCAGGGTTGAAGTGTAAATGGAAGGTCAGGTAGAGAAGACACACGGTCAAGTAGAGTGACAGAGAATTCTAGTATAAAGAGATGTCAAATAGAGAAAAGGAGGCCAAGATCTAGGCGTAACTGAGAGGTCAATGTTTGACTAAAAGGACAAGATCAAGGTGTAACTAAGATATCAAGGTCAAGGTGTGCTAGAGATCAAGGTAAGAACGTGATCAAGCTTTCAAGGTCAAGGAGTGACAGAGGTCAAGGTCAACATGTGACTGAGAAGTGAAGATCAATATAAAAGAGAGCGGTCATGGTTTATGCATGATTGAGATCATAGTCAATGTGTAACCGAGTGAATAGTGTATACAAACCAACAACAGATGAAGATTCACGGTTAACCCATTCATGATGGCTACTTCACCTTTCTTCCCTCCTGGAAAATGTCAATTACACAATCAGTAAATACATTCAACCAATCGGTAAACTATAATGCATCAGTATGTCAAATCAACCAATAAAAACACAGTTATGGATGTAAACCGGTTACAACCATTCAACCAATCAGTAAACTATAATGTATCAGTATGTCAAGTCAACCAATCAAAACACAGTTATGGATGTAAACCTTCCAATCAAAATTATTTAATCCACAATAATGTTATGGCTCAGCTACACTGTAGGCTAAGAATATCCAATCAAATATAATTTCAAAGATATGACCAAAAAAAAAAAAAAAAAAAAAAAAAAAATAGAAAAAAAAAGAAAGAAAGAAAAATAGCCAATCAAAACAATGTATATAAACATGCATGTATGAAACAACCAATCAATACAGACCTGAAGCTGAAAATCAACCAATCAATGCATGCTAGTGACGAGACATTAAAATAAAATTCTTATAAAACAGACTTGCAGCATGCATGTAATACAAAACACACAGGTGCGTAGTACATGTACATGCACAAACATATATACCAAGAAATGGTTTAGGATGGTGGTTTGGGATGATGGGATGGTTTAGGATGGTGGATGGTGGGATGGTTTAGGATGGTGGATGGTGGGATGGTTTAGGATGGTGGGATGGTGGTTTGGGATGATGGGATGGTGGATGGTGGGATGGTTTAGGATGGTGGATGGTTTAGGATGGTGGGATGGTGGTTTGGGATGGTGGGATGGTTTAGGATGGTGGATGGTGGGATGGTTTAGGATGGTGGATGGTGGTTTGGGATGATGGGATGGTTTAGGATGGTGGATGGTGGGATGGTTTAGGATGGTGGGATGGTGGTTTGGGAGGA
The DNA here is from genome assembly GCF_016097555.1 of Gigantopelta aegis. Taxonomy (NCBI): domain Eukaryota; kingdom Metazoa; phylum Mollusca; class Gastropoda; order Neomphalida; family Peltospiridae; genus Gigantopelta; species Gigantopelta aegis. The sequence continues at coordinate 46,576,643 of NC_054705.1, read as the reverse complement.
TGGGGTGGTGGTTTGGGAGGATGGGATGGTTTAGGATGGCGGTATGGTGGTTTGGGAGGATGGGATGGTTTAGGATGATGGGATTGTGGTTTGGGATGATGGGATGGTTTAGGATGGTGGATGGTGGTTTGGGAGGACGGGATGGTTTAGGATGATGGGATGGTTTAGGATGGTGGAATGGTGGTTTTGGAGGATGGGATGGTTTTGGATGGTGGTTTTGGATGGTGGGATTGTGGTTTGGGATGGTGGGACAGTGGTTTAGGATGGTGGGATGGTGGTTTGGGATGGTGGGACAGTGGTTTGGGAAGGTGGGACGGTGGTTTGGGATGGTGGTTTGGGATGATGGGACGGTGGTTTTGGATGGTGGGGTGGTTTGGGATGGTGGGATGTTGACCAGAGACAGCCATGATATCTCAGAGATGTAGTTTAGATGATATGGCTACATGTTCTGTTGAACCAGAGACAGCCATGATATCTCAGAGATGTAGTTTAGATGATATGGCTACATGTTCTGTTGAACCAGAGACAGCCATGATATCTCAGAGATGTAGTTTAGATGACGTGGCTACATGTTCTGTTGAACCAGAGACAGCCATGATATCTCAGAGATGTAGTTTAGAAAATTATGAAATTAAAACAGAATCATAAACTAAAGAGCAGATGTAATAAGCTTTGTCTAGAAAAATTATCAAGTGAATTTCTGTTTTACCTAAAGAAGGTCTAAAGAATGGTCTGCTTTCAATATTTTGCTGTTTGCTGTTTCACGCCCTGCTAATATGTAAGTACAGCGCTCAAACGGAGAAGCAATAAGCGGTGACACACAAACACATCGGCACAGTCTACACACACAACATCTAGCACAGGTGATACTTTGTCTTCAGTGAGATCTGATACATGGTCATCTCAAAACGAACCCACCTGCTACCAACTCACCCCAGTCTTTGTAGCCTATGTGTGTCAATCCTGATAAAGACATCCTTTATGTGATGTACATTATTATTACTAGTATGTTTGTAAATGGAAAGAGTAAAACAGATTCTGTAGTTTGACTAATTTGAAAATATTATCAAAAGGTTCAATTACCTTGATTACATTTGTACACAGCGAAGTGGGTCAAGAAGCACTGGAGAAAAAACTGGTAAATTGTGAGAAGCAAGTGCACTACACAGACTGAGGCAATTTCGTAAGGAGACGTCTGTTTTAATAACTTTTATATTGAGTTGACCAGTGGTCATTTCATATATTATCACTTGCTGTTAAGTTACATGAACTGTTAACCCTAACCCTGCAGGTGGCAAGCCATCAATTTAATTACATTGTGGTCATGTCATATATTATCTCTTGCTGCTAAGTTACATGAACTGTTAACCCTAACCCTGCAGGTAGCAAGCCATCAATTTAATTACATTGTGGTCATGTCATATATTATCTCTTGCTGCTAAGTTACATGAACTCTTAATCCTAACCCTGCAGGTGGCAAGCCCCAGGCCATCACATCGCCTAAAAACACTGAACCTGTTAGAGGTGTTGAAGGGGGGAGGCAATGTCAGTGTGATGGCCTGGGGGATGCGAAGGCCTAAAAACAGTGAACCTGTTACAGGTGTTGGAAGGGGGAGGCAATGTCGGTGTGATGGCCTGGGGGATGCGAAGGCCTAAAAACACTGAACCTGTTAGACGTGTTGGAGGGGGAGGCAATGTTAGTGTGATGGCCTGGTGGATGGGAAGGCCTAAAAACAGTGAACCTGTTAGAGGTGTTGGAGGGGGGAGGCAATGTCGGTGTGATGGCCTGGGGGATGGGAAGGCCTAAAAACAGTGAACCTGTTAGAGGTGTTGGAGGGGGGAGGCAATGTTGGTGTGATGGCGTGGGGGATGGGAAGGCCTAAAAACACTGAACCTGTTAGAGGTGTTGGAGGGGGGAGGCAATGTCAGTGTGATGGCCTGGTGGATGGGAAGGCCTAAAAACAGTGAACCTGTTAGAGGTGTTGGAGGGGGGAGGCAATGTCGGTGTGATGGCCTGGGGGATGGGAAGGCCTAAAAACACTGAACCTGTTAGAGGTGTTGGAGGGGGGAGGCAATGTCAGTGTGATGGCCTGGTGGATGGGAAGGCCTAAAAACAGTGATCCTGTTAGAGGTGTTGGAGGAGGAGGCAATGTCAGTGTGATGGCCTGGGGGATGCGAAGGCCTAAAAACACTGAACCTGTTAGAGGTGTTGAAGGGGGGAGGCAATGTCGGTGTGATGGCCTGCAAACAGTGAACCTGTTAGAGGTGTTGGGGGTGGGAGGCAATGTCGGTGCGATGGCCTGGGGGATGGGAAGGGTGGAGGCAATGTCGGTGTGATGGCCTTGGGGATGGGAAGGCCTAAAAACACTGAACCTGTTGGAGGGGGAGGCAATGTCACTGTGATGGCCTGCAAACAGTGAGCCTGTTAGAGGTGTTGGAGGTGGGAGGCAATGTCGGTGTGATGGCCTGCAAACAGTGAGCCTGTTAGAGGTGTTGGAGGGGGAGGCAATGTCACTGTGATGGCCTGCAAACAGTGAGCCTGTTAGAGGTGTTGGATGGGGGAGGAGAATGCTTCCTTCCAGAACATTTTGAATTTCAGGTGTTCAAATGCAGCATCTCCAGCCTTCAGCCAGGGTAAAGTGTGGGGGGGGGGGGGAGGGGGGAGGGGCATGCCCCACACCCTATTCCTCAGCACCTAACTTGCTATCAGAAAACCACGAAACAGTGCAAAGAGTTTTTAAAAATACCAACCACCAAGCATTGAACACAACACAGTGGATAGTATATAGTGAAAAACACACTTAGTACTGAAAGGGTTAACAAATGCAAATTAAAATGAAATAAAACCAAACTGAAGACAAAGTACCACTGAGCTACTCACCAACAAACTGTGCCATATTGCCATCTAAACATTCATCACAAAACGCCCACGGAAGTTCACCTGCCCTGTGGCCCTGTACACCTCTATAATTATATAAAAAAAAATCAAAAAAATCTGGAATGGCATTTATTGACCTTTGACACACAAAATACTCATGAAGGTCAATCTTTTTTATGACCTTCAAATATCTCCACCTACAATTAGACAAAAAACTGTAATGTAATTGACCTTTGACCCCCAAATACTCAAGAAGATTCACCCTTTCAATGACCTTTAACATCTCTTCATGAAATTAAATACATGTATTTATAAAATAGTGGAATGCAACCATCATAACACTGTTAAGTTTCCCTATGACACCTCTGTAATTAAAAGGGGGAAAAACATTCAAACATAATTCTGTTGCACCATGCACAAACTTTATCATGAACTCACTTACTATAAAACTGATATAATAATTATTACAGCTGAAATTAGGTTATTGTAAAAGTATAATAATATGGGGAAGAGGTTTTTAACACCACACACTGTCACTAGGGGAAGATGTTTTTAACACTACACACTGTCACTAGGGGAAGAGGTTATTAACATTATGCACTGTCACTAGGGGAAGAGGTTATTGACATTATGCACTGTCACTAGGGGAAGAGGTTATTAACATTATGTACTGTCACTAGGGGAAGAGGTTATTAACATTATGCACTGTCACTAGGGGAAGAGATTATTAACATTATGTACTGTCACTAGGGGAAGAGGTTATTAACATTAAGTACTGTCAAAAAGGGAAGAGATTATTAACATTATGCACTGTAACTAAGGGAAGAGTTACTGACATTAAGTACTGTCACTAGGGGAAGAGGTTATTAACATTATGTACTGTCACTAGGGGAAGATGTTATTGACATTATGTACTGCCACTAGGGGAAGAGGTTATTGACATTATGTACTGTCACTAGGGGAAGAGGTTATTAACATTATGTACTGTCGCTAGGGGAAGAGGTTATTAACATTATGTACTGTCACTAGGGGAAGAGGTTATTAACATTATGGCCGTAACTAGGGAAAGAGGTTATTAACACTATGCACTGTAACATGGGGAAGAGGTTGTTAACATTATGTGCCGTAACTAGGGAAAGAGGTTATTAACACTATGCACTGTAACATGGGGAAGAGGTTATTAACATTATGTACTGTAACTAGGGGAAGAGGTTATTAACACTATACACTGTAACTAGGGGAAGAGGTTATTAACACTATGCACTGTAACTTGGGGAAGAGGTTATTAACACTATGCACTGTAACTAGGGGAAGAGGTTATTAACAGTATGCACTGTAACTTGGGGAAGAGGTTATTAACACTATGCACTGTAACTAGGGGAAGAGGTTATTAACATTATGCACTGTAACAAGGGGAAGAGGTTATTAACACTATGCACTGTAACTAGGAGACGAGGTTATTAACACTATGCACTGTAATTAGGGGAAGAGGTTATTAACAGTATGCACAGTAACTAAGGGGAGAGGTTATTAACAGTATGCACTGTAATTAGGGGAAGAGGTTATTAACAGTATGTACTGTAACTAGAGGAAGAGGTTATTAACATTATGCACTGTAATTAGGGGAAGAGGTTATTAACATTATGCACTGTAACTAGGTGAAGAGGTTATTAACACTATGCACTGTAACTAGGGGAAGAGGTTATTAACACTATGCACTGTAACTAGGGGAAGAGGTTATTAACACTATGCACTGTAACTAGGAAGAGGTTATTAACAGTATGTACTGTAGGGGAAGAGGTTATTAACACTATGTACTGTAACTAGAGGAAGAGGTTATTAACACTATGCACTGCAATTAGGGGAAGAGGTTATTAACACTATGCACTGTAACTAGGGGAAGAGGTTATTAACACTATGCACTGTAACTAGGGGAAGAGGTAAGTCACACCCTGCAGACTATGGAGATTTAGTCACACACTGCAGATTATAGACTTTTCGTCATACACTGCAAATTATGGACATTTAGTCCCACACTAGACTATGGAGGTTTAGTCCTACCCTGCGGACTATGGAGGTTTAATTCCACACAACAGACTATGGAGGTTTAGTCCCACCCTACAGCCTATGGAGGTTTAGTCCCACCCTACAGACTATGGAGGTTTAGTCCCACACTGCAGACTATGGAGGTTTAGTCCCACACTGCAGACTATGGAGGTTTAGTCCCACCCTACAGACTATGGAGGTTTAGTCCCACACTGCAGACTATGGAGGTTTAGTCCCACCCTGCAGACTATGGAGGTTTAGTCCCACCCTACAGACTATGGAGGTTTAGTCCCACCCTACAGACTATGGAGGTTTAGTCCCACCCTACAGATTATGGAGGTTTAGTCCCACCCTACAGACTATGGAGGTTTAGTCCCACCCTACAGACTATGGAGGTTTAGTCCCACACTGCAGACTATGGAGGTTTAGTCCCACCCTGCAGACTATGGAGGTTTAGTCCCACCCTACAGACTATGGAGGTTTAGTCCCACACTGCAGACTATGGAGGTTTAGTCCCACACTGCAGACTATGGAGGTTTAGTCCCACCCTACAGACTATGGAGGTTTAGTCCCACACTGCAGACTATGGAGGTTTATTTCCACACTGCACATAATGCAATAAAAACTATAGATTTAATTATATAACATATATATGTACATATACACTGTAGACTATGGAGGTTTAGGCATAAGTGTAGAATGAAGAATATACCAACTGTAGAATATGGTGGTTTGGTTGTCTGACAAATACAGACTATGGAGGTTTAAACATCTGATCTATACAGACTGTAGAATATGTTGGTTTGGTTGTCTGACAAATACAGACTATGGAGGTTTTGACGTCTGATCTATACAGACTGTAGAATAGGGTGGTTTGGTTGTCTGACAAATACAGACTATGGAGGTTTTGACATCTGCCCTATACCAACTGTAGAATATGTTGGTTTGGTTGTGCGACAAATACAGACTATGGAGGTTTTGACATCTGACCTATACCAACTGTAGAATATGGTGGTTTGGTTGTGCGACAAATACAGACTATGGAGGTTTAAACATCTGATATATACAGACTGTAGAATATGGTGGTTTGGTTGTGTGACAAATACAGACTATGGAGGTTTAAACATCTGATCTATACGGACTGTAGAATATGGTGGTTTGGTTGTCTGACAAATACAGACTATGGAGGTTTAAACATCTGATCTATACAGACTATAGAATATGGTGGTTTGGTTGTCTGACAAATACAGACTATGGAGGTTTAAACATCTGATCTATAGACTATAGAATATGGTGGTTTGGTTGTCTAACAAATACAGACTATGGAGGTTTTGACATCTGATCTATACAGACTATAGAATACAGACTATAGAATATGGTGGTTTGGTTGAGTGACAAATACAGACTATGGAAGTTTTAAACATCTGCCCTATACCAACTGTAGAATATGGTGGTTTGGTTGTATGACAAATACAGACTATGGAGGTTTTGACATCTGCCCTACTGTAGAATATGGTGGTTTGGCTGAATAACAAATACAGACTATGGAGGTTTTGACATCTGCCCTATACCAACTGTAGAATATGGTGGTTTGGCTGAACAACTAATACAGACTATGGAGGTTTTGACATCTGCCCTATACCAACTGTAGAATATGGTGGTTTGGCTGAACAACAAATACAGACTATGGAGGTTTTGACATCTGCCCTATACCTACTGTAGAATATGGTGGTTTGGCTGAATAACAAATACAGACTATGGAGGTTTTGACCTCTGACCTATACCAACCGTAGAATATGGTGGTTTGGTTGTATGACAAATACAGACTATGGAGGTTTTGACATCTGCCCTATACCTACTGTAGAATATGGTGGTTTGGCTGAATAACAAATACAGACTATGGAAGTTTTGACCTCTGACCTATACCAATTGTAGAATATGGTGGTTTGGCTGAACAACAAATACAGACTATGGAATTTTTGACCTCTGACCTATACCAACTGTAGAATATGGTGGTTTGGTTGAATGACAAACATACAGTGTAGATTATGGAGGTTTAGTCATGTGACAGATCCAGTCAACACAGTTGTGATAATATGCAGACTGTAGACTATGGAGATTTACTTGACAATGTGTAACAAATGCAACTTGAAGATTATGGAGGTCTTAATTGTGTTATAAATGTAGGATGTGTACTGTGGAGGTTTATTCTGACAAACGAAGAGCCCAGACAATGTAGGTGTAGCTGGGTGACAACAAACACTGTCATATCTATCACCAATGTCATAAATGTAGGATGTGTACTGTGGAGGTTTATTCTGACAAACAAAGAGCCCAGACAATGTAGGTGTAGCTGGGTGACAACAAACACTGTCATATCTATCACCAATGTCATAAATGTAGGATGTGTACTGTGGAGGTTTATTCTGACAAACAAAGAGCCCAGACAATGTAGGTGTAGCTGGGTGACAACAAACACTGTCATATCTATCACCAATGTCATAAATGTAGGATGTGTACTGTGGAGGTTTATTCTGACAAACAAAGAGCCCAGACAATGTAGGTGTAGCTGGGTGACAACAAACACTGTCATATCTATCACCAATGTCATAAATGTAGGATGTCTACTGTGGAGGTTTATTCTGACAAACAAAGAGCCCAGACAATGTAGGTGTAGCTGGGTGACAACAAACACTGTCATATCTATCACCAATGTCATAAATGTAGGATGTGTACTGTGGAGGTTTATTCTGACAAACAAAGAGCCCAGACAATGTAGGTGTAGCTGGGTGACAACAAACACTGTCATATCTATCACCAATGTCATAAATGTAGGATGTGTACTGTGGAGGTTTATTCTGACAAACAAAGAGCCCAGACAATGTAGGTGTAGCTGGGTGACAACAAACACTGTCATATCTATCACCAATGTCATAAATGTAGGATGTGTACTGTGGAGGTTTATTCTGACAAACAAAGAGCCCAGACAATGTAGGTGTAGCTGGGTGACAACAAACACTGTCATATCTATCACCAATGTCATAAATGTAGGATGTCTACTGTGGAGGTTTATTCTGACAAACGAAGAGCCCAGACAATGTAGGTGTAGCTGGGTGACAACAAACACTGTCATATCTATCACCAATGTTATAAATGTAGGATGTCTACTGTGGAGGTTTATTCTGACAAACGAAGAGCCCAGACAATGTAGGTGTAGCTGGGTGACAACAAACACTGTCATATCTATCACCAATGTCATAAATGTAGGATGTGTACTGTGGAGGTTTATTCTGACAAACGAAGAGCCCAGACAATGTAGGTGTAGCTGGGTGACAACAAACACTGTCATATCTATCACCAATGTCATAAATGTAGGATGTGTACTGTGGAGGTTTATTCTGACAAACAAAGAGCCCAGACAATGTAGGTGTAGCTGGGTGACAACAAACACTGTCATATCTATCACCAATGTTATAAATGTAGGATGTCTACTGTGGAGGTTTATTCTGACAAACGAAGAGCCCAGACAATGTAGGTGTAGCTGGGTGACAACAAACACTGTCATATCTATCACCAATGTTATAAATGTAGGATGTCTACTGTGGAGGTTTATTCTGACAAACGAAGAGCCCAGACAATGTAGGTGTAGCTGGGTGACAACAAACACTGTCATATCTATCACCAATGTCATAAATGTAGGATGTGTACTGTGGAGGTTTATTCTGACAAACAAAGAGCCCAGACAATGTAGGTGTAGCTGGGTGACAACAAACACTGTCATATCTATCACCAATGTTATAAATGTAGGATGTCTACTGTGGAGGTTTATTCTGACAAACGAAGAGCCCAGACAATGTAGGTGTAGCTGGGTGACAACAAACACTGTCATATCTATCACCAATGTTATAAATGTAGGATGTCTACTGTGGAGGTTTATTCTGACAAACGAAGAGCCCAGACAATGTAGGTGTAGCTGGGTGACAACAAACACTGTCATATCTATCACCAATGTCATAAATGTAGGATGTGTACTGTGGAGGTTTATTCTGACAAACGAAGAGCCCAGACAATGTAGGTGTAGCTGGGTGACAACAAACACTGTCATATCTATCACCAATGTCATAAATGTAGGATGTCTACTGTGGAGGTTTATTCTGACAAACGAAGAGCCCAGACAATGTAGGTGTAGCTGGGTGACAACAAACACTGTCATATCTATCACCAATGTCATAAATGTAGGATGTGTACTGTGGAGGTTTATTCTGACAAACAAAGAGCCCAGACAATGTAGGTGTAGCTGGGTGACAACAAACACTGTCATATCTATCACCAATGTTATAAATGTAGGATGTCTACTGTGGAGGTTTATTCTGACAAACGAAGAGCCCAGACAATGTAGGTGTAGCTGGGTGACAACAAACACTGTCATATCTATCACCAATGTTATAAATGTAGGATGTCTACTGTGGAGGTTTATTCTGACAAACGAAGAGCCCAGACAATGTAGGTGTAGCTGGGTGACAACAAACACTGTCATATCTATCACCAATGTCATAAATGTAGGATGTGTACTGTGGAGGTTTATTCTGACAAACGAAGAGCCCAGACAATGTAGGTGTAGCTGGGTGACAACAAACACTGTCATATCTATCACCAATGTCATAAATGTAGGATGTCTACTGTGGAGGTTTATTCTGACAAACGAAGAGCCCAGACAATGTAGGTGTAGCTGGGTGACAACAAACACTGTCATATCTATCACCAATGTTATAAATGTAGGATGTCTACTGTGGAGGTTTATTCTGACAAACGAAGAGCCCAGACAATGTAGGTGTAGCTGGGTGACAACAAACACTGTCATATCTATCACCAATGTCATAAATGTAGGATGTGTACTGTGGAGGTTTATTCTGACAAACGAAGAGCCCAGACAATGTAGGTGTAGCTGGGTGACAACAAACACTGTCATATCTATCACCAATGTCATAAATGTAGGATGTGTACTGTGGAGGTTTATTCTGACAAACGAAGAGCCCAGACAATGTAGGTGTAGCTGGGTGACAACAAATACTGTCATATCTATCACCAATGTCATAAATGTAGGATGTGTACTGTGGAGGTTTATTCTGACAAACAAAGAGCCCAGACAAAGTAGGTGTAGCTGGGTGACAACAAACACTGTCATATCTATCACCAATGGCAAGAAAGGTGGTATTAACTGTGCTATCAAACGTTTGGGTCACGTTGAACATTAACCAAACTGGATGTTATTTGCTTTAGTGCTATCTTGAACTCAAACTTCAGTCTGGTTATTTTAATGTGACCTTGTCTCAAGTAAACAACCATAAGCCAGTTAGTATTTATAGCTGGTGTCATCCAGTCATTTTGGTATGTTTACAACTTTACAGGCTTGTGCAGAAAGGGACCGAAAACCAGGTCAATGTAATGTATGATAATTTATGAGTTTCAGCTTAGGTCTCACTACACATATGCCATTTTCCACTGACATCCATGTTTAATTGAAATGGGTGTGTCACAGGCCTATCCACTATATAGAATGAAATGGGTGTGCCACGGGCCTACCCACTATATAGAATAAAATGGGTGTGCCACAAGCCTACCCACTATATAGAATGAAATGGGTGTGCCACAAGCCTACCCACTATATAGAATGAAATGGGTGTGCCACAAGCCTACCCACTATATAGAATAAAATGGGTGTGCCACAGGCCTACCCACTATATAGAATGAAATGGGTGTGCCACAAAGCCTACCCACTATATAGAATAAAATGGGTGTGCCACAAGCCTACCCACTATATAGAATGAAATGGGTGTGCCACAAGCCTACCCACTATATAGAATGAAATGGGTGTGCCACGAGCCTACCCACTATATAGAATAAAATGGGTGTGCCACAAGCCTACCCACTATATAGAAATATTTTTGAATAAAGCCCCTTCTGTGTGATGACCCAGCCCCTCCTGTTGTGATGACACAGCCCCTCCTGTTGTGATGACCCAGCCTCTCCTGTGTGATGACCCAGCCTCTCCTGTGTGATGACCCAGCCCCTCCTGTTGTGATGACCCAGTCCCTTTCTGTGTGATGACCCAGCCCCTCCTGTTGTGATGACCCAGCCCCTCCTGTTGTGATGACCAGCCCCTCCTGTTGTGATGACCCAGCCTCTCCTGTGTGATGACCCAGCCCCTCGTGTGTGATGACCCAGCCCCTCCTGTTGTGATGACCCAGCCTCTCCTGTTGTGATGACCCAGCCCCTCGTGTGTGATGACCCAGCCCCTCCTGTTGTGATGACCCAGCCCCTCGTGTGTGATGACCCAGCCCCTCCTGTTGTGATGACCCAGTCCCTCCTGTTGTGATGACCCAGCCTCTCCTGTGTTATGACCCAGCCCCTTGTGTGTGATGACCCAGCCCCTCCTGTTGTGATGACCCAGCCCTTCCTGTGTGATGACCCAGCCCCTCCTGTTGTGATGACCCAGCCCCTCGTGTTGTGATGACCCAGCCCCTCCTGTTGTGATGACCCAGCCTCTCCTGTGTGATGACCCAGCCCCTTGTGTGTGATGACCCAGCCCCTCCTGTTGTGATGACCCAGCCCCTCCTGTTGTAATGGACCTCAATAATTGCAGATACCTGTAGTGCCCTCTAGTGGGAACACTATAAAATCCATCTCCAATTTCTGACTACATGTAGCTGGTTTAATGAATTAATAATTAATGGCCTTATGTATGTTTTTTCTAATGACTGGACAGCCATGCTGTCTTGGTATATATTCTGTGTTACTTGACACCAGTAACACAATACAGCTACGATTAACACAAGACACACATTACAATCTGGAAATCAGACACCAAATCACACTGCCAGCTATTTAGTGCAAGTGAAATGTATATATTATTATACATTTACATTTTGTAAAATTAATGTCATTAAAAAACCCACTAATAAAATAGTTTTATATCACATAATTTTATCCCAATTTGATTTCAGACATTTTTAAATAAAAAAGAAAGAAAACGATTTTTCAGTTGGCCAACATATTTTGGGGGATTCAGAATCTTAAAATTAGGTAAAAATCTATGATGAAAGAAATACTTAAAAAAAAAAAAAAAAAAAACACACACAAAAACCCCACCCAACAACAAACGACCTGGAAACAAATGCTTGCATGTCACATTTCTGGGAGATAGAACCTGAGAACTAACTGGAATACAGGCTTTGTTAAATGTTAGTGGGTGTTGCAAAACCTTTCATGCACATTGTAAAACAGAATACCGTATAAACCCACACAAATATTACATACCAATACACATATATATATATATCACCCTTTGACCCATAGCAGTGGTTTCATAGTCTTTTATCTTACCATCCTCCATCTCTTAAAAAAAGCATACACCAAAAATGTATCTATGCCAGGAATATATTTATTGAAGCTTTCCCCTCAATTTAAAGGTTGTACTATACGAAATAGAATCCTACAGGCGACAACGTTAACATATAATTGGCTAAAAATACATGATGTCTTTATATGAAACTTTCAGAAGACAGATGATATATATATGTATTAAATGAGATTATCAAATAACTAGCATTAGTAATATATAATATACAGTATGTATTATACATAAAGAATATATATATCTATAGGTTAATAATTAATGCATGAACATGAAGGAAATGCTTTATTTAATGACACACTCAACACATTTTATTTATGGTTATATGGCGTTGGACATATGGTTAAGGACCACACACAGATATTGAGAGAGGAAACCCACTGTTGCCACTTCATGGGCTACTCTTTTCGATTAACAGCAAGGGATCTTTTATATGCACCATCCCACAGACAGGGTAGTACATACCATGGCCTTTGATATACCAATCGTGGTCATTTTAAAAGAGGCATGGCTAACATTGGCCTTTGTTACACCAGTTGTGGCATACTGGCTGGAATGAGAAATAGCCCAATGCCCTACCCCCACTCCCAAGTCTGTGGAATTTTCCGACACCTATGAAAACTTGGTTTATTATAATTACATAAGTAAATAACAAATATATGCTTCATGCTATATGTAAGATGCAGAATATATTCTGTTGTTATTTTAAAGGCAATTTCAATAATATATTCTTTACATCAATACACACATGCAATTTCAATAATATATTCTTTACATCAATACACACATGCAATTTCAATAATATATTCTTTACATCAATACACACATGCAATTATTTTGTATTAAGTATTAAATTAAGGTTTAAGTTTAATTTGTGTAAAAGATTTTATTTAATTGTAATAAATGTTGTACTTATTTTAAACATGTTCTTGTGAAAAAGGAAAGTTTTAAAAAATAAATACTGGTACATGCATATATAAAAAAGCTTTCTGGAATTAAAATAAAATAAGATCAACACTATCCATATATAAAGATGTGCAACTTGTGATGTTGCCGACATCAAACTACATGTGAGCATAACGAGTGGTAACTCACAGACAGCACATACCACGACCATTGACCAGTTATGGTGCACTGGTCGGAATGAGAGAAAAAACCCAATCAGCTGAATGGATCCACTGAGGTGGTTCGATCCTGCGATGCAAACACTTCAAGCGAGATCTCAACTGACCGAGTTAAATGCAATCCTGGTAAAACCTGAGCAATCATTCTTGATTTACACTGCGGCCAGCTGTTGTCAATGTCTTACTTCGTCAATTCAAACTAACTATTTCTTACCCAACATTTAACACAGTTGTGCTACTTATAAACATTATGTATATATTAATTGGAAAAGGAATGTTTGTGCAATGACACGTCGTGCAGTACATTTTACACAATAACTATTCAACGGTTTAACATGCTTATATTATAAACACGGCTGCCACAATATTAAATTATCATTCTAATATGATTAGCCGAGATTTCTTATTGCAATATGATCACGCAGCTGTCATGTTTGATTCTGAAATGGTAATATCTGTCATGTCTGATTCTGAAATGATAATATCTGTCATGTTTGATTCTGATTTGATTGGCTGTGATTTTTTATTCTGATATGATTTGCTGTTATTTCTGATTCTGATTTCATTTGCTGTGATTGCCAATTATTTTGATATATACTTAGCTGTGATTCTGCTCTGTGACTGTGAATCATATTCTATGGTTGTAGCAGCTGTGATTGTGAATATGACTTGCTGTGTTAGTCAGTCATACCGTTGTGATCAGCTATGATTGTGAATATGACCTGCTGTGTTAGTCAGTCATACCGTTGTGATCAGCTACGATTGTGAATATGACCTGCTGTGTTTGTCAGTCATACCGTTGTGATCAGCTGTGATTGTGAATATGACCTGTGTGTTTGTCAGTCATACCGTTGTGATCAGCTGTGATTGTGAATATGACCTGCTGTGTTAGTCAGTCATACCGTTGTGATCAGCTATGATTGTGAATATGACCTGCTGTGTTAGTCAGTCATACCGTTGTGAACAGCTGTGATTGTGAATATGACCTGCTGTGTTTGTCAGTCGATCATACCGTTGTGATCAGCTGTGATTGTGAATATGACCTGCTGTGTTAGTCAGTCATACCGTTGTGATCAGCTATGATTGTGAATATGACCTGCTGTATTTGTCAGTCGATGATACCGTTGTTATCAGCTGTGATTGTGAATATGACCTGCTGTGTTTGTCAGTCAATCAAACTGTTGTGATCAGCTGTGATTGTGAATATGACCTGCTGTGTTTGTCAGTCAATCAACCTGTTGTGATCAGCTATGCTTGTGAATATGACCTGCTGTGTTTGTCATTCGATCATACCGTTGTGATCAGCTGTGATTGTGAATATGACCTGCTGTGTTTGTCAGTCATACCGTTGTGATCAGCTATGATTGTGAATATGACCTGCTGTGTTAGTCAGTCATACCATTGTGATCAGCTGTGATTGTGAATATGACCTGCTGTGTTAGTCAGTCATACCGTTGTGATCAGCTATGATTGTGAATATGACCTGCTGTGTTTGTCAGTCGATCATACCGCTGTGATTGTGAATATGACCTGATGTTTGTCAGTCATACTGTTGTGACAAGCTGTGATTTATGAATCACTGATATGATCACCTGTGATGTATGAATCACTGATATGATCACCTGTGATTTATGAATCACTGATATGATCACCTGTGATTATGAATCACTTTGATATATGATCATCTGTGATTGGTTGGGAATCACTGATAAGATCACCTGTGATTCTGAATCACTGTGACATAATCAGCTGTAATTTTGGATTATTCTGAAAATGATTAGCTACAATGTATGATTGTGAATCATTATGACATGATCAGCTGTGATTGTCAATCACTGTGATTTTGAATATTTTACGTGATTAGCTGTGATATTGAATTATTCTGAAATTATTAACTACAGTTGTGAATCGCTGTGATGTGATATGATTAGATGTGATTTTGAATCATTCTGATTTGCTTAGCTGTGATTGTGAATCATTCTGACAGCTGTGAATATTAATACAATTTTAATTGACAAAACAATTTCAATTTGTTTTAAGCTTTATGTCAAAAACAGGTTCAAGCATGCAGTCCTGGACACAACCAGAATTTTCCATCTAGGACAGGTTAATTTCTGATTAATATATTGTTTTGTTTGTTTTGTTGTTTGTTTTTCTATACAGTCCCCTTTCCTTTTCTTTGAACTAAATCTCTTTAATTTTGCTCCCCAATCTAGCAAACCATTCTGTGGGGAGTCTTTCGAGGTGCATTTCTAATATTTCAGTATATTATGTATACCTGTGTTTTTTAATTTAGTAAAGTGAGAAGATGATATGAATATTACATTGTTACCGAAACCCAAGTGGACTTAATAGACACCGTATCAGACGAATACACGAGAACTACTCACCCACAATGCTAAGCAGGTTGTGGTCCAAGCGTTCATCACACATGGCCCAGGGCAGGTCACCTTCAAAATGACCTTCAACCGCCCTTCAACCGTGAGAGAAGATTTTAAAATATACACTCAACAAGATAAACTAACAAATACTAAGTGTAATAAACAAAAACAAGGGGGGAAAGAAATTAAGTCACCTTGAAATAACCATGACAGCCCTTTGTAAGAAAACATTTTAAAATAAACACTATTTATTAGATAAACTAAATCTGAACTAATACTAACGTCAACAACAAAAAATCCAAAGGAAAAAAAAAGAAAAAAAACGAAGAAACATCAAAAACAGAAAACAGAAAAAAAAAATTGTTGAACGGGCCCCGAAATATAGACATCAATAACCTATTGCACGGTTCATATTACCTAGTATTTGATTATAACATATTAAATGAAAAGTATATTTACTTCGAGTAAACTTCCTATATAGTATACCACCGGGGAAAACAATTGTAACTTTTATCATATATGCCAGAGTCTGCACAGAAGAGAACATTTTTGATCAGTGACTCTGTGCACTGGGTTTAAATCATCTTTCAGCTAACGCTCGTTACCTCAGGTAATTTTTCAAATATTTTAAATGACAAAATCAGTGTAACCAAGTGTAAGAGATCATGTTTGACACCATTGTGATCATTTTAATCTTCACTGATGTCGACAAAGTTTTCTGTGAGTATTTATAACGTCATTATTAGGAATGAACGAAAAGGAAAGGAAGACAAATTTGTTTAACGACGCACAGCACATTTTAACCTGCGCATACACATGTAACTTTTTCAACACATGTACATGTGCATGGAGGGGTTACTCAAGCAAATTCTATTTTTTTCAATATATTTTCCCGGGAAGAATAACATGAACCCCCCCCCCCCCCCATAAACTACACTCACCACCCCTTCTAAAATTCCTGCACACACGCCCCCCGTTTCAAAAATTCCTGCACACATGCCCCCCAACCCTTCTAAAATTCATGCACACATGCCCCCCACCCCTTCTAAAATTACTGCACACACGCCCCCCACCCTTTCTAAAATTCCTGCACACGCCCCCCCACCCCTTCTAAAATTCCTGCAAACACGCCCCCCACCCCTTCTAAAATTCCTGCACACATGCCCCCACCCCTTCTAAAATTACTGCACACATGCGCCCCACCCCTTCTAAAATTCCTGCACACACGCCCCCCCACCCCTTCTAAAATTCCTGCACACATGCCAACAGCATTAATTTCAGATTAATTAATGTGCTCTAGTGGTGTCGTTAAACAAAAACAAAC
Source organism: Gigantopelta aegis (assembly GCF_016097555.1). Taxonomy (NCBI): domain Eukaryota; kingdom Metazoa; phylum Mollusca; class Gastropoda; order Neomphalida; family Peltospiridae; genus Gigantopelta; species Gigantopelta aegis. The sequence goes on along the minus strand of NC_054705.1, from coordinate 46,559,476 downwards.
TGTATTATTTGTTAACACAGGCACCAGTAGTTTGAGTAAATCCGACGTATAAACAGACTTACAGCTTGGACCACTTGTCGATCTCCACGTCCATGTACTGTTTGGTCTTTCTGGGACACAGCCCGAGCGAGTTCCCGCAGAAATACACACAGTCCTCTTCAGGGTCCACTATAGATGTGTCAGCTAAAAACATTAAACTATTTTATTAGAACAAACATTCAGAGAATACATACTGCTAAAGCAATAGATGTCCCCTATCAAATGAATGAATGAATGAATGAATGTTTAACGACACCCCAGCACGAAAAATGCATCGGCTATTGGGTGTCAAACTATGGTAATACAAACAAATAAGGTGATGATTAACATCAATATAAAAATTCAAGATTTAAATAAAAACAGTGTAAAGAACTGTACAAAAATACAAATATCACAGATACATGTAGATACTGACTTTTACTCAAAATTTCAATTTGTGCTGTATTGGCCATTCTCAAAGAGAATGTTACACCCCTGCACCACGGTGAGGTTACAGCACGTGCAGGGGTCACCTATCAAAACCCAACAATGTTTCATATCTCCTAAATTCAAGGGCCATACTTCTGTGAAAAGTGGGTAAATCACAATGAAAGTTAAACTTAATCAGTAACAGTACATGATAAAGGTATATACAAAACTTTATATCAATATCTTGAGGCATTGAAAAACAAAAGTCCGGAAAACAAATGTTGATATCTCCTAAGCTTAAGGCCCACAACTCCGTCAAAAATTGGTAAATTGCCATGAAAGTCAAACTTGATCTGTAACAGAACATGATAAAGCTATATACAAAATGTTAGGGTCCAGTTCCACAAAAGAATTGTAGCTAAGGTTAATTGTAGTGACTTCAGGTGGATTTTACAGCTGGCATCGTGAACATTACAGCTGTTTTACAAAGCAACCTATGGTAGTCATAAGTGCCCCTTTAATGATTAATATATTCTTTGCAAAGAAGTGCAAATTAGTTAAATAATAAATTGGTTACTGACTTTTCAGAAAATCTTAGATGTATTCATTGGTATCAGACATCCATGAAGTAACTTTGTCAGTTTATGTGCTAAGTGAAAATTGCCGAATGCATAACACATGAGAGTTATCTCCCGTATTTTCATCTGAAGATTGTATGGCCGACAGGTATCACCAAACAATAACATTAGATATGTTATAGTAACGTTATATATCTAACTATAGTATTTGTATTACTATTAGGGGTTTCTGTTTGGGGGTACCTGTGGTATGTCCTAGAATATTTTTCATGGAACACTGAGTTTCATAAAAGGTATTTGGTATGTATTAGATTTATTTCTACACAAAAAATTAGTATCCTTCTTAGAAAATGATCAAATCATCATCTAACTGCCATTTGACATCTATGTTAGTGGCTTACAACTGCCTCGTACCTATTTAAAATTTTCACAGTAATTTACAACGATAGTAAGCTATACACCACATCATAAAATGGGCTGGTGAACGTAAACAAAAATTAAGGTCATGATGGTAGGTATTTACAGCAATAGTAGTGCTAAGATAGCTTCGTAGAACGGGGCCCAGTTCCACAAAGCGATCTTAGAGCTAAGATCACCTTAAGTGCATACATGTAGCTACGTTATAAATGTAGTTACAGTGATCTTAGAGCTAAGATCGCCTTAAGTGCATACATGTAGCTACGTTATAAATGTAGTTACAGTGATCTTAGAGCTAAGATCGCCTTAAGTGCATACATGTAGCTACGTTATAAATGTAGTTACAGTGATCTTAGAGCTAAGATCGCCTTAAGTGCATACATGTAGCTACGTTATAAATGTAGTTACAGTGATCTTAGAGCTAAGATCGCCTTAAGTGCATACATGTAGCTACGTTATAAATGTAGTTACAGTGATCTTAGAGCTAAGATCACCTTAAGTGCATACATGTAGCTACGTTATAAATGTAGTTACAGTGATCTTAGAGCTAAGATCGCCTTAAGTGCATACATGTAGCTACGTTATAAATGTAGTTACAGTGATCTTAGAGCTAAGATCGCCTTAAGTGCATACATGTAGCTACGTTACAAATGTAGTTACAGCGATCTTAGCGCTAAGATCGCCTTAAGTGCATACATGTAGCTACGTTACAATTGTAGTTACAGCGATCTTAGCACTAAGATCGCCTTAAGTGCATACATGTAGCTACGTTACAAATGTAGTTACAGCGATCTTAGAGCTAAGATCGCCTTAAGTGCATACATGTAGCTACGTTATAAATGTAGTTACAGATCTTGCTAAGATCACCTACATACATGTAGCTACGTTATAAATGTAGTTACAGCAATCTTAGCGCTAAGATCACCTTAAGTGCATACATGTAGCTACGTTATAAATGTAGTTACAGTGATCTTAGTTACAGTGATCTTAGAGCTAAGATCGCCTTAAGTGCATACATGTAGCTACGTTATAAATGTAGTAGTAGAGCTACAGCATACATGATCGTTATAAATGTAGTTACAGTGATCTTAGAGCTAAGATCGCCTTAAGTGCATACATGTAGCTACGTTATAAATGTAGTTACAGTGATCTTAGAGCTAAGATCGCCTTAAGTGCATACATGTAGCTACGTTATAAATGTAGCAGTACTTAGAGCTAAGTAAGTGCATACATGTAGCTACGTTATAAATGTAGTTACAGTGATCTTAGAGCTAAGATCGCCTTAAGTGCATACATGTAGCTACGTTATAAATGTAGTTACAGTGATCTTAGAGCTAAGATCGCCTTAAGTGCATACATGTAGCTACGTTACAAATGTAGTTACAGCGATCTTAGCGCTAAGATCGCCTTAAGTGCATACATGTAGCTACGTTACAATTGTAGTTACAGCGATCTTAGCACTAAGATCGCCTTAAGTGCATACATGTAGCTACGTTACAAATGTAGTTACAGCGATCTTAGAGCTAAGATCGCCTTAAGTGCATACATGTAGCTACGTTACAAATGTAGTTACAGCGATCTTAGCGCTAAGATCACCTTACACCTTAAGTACATACATGTAGCTACGTTATAAATGTAGTTACAGCAATCTTAGCGCTAAGATCACCTTAAGTACATACATGTAGCTACGTTACAAATGTAGTTACAGTGATCTTAGCGCTAAGATTACTTTGTGGAACGGGACCCAGGTCAATGTCTCAAGGCCTTCTAAAAAAGAAACATCCGTAAAATAATATGTGGGACAGATGGACAGACAGATGGACAGACAGAAGGACGGACAAACGGACGGACAGAAGGACCGGTAGAGGACTAATAAATAGAGAGTACTACATGAGTAGCCATTACATACCATTTATGTTAGAATAAGTGGTTTTAAAATGTATGTCTAATGAGTGAAAGTGAATTGGATACATTTTTAAACAAGTTGTAAGATAAATGGTATGTAACGGACACAAATACATCCTTGAAAAAATTAGGTATTATTAAACAATTTAAACATATTTTCCAACTAAATTGAAATGATTAATCATAAGGTTGTACAAGTAGGAGCAGCCAGTCATATGTCTCTAAATTGTTATCACACGTATATATGTGATATAAATATGTGTTATAAAAATAAAGATCTTTTCTCTCATCAACAGGCGTTTAAAAAAAAAAACATTTTAAAGAATTTTTCAGAATTAAATGTGTATTGGTGCTAATGTTCAGTTTGCTTCATGCGTAAGAAATTCAATTATTCGTTGAAATGAATGTGATTAATTTATAGATTCCAATAAAGTCCTTCCCTCAGCCTCACCCATATTTAAAGATTTTACTATCCCTGTACTATTGTTTACAATTTTCAATGATATGCACATGGATTTGTGTGTATACTTGGCTAAATGCCTGAATATAAATGTAACACAGAGGTTGATACAAGAGGGGAGAGACTAGGCCTAAAAAAAACAAATGTGTGTTTCCCGTTTCCCGACAAACAACAAAAAAAAAAATTAAATAGCTTTTTCAAAATCATCAGTCCTCGCCACCAGGAAAATCATCAGTCCTCCCCACCAGGAAAATCATCAGTCCTTGCCACCAGGAAAATCAAGGCGAGCTGAAGGTGACTCTCCTGAAATTGTTCTAGGCGAGCAATCACATGATGTGTCAAATAAAATGCATTAAATATTTTAGTGAGAGGTGATCAGTTTGCCACTCTCCTAAAACCTTCCAGGCGAGTGTGGAGGAGAGCAGGAGTGATCACTCACCTTTCCTGGCGAAGACCGAATCATGGTCCCTGACTTTTTGCAATCAGCAAATTAGATTTAGAAGACCTAGGATTACAGTTTTTCGGTTTGATTCGATTTGTTAAAAAAAAATAAAAAAAAATAAAAGGTTACGTACCCTATTTTTTTCAAGGATGAAACCTGAAACACACATATTTCTTTTAGGCCCTAAAGGACCCATCCACCGTAAAAATATTCAATGTACCTTTTTTAATCCTCTTTTTAAAAACATTTCCTATTGGGATTCCCTTTTAACAACTTGGTCCATGTGTCATTTTCCTCTTAGTCCCCCCCCCCCCCCCCCCCTGCAAAATATTTTTCCTGAATCTGACTCTGCAACACGAGATGGAACAAACCAACATATTTCCAGGTAGAGTCAATACACTATGACATCTACCAGCATTTTATCTCTAAAATATGACTTGACACCCACATGACATTGACTTTGGGAAATTTAGCTTTGTTTTACAAAACTTTGGGAATTTTCAGTTTCATTTTATAAAACATCTTAGTAATCCTTGTTAGAATCAAAAGACTAATATTATACATATATATATATATATATATATATATATATATATATATATATATATATATATATATATATATATATATACTTTTATTTATTCAAATTAATATCTAGTTTTATGTATTATTTCCAAATATGCCTTTATATAATAATAAAAAATTATAATTATTTACATTGATTGGAAATTTTTAACTCCAAAATTGGGAATAAAAAATGACATAGCTTTTGAGGAATGGTGGGGAATGGTTCTGATTATCGGAGTCTTGAAACATAGGTGATAAAACCGTGTCTACCTTAATCAGCATGACCCTACACACATAATCCATGCAAAGATAACAAAATATTTGGTTTTCAACAACACTTACTGTGATTAAGGTCCTTCATTTTTGGGTAGAAGAATTCATTTCGTAGATGACGCAGTTCATCGTGTTCGTCCATGTACTGAGCAAACTCCAGATCTGAGACGTCACACCCGAGTTTCTCCGCAATCGTATTCAGTTCCTTCGCAGGGTGAACCTTGGCAGCCATGTTAAACTAACTAAAATTGGAAAAACAAAAACTACATTTAGTTTTATATTATTTAAAAAAATTTTTAAAAAAATTGGTAAATTAAAATTATTTGGTCGTAATCTTTTTATGGCCATATACCTGTAGTAGATGGCATAATGTTTACATTTAAAGCACTAGTTAATAAATAATATGGTGTGAAGCCACCCTTATTCAGCTCTGACATAACATCTTTAAATTTATATTGTGCAGCATAGCTATATGGTGATTAATGTCGCCCAGTGGTGAAGTGCTTGCTTGATACACAGTCGGTCAGGGATTGATCCCAGTCATTAGGCTATTTCTCACTCCGGCCAGTGCATCATATCAAAGGCCATGGTATGTGCTATCCTGTCTTTGAGATGGTGCATATAAAAGATCCCTTGCTACAAACATTTGGAAATTGTAGTGGGTTTCCTCTCTAACACTATGCTGAGTTTCTAACTGAGGGTAAAACGGGTATGGCGCCATATTCAAATTTTCTTGGCAGATTAAAAAAAATTTAGTTAACTTTTTAACAAAATTAATTATTCTTGTCATTACTGTATGATTTTCTTAACCCTAACCCTAAACTTAAACCATTTTCTTTCTTGGGTAGGCCCCCCTGTTGACTGGAGTGTGGTTGCATTCAATTCCATAGTGCCATACCCAAAAATTTCTTTCTGGCAGAAACACTGCTATGTCAAAATTATTCCAAATCACTTTTTTTTTTTCCCCCACCACCATTAAAGTCCATTTATATAAATTTGCTAACACCAATGTTGTATGCACTACATGCATGTAGGCCTACGTTTTAAAAATATATTTAATTTAAAAAGTTTATTTGTACGAACAATAAGATTAATAAATAAAATAATAGTTATAAATAAATAAAGTTGTTCTTTATTAAACTAGCAAATAATATTTTTTGATGTAGCCTACCACGAATCCTCTTAACTCATTCAAATAAACCTTCGTGTCTCGCACTATACAACCGGATTACTAAGACGCAATGCGTAACTTTTTTCATTCAGTATAGTACGTGTACCAACAAACCCGACACACGTGTGTGTCCGTCACAGTTGATATCTACACACGACTGACCCACGTGTAGTACAATATATTTAACACAGACACTAAATCGAATTACCGACGTTACCGTTTTCAAAGATTACTTAGATGTACCCGAATAATGACGTTTAACATTTCCCAACAAGAAACCGTTCACTGTAACACTAGCGGATGCGAGCGCTAACCTCTAAAATAGTATGACCTCGATACGCGTGGAACCAACGTGAACACCACTGCCATGACCTACTGGCCTTGTTAGAGATAGGAGCGCGGTATACATTCCGTGTTGACAGTTTAGTACAACCATTGTTTTACCAGATGATGGGTGTGCGTGGTGTGAGGTTTTTACTTTTGTCCACTATCGAAAATGTATAACAATTTAAAACTAGCAGAAGCCTGTATGTTGGGTTGTTAATGTCTTCAACAGCTTTGCCTTATCGTGTCTGCCATGTGCAAACAGGGGCAGATCTAGCATTGTAATAAGGGGGTTAGCTTGCAGGTCCACATCTCACTGAACGGTGTGTGTGTGTGTGTGTGTGTGTGTGTGTGTGTGTTTGTATGTGTGTGTGTTTGTATGTGTGTGTATACGTGGAATGGGGGTGCGGGTGGAGGGTGTGTGTGGTGTGTGTGTGTTTCCACTGATTTAAAAATATAGTTGGATTGTTTGGGGGTTTTACTTGGTAGCTAAAGGGAGGTTTACACACCTATCCCCCTTTGGATCCGCCACTGGCAAATGAAGCCTTCTACTAGTACAGTATATCTGAAATGGACCTGTCACATTCATTAAATTGTACCAGATATGGAATTTCAGACTCGGAATTCCGTACAACGGTATAAATTAATTAAATTAATGCTAAATAAAGTTTTGAAACATTCGACAACAAAAAACAAGAACACACAAAAAATATTTGACATTAAAAAAGTGTTTTATTTGTATTTGTTACAATTTTGTGTAACTCCGTTGCCTTCGTGTGTGTGTGTGTGTGTGTGTGTGTGTGTGTGTGTGCCGGCCTCGGTGGCACAGTGGTTAAGCCATCGGACTACAGGCTAGTAGGTACAGGGTTCGCAGCCCGGTACAGGCTCCAACCCAGAGCGAGTTCTTATGGGCAAAATGGGTGGGTGTAAGAAAGAAAGAAAGAAAGAAAGAAGTGTTTTATTTAATGACGCACTCAACACATTTTATTTACGGTTATATGGCGTCAGACATATGGTTAAGGACCACACAGATTTTTGAGAGGAAACCCGCTATCGCCACTACATGGGCTACTCTTCCGATTAGCAGCAAGAGATGTTTTATTTGCGCTTCCCACAGACAGGATAGCACAAACCATGGCCTTTGTTGAACCAGTTATGGATCACTGGTCGGTGCAAGTGGTTTACACCTACCCATTGAGCCTTGCGGAGCACTCACTCAGGGTTTGGAGTCGGTATCTGGATTAAAAATCCCATGCCTCGACTGGGATCCGAACCCAGTACCTACCAGCCTGTAGACCGATGGCCTGCCACGACGCCACCGAGGCTGGGTGGGTGGGTGTAAGGCCACTACACCCTCTTCTAACCACTAACCAACTAACCCACTGTCCTAGACACTAAGACAGACAGCCCAGATAGCTGAGGTGTGTGCCCAGGACAGCGTGCTTGAACCTTGATTAGATATAAGCACAAAAATAAGTTGAAATGAAATGGAAATATATGTTCGCGCACTGTATGGCGCATACGAACATACTCGTGTGTGTACGGATATTCCAAATTGTAATTTTCGTTAATAGAAATTTTAGATACTCGGGGGTACCACCCCCCCCCCCCCCCCCCCAACAACAACCTAAACAAATAAAACAACAACAAACAAAGAACAACAATCCAGAGGCAGTGCCTTTAAACACTATAACTGTGCAGACAGAAAATCACAAATCGTAAATCCTCGCACCTTTTCGTCAATGTTACGGAATTGGGCGATGTTTGAGGAAATCGCCGGGATCGTTCGAGGAAATTTTACTTCCAGATCCGGTTTTAATCCTTTAATTTAATAATTATGTTGAAATCCTGAGTGTCACTTAGGTATTTAAAATATCTTATCCTTTATTATCTAGAACTATTTTGTCACGGTAATTTAAACAGTATTTCACATGCAGCGTTTAGTTAAGACGCTGTAAGAGCTGTGCTGCATGTATATACCGTGAATGCATGTTTCCGTTACGCTTGAAACTCCGTGAGGTTTGATTAAAATAATAATAATAATTGTTATTTTGCAAGTTACGGTATAGGACATTTTTGATGTGTTTCCATCAACATCTGACTTCACCAGAGAGTTCTATCCAAGAATATATAATTCTTGGCAATTTTTTTTTTTAAAGGCTGTCGTTTAAAAGTTATAAAACAATGTTGAACCTGTAAACGATAAGTCGGTAGACGATAGTAAGTCGGTCATATGCACTGTCTATCTTAAAGCCATGATGTACAGTGCCACAGTCGATGAGCTTACATTCCTTTCCTTTTGTCAGAACTTGCTGCTGGTGACTGGTGACGATGGCTGAATCAGACAATTTGCTTCACGATCCACCTCCACTTCCGCCATCTGCCCCAGTGCGGGCGTGGACATTGAACACACACTCCAGCAGAGGTCAGTCACAGATTTAACAAATAGACCAAGAAAATCATTGCAACTAGTAGATTTCGCATAAACGCTTTCTTTCACTCCAGACAGTGCACCACGACTGGTATATCAAAGACTGTGGTATGTGTTATCCTGTCTGTTGGATGGTGCATATAAAAGATCCCTAATTGCTACTAATTAATGGAAAAATGTAGTGGGTTTCCTCTCTAAGACTATATGAGCCATCACACGCGAAAACCTACAACTTAGCATGACGTCAGAAACCAAGTAAACGCGGCTCAAAGTTTGACTTCACATGTAAACGTGGAAGTAAAAGTTGACATGCTGTTTGCGTTTTTTGTTTTGAAGAATTTAAAAGATGACATCTTCTTTACATGAAGATCACTTTGAAGTAAACATATATCTGTATGTACAATAGTGTTTGGTTACTATTTTGTATTTTGTACCTGAGAACATCGGTTGAGTTCGTTAGCGATACCATCAGTACTTTGATACACATTTACAAACATAGGGAGAAGTCCTATATATCGACATGGTATGCAAATATCACGCATTTTTATATAACAAAGTTCAACAACTTTTCCAGAAGTTAAATACAATATTCATAAGTTAGATCAAACATCAAATTAGGATCGTATCGGGTTGCATGGGTCTACCACTTGGTTAGGCCTACCTGTTCTGTGAACTACAATCAACACCACTATTTCTACTCCTATTTCTAATTTATAATTATGTATATATATATAATCTAAATACATTTCCTACAAAAAAAATAAAATAAAAAAATAAAAAGATATATATATATATATTTATCATATAGTATCTTACATTTTCAGTGCAGTCAAAGTATGTGATATTTTTCAGATCACATACTTTAAGAATATGATAACTTTGCAAATTAGATGTAAATTAGTTGAGGTCTCGGCACTAGGTTTATTAACATTTAAGCAAACATACTTGGGTGACACTCCATGATTGACGTATGCATTCATAGTCATCAAATAAAAACATTTTAATGGCAATTTGACACTGAAAGCTGTCCAGCATTCAGAAAACAACAAACGTTTGGCATAACTTTATTTTGATGTAAGGACATCCAAAATGATGTCATTCTAGTTTGACGTCATTTCCATTCAAAAATACACTGCGCCACATATTCTTATGTCATTTGAATATCTAGTAATGGCGGACTGGAATTAAAGTTGCGTGTGCAGTTTACAAAAACATGTTGTATTAAGCTTGAGATTATATAAATATGAATCATGATAAAGAGATTAATTACCCTTGTGTATTTCGGTATCGTCAATATCATATATTAGGAATAAAAATAATGTATTATGCTTGAATAATACAATTTTTATTCCTAATATATGATATTGACGATACCGAAAAACACTCTGGTAATAACCTCTCTCTCTCTATATATATATATATCTGTAACAATACTACATTTTTAGTTATTTATTTTACCATCGTTTGCAAACAAATTTACTGTCATCTGCACACACATTGCTAGTGTTTTCCCTACCTTATTTTAGCATGGTGCAGCACCATGCTTGAATAGTCTAGCACCATCTTGCCTCAATCAGCGCCATGCTGCCCTGAGATTAAACAAGCCTTTTTCAGTAATTAATTCTAAAATTGCCTTTATAAAACACCCCAAAAGGTTATTATTAATTAATAAAATATGCTTTTTATATCTTTTACCATTCATTTATTGAAGCAAGCACATAAATTACATTAATGTTTATTTTAATTTTTTGTTGTATTTTTAATGAAAAACAAGTGCTCCAAAAATGGTGAAAATTCCCCAAAAGTATTTGGTCTACCATGCCTTGCCTAATTTCTAGGGAAATCACTACATTGCAGTACGGTAACAGAAACGTTTCATTTATATACCTTTATTATACGTCATGATGTCAGTGCATAAGCTGGCCTAGAGATTAACATGCGGAGGTATAATAGGTTGTTTCTCCCTCAACCAATTTTATTATTATTATTATTGCTATGTGTGTGTGTGTATGTGCGTGTGTGTGATAATTATTAAATTATTATAATATCTGTTCACTTTACTCACTTCACATCATTTGTATAGAAGGAGTTGGTTTTCTTTCCTTACAGATGTATATTTTAAGTAGGCCTACTCTTTGAGGCACATTTTGGAATTCAAAATAGAAGACCAATACTAAGAACAGTGGAAACGGAAGAAACAGTATTTGTATTAGATGACGAGCTGGACGTAGTCCAGTGGTAAAGCGCCTGCCTGATGCGCGGTAGGTCAGGGATTGATCCCCATCGGTGGAGCATTGGGCTATTTCTCGTCCCATCCAGTGCACAACGACTGGCATATCAAAGGCCGTGGTATGTGCTATCCTGCCTGTGGGATGGTGCATATAAACTTCCGTTGCTACTAATAGAAAATGTAGAGGGTTTCCTCTGTAAGACTATAGGTCAATATTACCAAATGTTTGACATCCAATAGCCGATGACTAATAAATCAATGTTCACTAACTTTAACTTTAACTGTATTGGAGAATATGATAAATACAGTCCAGTAGATGTTGACAATAATACTGAACATAGAATCAAACACTTATTTGATGATAACACCAGTGAGCAAAATGACACTGAACCTGATCCAATTAGCACAAGTCACAGAAAGGATGCAGTGGATTGTCTTTTAGAAAATAATCTGAAAATCAAATTTATGACCATATTTTGAAGTTAAGGGAAATGGGAAAAAGAGCAGAAGGAAATGTAGGCCTACGTAATATTCTCATTGGGTAAAAATTAACCAACCACCCCCCCCCCCCAAAAAAAAAGAAAGCAGAAGAGAAAAAGGGGTGGGAAACATGGTTACCGTGTAGGCTAGCCCGAGTACTTGGGCTACGTGTAGGCCTATCGTTGGGTATTGGTCGACTTTGTGTCTGTGGGATGGTGCATATAAAAGATCCTTAGTTACTAATGGAAAAATGTAGCAGGTTTTCTCTCTATGACCATGTCAAAATGACCAAATGTTTGACATCCAATAGCCGATGATTAATAAATCAATGTGCTCTAGTGGTTTCATTAAACAAAACAAACTTTAAATATTTTTTTAGTGCAATCTGGAACATTTGAAAGTGTTCCGCTTCTTCTATTATCAACATTAATAATGTCTGTATGTGTTTTTTTACAGATAAATGGTACCAAAAAGAATTGCAATCTGGAGCGTTTTAAAGCAGCTTCTTCTGTTACTATTATTATTAATATTAATGTCTGTCTGTGTTTTAAAGCAGCTTCTTCTGTTACTATTATTATTAATATTAATGTCTGTCTGTGTTTTAAAGCAGCTTCTTCTGTTACTATTATTATTAATATTAATGTCTGTCTGTTTTTCTTGCAGGTAAACGGTACCAGAAGGAATTACAGTTCCGCCTGGTGGGAGCGATTGAGCAGCAGAACACGGAGAAGGTGAAATACCTCATAGAGTGCGGGGTCAACACGGACTGTACCATTCTGTATGCCAAGACGCCGCTCCTTCACGCCATCGAACAGCGTTATGAAGACATTGCCGTCCTCCTGATGGACTCCGGGGCCGATCTTGAGAAGGCCGAATTCGTCGCTTCTCAGCGCAGACCATTGCATGTGGCAACCATCACCGGGTCACGTAATCTGTCGGAAGTGCTGCTTGCCAGAGGCGCATGCGTTGATGGTAAAGACGGATCGGGAATGACTCCGTTACATCACGCGTGTTTTCTCGGTCACACGGAACTCGTGGATTTGCTGCTTCAGCACGGTGCAAGTGTTATGACAAGCGATAATTGTTCACGAGATGCGCTTCACAGAGCGGTTGAGGGCGGACATTTTGAACTAGCGGACCGGTTGTTACGCAGCAATGCTGTCGTCAATGGGCCTGATAGATATGGCTGGACGCCTTTATTCCAATGTATCGTGTGTAATCAAATCAATGGAGTCAATTTTCTGTTGGACCGAGGGGCGGATATTAATATGACGGATAACAAAGGTGACACTCCGCTTCACATCGCTTGCTGTCGGTTGTCGCGAGACAATGTCCGAATCATGTTGTCGACCTCGGTGGATTTCTACCGGCGGATTCGCAAAATTCCGACGTGTGAACTTCAGGAAATGTTACAGGAAGAACAAGGGAATGATTTCGAAATGGTCCAGCTGCTTGTGAACCGAGGATCGGATGTTAATGCTCTCAACGACTTCTTGGCCCGCCCCCTTCATCTAACACGCGACCCCCTAATCTTGAAGTTTCTGGTGTACTGTGGTTCTGTGATCGACTATGAGATGTTGCTGTGTATGTTTGTCGAATCCATGCAGAGCTCATGGATTTCCAAACAGTTTGACCAGCAGACAAGGTTGCAGAGACTGTGTCGGAAATCCGTTCGGTCGTATCTGCGACACACTCATGATGTCGAGGACTCTGTACTGAAGTTACCGCTTCCAGAAAAGATGAAGCATTATTTGAATCTCAGCGACTTTTGGGACGATGTCACAGCATCATAACCTGGTTGTAAATTTAATTTGTTTTCTCCCAAGACATTGTTGATGTTTAGGACGGTGTCACAGCACCATAACCTGGATGTAAACTGTTGTTTTCCCCAAGATATGATTGACTTTTAGAATGGTGTCACAACATTGTAACCTGAATATAAACTTGTTTTCCCAATGATATGATTGACTTATAGGACTATGTCACAGCATCAAAAAAATTGTGTATTCATATATATATATAATATAAAGGGGTCGTTCAACAATTATGTACATATAGGGATTTATTCTGTGGTATCGGACATAGGCCCCATTCCAAAAGCAAGTGGCAATGAAAATTCCCAATTTGACATGTGAATTATGTGGTGTATTTTATCCAATTCAATCAAACTTCCATTCTTTATTAATGGTGCTAACTGAGCAGACAGTCAACTCAACCAATCAGAATAAATGATACAATCTATCAAGGCGGTTACTTGGGCTAACTTCGGTCCAGTTACACAAGTTACTCTGATTTATAACAGATTTTTTTTTTTAGTATGTCGTGAATATTTTTTTTTATTATGTCTACTTTTATGAATCAATTTAACAATGGTGCATTGCATCACTGAGTGGCCTAAAAATGTCCCAGTTATGAACAAATTATGCTTCTTTTCCCCCCGATTCCATTGGACAGGACTCACCCTGGTAATAAATTCTGGATAAATGCTTATGTCCTGCTCTTGTGGGGAAGAGTATCGAGAGATGTGTTATGGAATGTTATGAGTGTTGGGAGGGGGTATGATTTACGGAATGTTATGAGTGTTGGGAAGGGGTATGATTTACGGAATGTTATGAGTGTTGGGAAGGGGTATGATTTACGGAATGTTATGAGCGTTGGGAGGGGGTATGATTTACGGAATGTTATGAGCGTTGGGAGGGGGTATGATTTACAGAATGTTATGAGCATTGGGAGGGGGTATGATTAACGGAATGATATGAGCGTTGGGAGGGGTTTGATTTACGGAATGTTATGAGCGTTGAGAGGGTGTATGATTTGCGGATGTTATCATTATGAGTGTTGAGAGGGGGTGTGATTTACGGAATGTTATGAGTGTTGGGAGGGGTGTGATTTACGGAATGTTATGAGCGTTGAGAGGGTGTATGATTTACAGAATGTTATAAGTGTTGAGGGGGGTGGGGGTGATTTACGGAATGTTATGAGTGTTGGAAGGGGGTGTGATTTACGGAATGTTATGAGTGTTGGGAGGGGGTATAATTTACGGAATGTTATGAGCATTGAAATGGGGTATGATTTACAGAATTTTATGAGTGTTGGGAGGGGGTATGATTTACGGAATGTTATGAGCATTGAAAGGGGGTGTGATTTACAGAATGTTATGAGTGTTGGGAGGGTCTATGATTTATAAAGTAAATTATAGCCAGTCATTGCTGTTTTGTTCTTTAACACCTGTGGATTTCTATCTAGTTTATTAACAAGCCAAACAAACATAAACTCAAACAAAAATCTATAATGTAAAATGCAAGGCTTTGTTGACTTGACTTTAATCTTTTAACATGCTTCTATACCACAGAGGTTTTAAGCATGTCAATCACGGGGCCGTCTCTGGAGGCCAGAGGCCGGCTCTGAGACAGACAATTTGGGGTTTTAAACCAAAATATAATAGGGGAATTTAAGTCTTTTGTTTGCACAATTTTAAATCAATAACAATACAAAAATCCAAATAAAAATTAATAACATTTTTGGCGCTTAATTTAAGAGCGGGCAGCCAAAAAGAAAATAAACATAAAATTGATATTTAACCTTAGCCCTTGGGGAGGTAAGGAGGTTAAGGTAGGAGGTTAGGCCAAGGCCACAGGAAGTTATTTAATGTTTGGGAGAAAGGGAGGGACACCAGGCCTATTGGGAACCACGGTGTGACCCGCCAGGAGCGGGTACGGGGAACAGGGCAACCCCCTGGAAATACCCTGACACTCACCACGGCCAAAACCTCCTACGCTAAAGCACCTCACCTACTTTTTCCGGTGGGATGCCCCGCCCCACCCCATCCCACCCTAAAAGACCCCCAAGGCTTTGTTAACAGTTTCCAATTGCTTTCTTTGTACTTGCCGGATGCCACTCTTCACAAGGATTCTTAAATGCACTTGGGTTCAGACGACTACCATACACTCACGTTGTGCTAAATATTGCGTTCAAAGATTAATTCCATAAATTACAATAATTGTCACTTAACATAGAACTAGAAGTGGTTATCAATATATCTGAGGGAGAAAAACCACACCTCATCTAAACTTTCCTGTGCATAGCATGGGATACATCTAGTAATATGATAATACTGATCAAATATATGACATTTTAATTATTTTGTAACTTAAGGATCATACAAGTAAGAATGGCTTTTGATATGAAAAAAAAGAAGGTAGTTTGTCTTGTTTAATGACACCACTAGAGCACATTGATTTATTATTGGCTATTTGATGTCAAACATTTGGTAATTTCGACATATAGGAAACCCGCTACATTTTCCCCATTAGTGGCAAGGGATCTTTTATATGCACCATTCCAAACACAGGATAGCATATACCACAGCCTTTGATATACCAATCGTGGTGCACCGGCTGGAATAAGAAATAGCCCAATGAGCCCACTGACGGGGATCGATCCAAGACTGATAAGCTGAGCTGAGGATTTTACCACTGGGCTACATGTATGTCTTACCCCTTTTTATACGTCTGTCTAGGATGTGTCGTATTATGGTATGTTGTATGTATGTCCGTCCGTCTAAGATGTGTCGTATTATCATCTGTTAACGTTTTCTTGTCCGGACCATATCTTGCATACAGATGCATACAGGACCATCAAACCTCACATGTAGGAACAACTTTGGATGACGGTGTGTCGCGTACTATTACTAGGTCACTGTGACCTACTTTTCACAGTCTACTGCACATGACAGTAAATCCTTGTCCGGACCATATCTTGCATGTACAGCCAGGACCATCAAACCTCACATGTAGGAACGACTTGGGATGATGGTGTGTCACATACAGTTACTAGATCACTGTGATACAAATAAATCAAATAAATTGTCTGTATTCATATAATTTGAAATGAATCATACCTGTAACATATTTATTATGGGCGTCGTTAAATAAAACAACTTTACTTATATTTATTATGGTTTTCCATCAAACTCCTGACGGGCGTATCGTGTACCTCACCAGTATTCTTGTTGGGAATGATGTTGTAATGTCTGTGTAACCTCGTTTCCTCAGTACAAATACCTACCAGTGGGGGGTAGAAGTTGTGTCTACGGTGTGTTATAAATGTGTTAGAAAGTATGTGTTGGATAAAGAAGGCGGCTGCTATACAGATCTACAGAGTGCAGCAATGTGTTTACTATATTAGTAACAGGGTTTGTGCGTTATATTGAAAGTACTTGTATGTAGGAGGCTATATAGATCTACAGAATGCAGTGAGTTTTTCATCGACTACATCAATTGTGCAATACAAAAGTGAAAAAGCTGTTTTCTTGTTTAGTTATTCATCTTGTGATGTATTAATGTTGCTAGTTACAGGTACATGTACCCCATAGAGAGATTTACTTCACAGACTACAGACATGGATAATAATTAAATCGATTGTGGTGTGCAGACTAAGCAGGCAGAGGCTATACCCGGCAAGGCCTGTTATTCAGTTATTCATCTTGTGATGTATTAATGTTACTAGTTACAGGTACATATACCCCATAGAGAGATTTACTTCACAGACTACAGACATGGATAATAATGAAATCGATTGTGGTGTACAGACTAAGCAGGTAGAGGCTATACCCGGCAAGGCCTGTTATTCAGTTATTCATCTTGTGATGTATTAATGTTGCTAGTTACAGGTACATGTACCCCATAGAGAGATTTACTTCACAGACTACAGACATGGATAATAATTAAATCGATTGTGGTGTGCAGACTAAGCAGGTAGAGGCTATACCCGGCAAGGCCTGTTATTTAGTTATTCATCTTGTGATGTATTAATGTTACTAGTTACAGGTACATATACCCCATAGAGAGATTTACTTCACAGACTACAGACATGGATAATAATGAAATCGATTGTGGTGTACAGACTAAGCAGGTAGAGGCTATACCCGGCAAGGCCTGTTATTCAGTTATTCATCTTGTGATGTATTAATGTTGCTAGTTACAGGTACATGTACCCCATAGAGAGATTTACTTCACAGACTACAGACATGGATAATAATTAAATCGATTGTGGTGTGCAGACTAAGCAGGTAGAGGCTATACCCGGCAAGGCCTGTTATTTAGTTATTCATCTTGTGATGTATTAATGTTACTAGTTACAGGTACATGTACCCCATAGAGAGATTTACTTCACAGACTACAGACATGGATAATAATGAAATCGATTGTGGTGTACAGACTAAGCAGGTAGAGGCTATACCCGGCAAGGCCTGTTTTTAAGTTCTTTGTTTATTAATCATTGACTATTGGATGTCAAACATTTGGAATTTTTTTACATATAGTCTTGGAGAGGAAACCTGCTTTTTTCCCATTAGAAGCAAGGAATCCTGTGCCACAGACAGGATAGTACAGATATTGTGCGTGTACCACAGCCTTTGATATAAAATACAAAACAAAGGGTCCACTAGGTTCATATTGAACACCCCCCCACCTCTCCCCAGGCCCAGAACATCCAACACCCCCACCCCTCCCCAGGTCCAGAACATCCTACACCCCCACCCCTCCCCAGAACATCCTGCACCCCCACCTCTCCCCCTCCCAGAATATCCTACTCCCCTACCCCTCCCCAGGTCCAGTACATCCTACACCCCCACCCCTCCCCAGGTCCAGGACATCCTACACCCCCACCCCTCCCCAGGTCCAGAACATCCTACACCCCCACCCCTCCCCAGAACATCCTACACCCCCACCTCTCCCTCTCCCAGAATATCCTACTCCCCTACCCCTCCCCAGGTCCAGAACATCCTACACCCCCACCCCTCCCCAGGTCCAGAACATCCTACTCCCCCATCCTACACCCCCACCCTCCCCAGGTCCAGAACATCCTACACCCCCACCCCTCACCAGGTCCAGAACATCCTACTCCCCCACCCCTCCTCAGAACATCCTACTCCCCCACCCCTCACCAGAACATCCTACACCCCCACCCCTCCCCTGAATATCCTACACCCCCACCCCTCCCCAGAACATCCTACACCCCCACCAGGTCCAGAACATCCTACTCCCCCACCCCTCCCCAGAACATCCTACACCCCCACCCCTCACCAGAATATCCTACACCCCCACCCCTCACCAGAATATCCTACACCCCCACCCTCCCCAGAACATCCTACACCCCCACCCCTCACCAGAACATCCTACACCCCCACCCCTCCCCAGAACATCCTACACCCCCACCCCCCCAGAACATCCTACACCCCCACCCCTCCCCAGAACATCCTACACCCCCACCTCTCCCCCTCCCAGAATATCCTACTCCCCTACCCCTCCCCAGGTCCAGAACATCCTACACCCCCACCCCTCCCCAGGTCCAGAACATCCTACCCCCACCCCTCCCCAGAACATCCTACACCCCCACCCTCCCCAGGTCCAGAACATCCTACACCCCCACCCCTCACCAGGTCCAGAACATCCTACTCCCCCACCCCTCCCCAGAACATCCTACTCCCCCACCCCTCCCCAGAACATCCTACACCCCCACCCCTCCCCTGAATATCCTACACCCCTAACCCTCCCCAGAACATCCTACATCCCCACCAGGTCCAGAACATCCTACTCCCCCACCCCTCCCCAGAACATCCTACACCCCCACCCCTCACCAGAATATCCTACACCCCCACCCCTCCCCAGAACATCCTACACCCCCACCCCTCACCAGAACATCCTACACCCCCACCCCTCCCCAGAACATCCTACACCCCCACCCCCACCCCCAGAACATCCTACACCCCCACCCCTCCACAGAACATCCTACACCCCCACCCCTCCCCAGAACATCCTACACCCCCACCCCTCCCCAGGTCCAGACCATCCTACACCCCCACCCCTCCCCAGGTCCAAAACATCCTACACCCCCATCCCTCCCCAGGTCCAAAACATCCTACACCCCCCCCCCCCCCCAGGTCCAGAATATCCTACACCCCCACCCCTCCCCAGAACATCCTACACCCCCACCTCTCCCCAGAACATCCTACATCCCCTCCCCTCACCAGAACATCCTACACCCCCACCCTCCCCAGGTCCAGAATATCCTAGACCCCCACCCCTCCCCAGGTCCAGAATACATCCTACACCCCCACCAGGTCCAGAACATCCTACACCCCCACCAGGTCCAGAACATCCTACACCCCCACCCCTCCCCAGGTCCAGAATATCCTACACCCCCACCCCTCCCCAGAATATCCTACACCCCCACCTCTCCCCAGAACATCCTACATCCCCACCCATCACCAGAACATCCTACACCCACACCCCTCACCAGAACATCCTACACCCCCACCCTCCCCAGGTCCAGAATATCCTACACCCCCACCCCAGAACATCCTACATCCCCACCCCTCCCCAGGTCCAGAACATCCTACACCCCCACCCCTCCCCAGAACATCCTACACCCCCACCCTCCCCAGGTCCAGAATATCCTACACCCCCACCCCTCCCCAGAACATCCTACATCCCCACCCCTCCCCAGGTCCAGAACATCCTACACCCCCACCAGGTCCAGAACATCCTACACCCCCACCAGGTCCAGAACATCCTACACCCCCACCAGGTCCAGAACATCCTGGCGTCGGACATATGGTTAAGGACCACACAGATTTTGAGAGGAAACCCGCGTCGCCACTATATGGGATACTAGGCTGGCATTCATTTTCTAGCAGTGAAAGAAAGAAAGAAATGTTTTATTTAACGACACACTCAACACATTTTATTTACGGTTATATGGCATCAGACATATGGTTAAGGACCACACAGATATTGAGAGAGGAAACCTGCTGTCGCCACTCTTTTTGATTAGCAGCAAGGGATCTTTTATATGCACCATCCCACAGATAGGATAACACATACGACGGCTTTTGATATGCCAGTTGTGGTGCACTGGCTGCAACGAGAAACAGAAGGAAAAACAAAACAAAGAATGTTATTTTGAAATAATTTATTAACCTATGAAACTTTAGTATCACAATACCTTTTCACATGGCATGATTGTAATTATCGTCGTGAGACAAACACCGAGGTATTACGATCACAAAACACACCAACCCTAAGAATTGTACCACTGGCCATGCGATGGAAGACCAAATATTCATTACACATCCAAAATAGCATTGAGCATCAAGTCTATCTCAGAGACTTTTCAAGTTAATATTTAAAGATCAAGTAAAAAATTATGTATTTAAAAATAAAATCATTACTGTCTAAGGATATTCAATTTTCCTACTGTGATGTGTTTTCCATGAATTCGCTACTCTGAGGATGCAGTAGTGGTGGAATTCATTTCATGTTTGATAGTTAAAGCTTTCTTTGTTATTCCTTACAGGCGGCGGCGACTTCCTATAATATGTCCCCTACAGTTGCTACAGTAAACATGTCTTTAACGGAATTATTTTGAAGAAAACAGAGTGTTTTCTCTTTTATTAATACTTAACTTCTCATCTAAGAGCATTCCACCCCCCAATTATAATAAACTGGTCCAAATATTCCAAGAGCCAAAAAAATGCCCAAAATCTTCCAACAGCTAAAATTTTCATATAAGCCCTTGGCTATATATTCCCATTCTTGATAAAGATATAATTACTTACTTTTTCATTTTAGACCCTATTATAGTTAAGTATTACTTGTATTACATTAGAGCCGCATGTACAATATGTCCTATCATCTACAGAGTCCCTTTAAACTTGGCTCTTCTTTCCACAGCAGTTAATTGCATGTACCATCATAGTACCTGCCATTAAAGATTTCTTATATTCCTTGGATTCTGTTTTGTACAGAGATGTGGTTCACCACAAAGGCAGTTAGTATGTGTGTGTTACACACCAACAGTGCAAGTCTTCTCCAGGCCTACCACTGACAAGACACAGCTATGGGTCACAGGGTGCAAGCAGTAATAATATGCAAATTTGCCACCCACACAAGTTGAAAAGCACTTTTAAAATATATATTATTGAGCATCAGAAGGAAGCAGCAACAAGGTGGGTGGGACATTAGGTCAAGAGAGAGACAGGGAGACAGTGTGTGCACTTTCCACGAGACATTAGGTCGAGAGAGACTGGGAGACGGTGTATGCACTTTCCACGACATATTAGGTCTAGAGAGAGACAGGGAGACAGTGTATGCACTTTCCACGAGACATTAGGTCTAGAGAGAGACAGGGAGACAGTGTATGCACTTTCAGTGAGACATTAGGTCTAGAGAGACAGACAGTGTGCACTTTCCACGAGACATTAGGTTTAGAGTGAGACAGGGAGAGTGTGCACTTTCCACGAGACATTAGGTTTAGAGTGAGACAGGGAGATTGTGCACTTTCAGTGAGACATTAGGTCTAGAGAGACAGTGTGCACTTTCCACGAGACATTATGTTTAGAGTGAGACAGGGAGAGTGTGCACTTTCAATGAGACATTATATCAAGAGAGACGGAAAACCTACTTCTTCCACATTCATTAGGCTACTCAGTGATACAGCAAAAAGTGATATTTTATGCGCAGCACAGTACATACCATGGCATTTAATATACCAGTCATGGAGAGCTGGTTGGTAAAAGTCCACTGAGGGTGATCGATCCTACAGCCCACGCATCTCAGACGAGCTACCTACAACTGTGCCACGCCCCACCTTGATGTAAGAGGGAGACAATTTATCGTAATACTAATTCGTCTTTCTACAGGGAGACCAGGCTGGAAGGGCAATTTGTCCTTCAACTTGGAGGAGATGGGTGGGCGACAATTTTCATTTCAACTTATTTTCGTGCTTATATCCAATTAAGGTTCAAGCACGTTGTCCTGGGCACACACCTCAACTATCTGGGCTGTCTGTCCAGGACAGTGGGTTAATTATTAGTGTTTAGTGAGAGAAAAGAGGGTACAGTGGTCTTTCACCTACCCATCGAGTCGTTAAATCTTGCTCTGGGTGGGAGTTGTGAACCCTGTACCTACCAGCCTGGTGGGCAGTGCACAATATTAAGGTTGTTACTACAAAGCACGGTGACCCTGACTGAATCCAGCAGTTGTAAGCTTGGAGAAAATGCAGACAAATACAACAATAAATATCATCAATATAAAAATCACAATCCAAATTTACACTTTAAAAACACTCCTACAGCTAGCATTCAGGATTTCTGAGGAACATAACCACTGGTTTCATTTACACACAATAACGGACAACATGACGCAGGCCCATGCTATTTAAAACTTGAAAAACTCAACGACTCAAAGATTTTAGCAAGGTCTCCAGATATTAATTAAATATTATTTGCATTGACAAGACTTTATTAAAATCTAACAGCTCATCAAAACGTTACTTGAGAGTTTTTGCTCCAATGTTAACCGTCACAGTAATTTCACCACACAGTGAGCAGAGTCAGTTTGCTTACAAATGTCACTCTTGACACAATGTTTGCTCATATATGTGGTATATATAGACTTATCTCACATATGTGGTATATATAGGCTTAGCTCACATATGTTGTATATATGGGCTTAGCTCACTTATGTGGTATATATAGGCTTAGCTCACATATGTTGTATATATGGGCTTATCTCACATATGTGGTATATATAGGCTTAGCTCACATGTTGTATATATGGGCTTAGCTCACATATGTGGTATATATAGACTTATCTCACACGTTGTATATATATAGACTTATCTCACATATGTTGTATATATAGACTTATTTCACATATGTGGTATATATAGGTTTAGCTCACATGTTGTATATATGGGCTTAGCTCATATATGTGGTATATATAGGTTTAGCTCACATGTTGTATATATGGGCTTAGCTCACATACATGTATGTGGTATATATAGGTTTAGCTCACATATGTGGTATATATAGACTTAGCTCACATATGTGGTATATATAGGCTTATCTCACATATGTTGTATATATTATAGGCTTTTGAATCTAGACACAAATATTTAACGTACAATGGAAGTTAATGCCAAGATTTTAAAGTCTGAAGAGATTATTCAGCACTCGAGTCTTACAAGTTTTATAATCATGGGACTACATACCAAGTTTTATAATCATGGGACTACATACCAAGTGTTAAACATTTAAAAACACATGGTAGATGGATGTACTGTACACAATAGTTCTCGAAACTTTCTAGTTCAAACAATTTACATTGCACTCAACACACACAAAAACATTAACGATGATTGCACCAAATGGGGGAAATGTGTTTAAAAATGTACAGGACCCTGTTGTTGAAATGCTGTTTTTTGTTTTAAGGCAGTGTAAAATGTTTTTGGCTGTTACAGCTGTTCCCTGTTAATTTACACATCACTTTTAAACATTTTGATTAAATTAGTCATTTTTGTAAATCCAATGTTAAGTTTCTGGTAATATGGTAGCCAATTGTTCAAACATTGGTTCACTTAACCAGTGGTTCACAGGAAGTTTCAAAACCAAATTTTCAAAACCAAGAACTGAATGAATACAAATAATAATTGAAAACCTACGTTAAAGCTTGATTTAGACCAATGAAAGTTATGCATACATTATCAATCTAAAGTTTATTTGGCATTTGTGAAAAAATTATTAAACGGAAAATATTAGTCTAAGACATGATTTATTTTAACAATGCTTTGAACAATTAAGCTCTGGTGTTTTTAGTGGTTAGTGAGAGAGAAGTCGGTGTAGTGGTCTTACACCTACCCACTGAGTCATTAAAACTCGATCTAGATTAGTTGATAGTGAGAGAGAAGTCGGTGTAGTGGTCTTACACCTACCCACTGAGTCATTAAAACTCGATCTAGATTAGTTGATAGTGAGAGAGAAGTCGGTGTAGTGGTCTTACACCTACCCACAGAGTCATTAAAACTCGATCTAGATTAGTTGATAGTGAGAGAGAAGTCGGTGTAGTGGTCTTACACCTACCCACAGAGTCATTAAAACTCGATCTAGATTAGTTGATAGTGAGAGAGAAGTCGGTGTAGTGGTCTTACACCTACCCACCGAGTCATTAAAACTCGATCTAGATTAGTTGATAGTGAGAGAGAAGTCGGTGTAGTGGTCTTACACCTACCCACAGAGTCATTAAAACTCGATCTAGATTAGTTGATAGTGAGAGAGAAGTCGGTGTAGTGGTCTTACACCTACCCACCAAGTCATTAAAATCTCCTCGGCATTGCCGATTGCCGTGGACAACTGCAGGGGTCATACCAGAATGCAAACCCTATGTCCGGTGGCTTTACCATTATACCAACCTTCACTCTTGACCTATATACATGTATATACAGTCAGACCTCGTTACAACGACCGTCGTTACTACGACATATACACCATCCGACCACAATTTGTCGGGAACAAACTTACACCAATGTTATCCTGTTCATTACACCGGAATTCACACCTTCCAACATCGACAGAGTAAATTAGGAACAAACGTGCACCCAACGTCTAAAAAAACCTCTTTACAACATTACATAATCACAGATGCTGTAGTACGTTGGCAGTACAGAGCCATTTGGCATCCTTGATCTTGTCGCGAGTTACCAATGTCGGCGAACTCTGTAGACGTGTATTGCTTTTGAACATAAGCTTTTCATCATTCAATTAAAGGATCAAGTTTGAACAATCAATTCTGCTAGTTTTATGACATTTTGTAACTGAAGTAGGTACCAATTGATTAGACCGACTGTGAATGCGCTTTAATTAATAATAATATACTTAGTATTTAATGATGGACTGATTCATCCCCATCGGTGGGACCATTAGGCTATTTATCATTCCTGCCAGTCCACTATGACTGGTATATAAAATGCCTTGGTGTGTGTTATCTTGTCTGTGGGAGGATGCATATAAATGCCTTGGTGTGTGTTATCTTGTCTGTGGGAGGATGCATATAAATGCCTTGGTGTGTGTTATCTTGTCTGTGGAAGGATGCATATAAATGCCCTGGTGTGTGTTATCTTGTGTGTATAAATGCCCTTGTCTGTGGGAGGATGCATATAAATGCCTTGGTGTGTGTTATCTTGTCTGTGGAAGGATGCATATAAATGCCTTGGTGTGTGTTATCTTGTCTGTGGGAGGATGCATATAAATGCCTTGGTGTGTGTTATCTTGTCTGTGGGAGGATGCATATAAATGCCTTGGTGTGTGTTATCTTGTCTGTGGGAGGATGCATATAAATGCCCTGGTGTGTGTTATCTTGTCTGTGGAAGGATGCATATAAATGCCTTGGTGTGTGTTATCTTGTCTGTGGAAGGATGCATATAAATGCCCTGGTGTGTGTTATCTTGTCTGTGGGAGGATGCATATAAATGATCACGTGCTACTATTGACACCCAATAGCCGATGATTAATAAATCGATATAACAACATTTTCAATATAACAACAAAATGACCAGGGACGAATGTGGTCGTTGTAACGAGGTCCGACTGTATATACCACTAAATTTTTGTTCATTACAACATAACGACATCTCATTGTTCATCTCTCAATGAATATAAAAATGACATCATCAGGGAATGTCATATGCCTATCTGATGACATCATTGTATGTGGGCAAGTTGTCTTATTTGAGCGTTATTGTTTATGGACCAAAAATAATTCAAAATAAAGTATGAAGTTTTTGTGTTATTATTAGCAAGTATGATTCTAACTTTATTATAAGTATTTTCTGGAATTTCTTTTACGTTCATCGGCGTATGAAAAAAATAATCATCTGCAAACTTATGTGAGAATGGCTTTGCCGATTCACAGAGTTTGCAAATGATTTTATTTTTGTTCATACCCAAATGGACGTAAAAGAAATACCAAACAATACTTAAAGAATTCAAAAGTGACCTATAATGTCACTTTATTCCTATAATGTCACTTTATTCCTATCGTGTGTTTATAAAGTTTGTTCCATACCTTTTCCACCAAGTGTGTTCACTAAAAATAATACACTGCACATAAAGATATGTCATGGAATTAGCAGAATGTACCAAATTAATTAACACAAAACACATACAATTTGATCAAATTAAAACAAGTCATTTTGTAATCGTTAAACAGACAAGATTTGTCAAAAACTACACCTAGCACTCCAAATGTAAAATAATTAAACAATCCCGGTAAACACACGCAAAAACATTGAAAAATAGTTTGACCAAAACTGGAAAAGTATGACGTAAATCAACATGAAAACTCGACATTTAAAATGTCTTTCTACTTACAGATCTTCACCCCTCTAACTATGAATATGGAACAAAGCTCAAAATTGAGATTGAGTAGCAAGCAAATGTTGCTCAAAGTCCACAATATGCTTCCTGACCTGGTACTTATAAAACGTTTAGTCTAGAGACTCTAACAGAGTCTGAGACACTAATGTCATGACAACGCCATACAAACTGTATGTGTGTAAATCATTAGAAACCAAGTGTGGACTCTAAAAAGATTTATAAGCAAGGGCCCAAGTAGCACTTTTACAAAACTGCTTCTCCTGCCCCAGAATTGGTCACTGGCGATGTCAGAGGCTAAGTCCTGGGTGGGTGTGCCTCAACCTTCGGGATATGGGCACAATAAAAGAGTTACCTTCCCTTCCAAAACTGCTTTCCGACAGTATTTGAGACATATGAAGATTTCTTGATTTTCAACAGTGATAATATTCAGTCATATAAATATATATCTTGTTTGTCTCAAGACTTGCACATTGCTGTTAAAAAGTTACGGGACACTACAAGTCTAATTTAGAGACTAATTTCTAGAACTGCTTTTCAATTTCTAGCATTTACATCCATGTCCAAATATGAGAATCAAAAAATCAATACTTCCCACTTCGCAAAATGAATATTGATCCTTGGAGAATGAATATGAAGATTATAACACAAGTCAGTGTGTGATATAAAATATATCACACATTTGACAATTATTCTTTCCTGGAGTAAACCAACAGTTCATCTGTTACGTTTACCCAACACACAAGTATTAATTTATCATTCCTCGTTAACTTGTAAATATATTAAGTGTGAACATATAATAAAACACACACACAAGTATTAATTTATCATTCCATATTAACAATAATTAACTTGTAAATATATTAAGTGTGAACATATAATAAAACTATTGCGGGTCATTTAACCGAGTAATGAGACTGTCAAAGTGGCACATGTTAGAAATACAGTCGGGTCATGAAGACTAACTTACAAGTCTAACATGAAGTCAGAATAGATTAACAGAAAATCATATTATAGTAGTAATTTATACACTTTGTGACATAATGCATTTTGCCTGGCCTCAAGTATACACTACACAAATCAACAAGTTATGATACAAATTTGTGACATGATGCATTTGATTTGATTTGAAGTATACAACACTAAAACAGTACCCTGAGAAAAATATTTTAAAAACAGCTAACACCATGTGGTATAACATTGCATGACCAGTACAAAACTGGTCTAAGAGTTAGTATATATAATATATATATATATATAACAACTTGCATACAGAGCAAGTTTATCCTAGTAGCACATTAGCACGTGCTACAGGACCCGCACTTCAGGGGGACACGCGATGATGTGTACATTTATTTTTCCACAGGTCATTTTCCCCCTCTCCCAAAAAGGGTTGCAAAATATATATCTTGGGAAGGGGGACCCTCTGTTATTTGTACTACAGGCCCCACAAATCCTTAAACCAGCTCTGATCAGAAGCTGACCCACTTTTTTTCTATCTACTTTTATGTTATCTCATTTTCTAATGTACGCAATAATTCTACTTATAACATACATGTAACCAATTTATCCTGCAACCACTGGTTCTATTGGCCGATTAGAGCAAAGTCATAAACGTATACTAGCAGATTATGACTTGACATCACACGAGTGACATCACACGCATAGCTACATTACAAAATCGCTCATTTGACCTCTAGGTCATTGTACAATGTAGCTGAAATAATAGAAACAATAGCTTTTCCTCTGAAGTTTTTATGGTCTGCAGGATAACGATAATAACTGGTTAATGATGTTGGATATCTGCTTTATCCTGTTCAGGCTGAATGATAATTTTCTGATTCTTACCTTCACAGGATAAAGCCAATGTCCTACATCATTAACTAGTTATTCTATATTTCCAACGTACTCAGGATTTCAACGTAAAATTCTCTACATCTAACAAATATTCTAATCTACCCTCATGTAATGTTATCAGCAGATAATGTAAACAATTTATCAGTTTATTCAGGAATTCTATTTAAAACAAGAATTCCACAGAATTAAATATTTTTACTTCCATAAACGTATTGGGTGTCACCGATAGTTGCATCCATATACGTGCATCTCATTGCACATTAATTTTTGTTTTTTCACTCACACTTTAGAAAAATAGAATTAAATAAACAAAATACATTGAGATGTACATTCAAAAGATGTATTATAAGCATAAACCAGGCTTCATTGTTATAGGACTTCTAGTTTGAGAGAAATTGAGCTGAACACGAAACTGTAAAGGGACATATCCTAGTTTTTAAACACTAAGACATATTGTTTTTACTATTATAGCCGGTTTTCATAACTGAAATCATACTTTACTTAGATTTTATTATTTAGTGTTTTTGGTCATCATGGTGTTTTTAATATCACAAAATGCATTTCTCGTATTTTTAAAAACGTACATGTATCTGAGAAGTAACAGTTATGGAGTTAAGGTTTACTCTATTTTTTGACGGTATTTCACCATTTCAAAGTCACAGACTCGTATTTCACTCAATTGTAACTGCATCCAAATGCGTTGCAGGTTTGTACAATAACTGAACTTAGTTTTAATTTTTAAGGGTTGAAACTAGGGTCTGTCCCTTTAAAACTGGACTAAACTCAAAAGTAGACACTGTCGCTGCCGTCACCAGAACATAATACCCATATGCACATCTAGCTTTTTAATACTGGACTAAACTCAAAAGTAGACACTGTCGCTGTCATCACCAGAACATAATACCCACATGCACATCTAGCTTTTTAACTTCACAATGGAGAGAGCGAAAAAAATACCTATAGTCCATCCTATCATTCTATAACAGTTTTTTTAAAATAATTTCAGTTTTGTTTGACACAAGAAGAAAAGTCAGTGCTTAGGAAATAACAAAAAATACTATTTTTGTGTGCAATTTACAAATCAATCATCTCAGAAATAAACAACTTGTAGTAAATTTTATAGTATGAAAAAAGATGCGTCCTGTGGGACGGACTTTAGTATACAAATTAACAATGCCATGTAACCAATTGTTCACTTTACACCACTTTTTAAACACTACTTACTATACAACCTTTAAACATAACAAATGTTAATCTACCTGACAACCTATTAACTCTACATGTGTTTCACAAACCTAAACTACACACAGCTATGCTAAAATTCAGACAGATCCAACACCAGACAAAATAAAAATAAACAGCAATAATAAATAATTGGAATAAATTATCATGTTCATAAAACCCATAAGATCTGACATTTCTGAGCCCAAACAATAAATATATATACGTGTGTGCATACAATGATATTAAAAATATCTTTACAAAGTCCATGGATAAGAGCGTAGTAAGTCAATGTTCAGATGTTTACCTTGTCAACATGCAAGACTATAACAATGACATTATGTCAATGGACATTGTGTTTACAATGTCAATGGGTATGTTTACAATGTCAGCAATCACATTTACAATAAAAATACCTTGGTATTTACAAAGTTAACATACATGGTCACCATGTCAATGAAGATGTTTACAATGTTGACAATGTCAATTAACACATTTACAACTTCAACACAACTGTTTACACTCTCAATGGACATGTGTTTACAATGTCAACATGTGTTTACAATTAGTACACAATGTCAATAAAACATGGTTCATGAAATACAATGTGAACTTGTGTTACAATGTTGATGTACAAATGACTACAATGTCAATAAAACAAAACATTACATACAATGTTAACTCCTGTTACAATGTTGATGTACAACTTGCTACTATGACAAAAACATGATACATGAGATACAATGTTAATATGTTACAATGTTGATGTACAAATGACTACAATATCAATAAAACATAATACATGAGATACAATGTTAACACCTGTTGTAATGTTGATGTACAAAGGACTACAACTGTCAATGAAACATGAGATACAATGTTAACACCTGTTGTAATGTTGATGTACAAAGGACTACAACTGTCAATGAAACATGAGATACAATGTTAACACCTGTTGTAATGTTGATGTACAAAGGACTACAACTGTCAATGAAACATGAGATACAATGTTAACACCTGTTGTAATGTTGATGTACAAAGGACTACAACTGTCAATGAAACATGAGATACAATGTTAACACCTGTTGTAATGTTGATGTACAAAGGACTACAATTGTCAATGAAACATGAGATACAATGTTAACACATGTTACAATGTTGATGAAGAAAGGACTACAACTGTCAATGAAATATGACACAATGTTAACATGTTACAATGTTGTTGAACAAAGCACTACAATTGTCAATGAAATATGACACAATGTTAACATGTTACAATGTTGTTAAACAAAGCACTACAATTGTCAATGAAATATGACACAATGTTAACATGTTACAATGTTGTTGAACAAAGCACTACAACTGTCAATGCAGCCAGTCCTATAAAAATAACACTGTTCAATGGAAATGACTAGGAAAGTGATTGGATTCAGTATCTCGGCACCGTCTCAGCTGTTTGATGTTTGCTCTATTTGACGTGATAAAAATATGTCCTTCATCTAAGGTTGACGACAGTCACTTTTCACACCCTTGTTTTGGCTTCGTACACAATACAAAAAACATATCCAATGGTAAGAGTTTAATATGCTATATTTGACAAAAGGTACTTTTTATTTCTTTCATCTTTTAAAACTTAAAAGTAATATTTTGTTCAGAATTATGGAAACTAAAACTAAAATATCTATCTGTAAACAGCGTTATCAGCCTGTTATACATGTAGGATTTTCACAGAGGGCAAGGCTAGTAGACCAGTTTTTGCATTAATGTGGCGAAGTATTATAATAATATACATGTAGCTAATTTTGAATTTGAATGACGTCACTTTGTATCTCCTTACAATAACTATAAACTGAATACATGACATTTCCATTTTAATAACACAGGAAAAATTCCAATGCAAAATTGCTATTGAAATATTTCTGTTTGTACATTACTAATTCACCTGAAGTTGTTTGAAGAAAATCTTGTGATTATAAAATTGTACCTTTTACAAAATATGGATTTCAAGTGAAATTAGGGTAAGATATGTTATATTTATAATGTATGAAGCCAAAACAAGGGTGCGAAGAATGACTGTTGTTGACCTTAGGTATAGAATTGTTATTAGTTAATTCGTAGGCCACTGCAAAATAACCAGCATTCTGCAAAAGCTATAGTTATATCATGTTTAACGGCCAGTTGTTGTTCACGGCAAAGTTAGACGATGTAAAGCAATGTTGGATTTGGTGGCTGCCTACTTCTGTATCACTGTGAACTCCAGCACTAGGCTAGAACTTATGTTAAGCAGCAATATGCTGTTAGTACTTCAACAATATCTCACTGCAACACTCATTCTTGTTGGTATGGAAATAAACACATACAAATGTTCACAAAAATAATAAAACAATCCTTGAGATAAAAACAAAAAACAAAGTATAGATTATAATTGAATTCTGTAATCACACAGAAATGTAGATAATATAGTTCATATAATTTTTAGTGCATTTTGTTTTTAGTGAATGAAAAAATTTGATGTCTGTACATTTTTAAAAACTAAAAATGTTGAACAGTATATTATAGTGATATGAGATGTAACGTGTCAATAAAACTGATATCAGATGTACTTGTATGATATGGTAATGTAACCAGTAGTATCGGTCTGATATGATTTGTGCTTAGTCTTCAAGACTAGTACTAGATATTGTGCTCTGTGATTAACATCTGTCAGTGAAGTGGGTAGGACATACATTTGTAGCCCAGTGGTAAAGTGACTATTCAATGCGCAGTCAGTCTAGGATCGATCCCCGTCAGTGGGCCCATTGGGCTATTTCTTATTCCAGCCAGTGCACCAGACTGGTATATCAAAGGCCTGTGGTATGTCCTATCCTGTCTGTGGGATGGTGCATATAAAAGATCCCTTGCTGCTAATTGAAGAGTAGCCCATGAAATGGTGACAGCGGGTTTCCTCTCTCAATATCTTTGTGGTCCTTAACCATATGTCTGATGCCATATAACCGTAAATAAAATGTTGAGTGTGTCATTAAACAAACCATTTTTATGTTTCTTTCTGCCAGTGTAAACAAGTAAAGACTTTTATTTCTTAGGTTTATTGGAGTATGAACAATTAGGGTATTGTAAAAAGCTTTCTTGTTTTGCTTTATTGCATAATATTTTAGTATTAAAATTTAGGAATAAAGATAGCCCACCCCTCCTCCCTCCATTTTTTTGATGAGGTGTAGGATAGACAAAATATTAATAGTAACAGGTGGACTCACAGAATGAACACTCTCCTTCACATGATAAAGCTGATAACCTACATGTATATTATTACCTAATGTATACACTACATGACTTCCCATTGGTTCATGTTCATGTGCGATTCCGTTTGAGACCGTATTGCACGGCTCTGTTGTGCTGTGAACCCATAAATCAAGATACTGCACTATGAAAGGGGAATCCCCTTATCACAGACCGACAACTGCTATTGGAAATTGTAGCGTCTTACAGATGACCTTGTGTTTCATGTATGACGCCATAGTGCAATTATACTTGTGCATAATATTTTCCAAAATGCTCAATTGCTAGTTTGTGTCTTTATTTTTCAAATAAAATTTCTGAAGTAATAACACAGTTATAGCTCTGTGATGAGAACAATGGAGTGCAAAAAGTAAATATCGACCACAGCTACATGAAACATCGTATCGGTCTCATATCGGTGCCATAACTGCTTATTATCAACACACTATTCTCTACGTTAACAGACGAATACAACCAACATTGAACCCCGACTGTAAGATATGAGAAATATTTAACGGGTTTCCAAATGGTTGACATCCAATAGCAGATGATTAATTAATCAATTTGCTCTAGTGGTGTCATTAAACATAACAAACAAAAGAAAGAAAAACCTATGATGGCTATTACTCTAATTAACAGACAACCAGATACAGGACTTATTGCACAGTGAAATATTTCACTTTAGGTGGTTTTCGGAAAGTTTGAGTATTGAACTGAATTGCTTTGATGTGGTGTTAAAATGTCTGCTTCTTGAAAGATGAATTGTAAGTAATTTTTGGATGATATCTTCACAAGCAGACCTTTAAATATGATTGATTAATAACTATTTGTGCACTGAATACATTTTAATGAACTGCTACACAGTTGAACTGTTGACATTTTCATATACGGAGTTACAAATCTGATGATGATGAGATGTTTGAAATGAACCGCCGCATCAGACAGATTATAAAAATATCACAATGAAAATGTACAAATGACTGTCTTCACCCTGTCAGACTTGAAATCTCACACTAAGATCTCGGCTCACACTGGAATGAATTTGGTTTAGCCAATTTTCAAATATATGGAGTAAATCCTTGAAAATTATTAAAATGTGGTTAAGGAATATTTTATTAGCCAAAAACTAAATGTTGTAACGACTTTGTATAAAAATTAGCAATTGGCTAATTTGGCAGTGAACATGATGAGGTCTGTATGATGTTATAAAAACAATGAATGCAGGGCACAACGTTTTACATGAACCGATGTTCTTTAAAGCAAAATATGATAATGAAGACTAATTTAGTTAAATAAACGTCCTTTTTGGCATTTCAGATCAAATATTCGGTCTACTTTTCTGTCTTATAATTTTATACCAAAAAAGGTTGAAAACAGATAAAAAGCTGAAATATAACATATCCAAGTATATCATTAAAATCCAATCATATCACTAGCATCCAAGCTTATCAATAGTACCGAACTTATCACTAGCATCCAAGCTTATCACTAGCATCCAAACTTATCACAAGAATCCAAGCATGTCACTTGGCCTTGAATTTGATCTTGTACAATTTCAGCTTGAATCCTAGAAGCTCCATGAGGACTGATGAACATGTTGACAGGAGGACTGATGAACATGTTGACAGGAGGACTGATGAACATGTTGACAGGACCACCACAAAAAAGGGACTAACATCCCAGTATATAACGAACATCCAATCTTATCACTAACATCTAAACATATCATTAACATCCAAGCATATCACTAATATCCAAACATATCATTAACATCCAAGCATGTCACTTGCATCCAAACTTGTCACATGCCACTAGGCCTTGAACTTGATCTTGTACAGTTTCAGCTTGAATCCTAGCAGCTCGGTGAGGACGGCCGAAAATGCTGACAGCACCACAACCTTTGTGACGTTGTAGATGAATGGGTTGGCTGAAAACCCTGAGATCTTGAAGGGACTCTCCAACTCCTGAAACAAAGAAAAGCAATGTCAATGAAAAGGGGAAGTAACTGTAGCCGAAACTGTGAACTGGATTTATGACATTCCTATGAATAATATGTGGTAACCCATGAATAGATTATACACATATTGTAACCTATATGTTACATAGAGAATAACCAGTTAATGATGTCGGATATCTGCTTTATCCTCTGAAGGTAAGAATGGAAAATTTCTCATTCGGCCTGAACACGATAAAGCAGATATCCTACGTCATTGACTAGTTATTATCTTTATCCTGCAGACTATAAAATTTATGGGGAAAAGTTATCATTTATGTTATTTCAGCCACATTGTACGATGACCTAGAGGTGAAATGAGCGATTTTATAATATAGCTATGCGTGTGACGTCACATGAGTGACATCAAAAGTCAAATCGTGCTAGTAGCAGGATATGACTTTGCTTTATGCGTCATCATATTATGTCAATAGAAACGGTGGTTGCCGGATAAAACAAGTTTCCATTTTATAATTATTTCTTGTTACTATAAAATCCCCTCATAGACAAACTGATATTGGTTATTCATTTCTAGCACTGTTCTCATTGGACGGTTAAAATCCATGGGGTAAAGATAAGCTGACTGGAAAGTAGTTACACTCCTTGAAACAACTGGTGTTCAATGAAAAGTGCAGATTATTTGAAAAAAAGGTGCAAAATACAACGCTAAATGTTGAATTTACGGTTGCACAAAGTCGCGGTCCTGTGCCCCTCAAAAATCAAATTCTGGTTGATGGGGTTAAATGATAAGCTGACAGAAAGTAAGAAGAAGAAGAAGAAAGGAAGGAAGGGAATGTTTTATTTAACGACGCACTCAACACATTTTATTTAAGGTTATATGGTGTCTGATATATGGTTAAGGACAACACAGATATTAAAGGAGGAAACCCACTGTCACCACTTCATGGGCTACTCTTTTCGATTAGCAGCAAGGGATCTTTTATATGCACCATCCAACAGACAGGATAACACTTACCACGGCCTTTGATATACCAGTCATGGTGCACTGGCTGGAGCAAGAAATAGCCCAATGGGCCAACCGATGGAGATCGATCCTAGACTGACTGCGCATCAAGTAAACACTTTACCACTGGGCTATGCAGAAAGGAAGATGCACTCATCAAAATAATTGAAGTAAAACTGGGGAAGCTCAGTTAGTTCAAACTACAGGTGTAAAATATCACATTGTTCTTTGAATTTAGGGGCCCGAACCCCTAAAAAATTACGATCTGATTTATAGGGCCACGATAATAAGCTGAAAGGGCCAGAACCCCTCAAAAATTACAATCTGATTTATAGGGCCACGATAATAAGCTGAAAGGGCCAGAACCCCTCAAAAATTACAATCTGATTTATAGGGCCACGATAATAAGCTGAGAGAAAGGGCCGGAACCCCTCAAAAATGACAATCTGATTTATAGGGCCATGATAAGCTGAGAGAAAGGACCAGAACCCCTCAAAAATGACAATTGATTTATAGGGCCACGATAAGCTGAGAGAAAGGTGGTTACTTTCAGTAGTTCTTCCGCGAGTTTAAGCACATTGTTGGCCAAC
Source organism: Gigantopelta aegis (assembly GCF_016097555.1). Lineage (NCBI taxonomy): Eukaryota > Metazoa > Mollusca > Gastropoda > Neomphalida > Peltospiridae > Gigantopelta > Gigantopelta aegis. The sequence continues at coordinate 46,522,639 of NC_054705.1, read as the reverse complement.
ATCAGTTCCTCTTTCTTGTGGGGCTTCTGCTCCATCTGTAGATAGAGGTTGATCTGGAGAGAAAACAAAGTGAGAATATTAATCATAAACTTGAGGTTGATCTGGACAGAAAACAAGGTGAGAATATTAATCATAAACTTGAGGTTGATCTGGAGAGAAAACAAGGTGAGAATATTAATCATAAACTTGAGGTTGATCTGGAGAGAAAACAAGGTGAGAATATTAATCATAAACTTGAGGTTGATCTGGAGAGAAAACAAGGTGAGAATATTAATCATAAACTTGGTTGATCTGGACAGAAAACAAAGTGAGAATATTAATCATAAACTTGAGGTTGATCTGGACAGAAAACAAAGTGAGAATATTAATCATAAACTTGAGGTTGATCTGGAGAGAAAACAAGGTGAGAATATTAATCATAAACTTGAGGTTGATCTGGACAGAAAACAAGGTGAGAATATTAATCATAAACTTGAGGTTGATCTGGAGAGAAAACAAGGTGAGAATATTAATCATAAACTTGAGGTTGATCTGGAGAGAAAACAAGGTGAGAATATTAATCATAAACTTGAGGTTGATCTGGACAGAAAACAAGGTGAGAATATTAATCATAAACTTGAGGTTGATCTGGAGAGAAAACAAAGTGAGAATATTAATCATAAACTTGGTTGATCTGGACAGAAAACAAGGGGAGAATATTAATCATAAACTTGAGGTTGATCTGGACAGAAAACAAGGTGAGAATATTAATCATAAACTTGAGGTTGATCTGGAGAGAAAACAAGGTGAGAATATTAATCATAAACTTGAGGTTGATCTGGAGAGAAAACAAGGTGAGAATATTAATCATAAACTTGAGGTTGATCTGGACAGAAAACAAGGTGAGAATATTAATCATAAACTTGAGGTTGATCTGGACAGAAAACAAGGTGAGAATATTAATCATAAACTTGAGGTTGATCTGGAGAGAAAACAAGGTGAGAATATTAATCATCAACTTGAGGTTGATCTGGAGAGAAAACAAGGTGAGAATATTAATCATCAACTTGAGGTTGATCTGGACAGAAAACAAGGTGAGAATATTAATCATAAACTTGAGGTTGATCTGGACAGAAAACAAGGTGAGAATATTAATCATAAACTTGAGGTTGATCTGGACAGAAAACAAGGTGAGAATATTAATCATAAACTTGAGGTTGATCTGGACAGAAAACAAGGTGAGAATATTAATCATAAACTTGAGGTTGATCTGGACAGAAAACAAGGTGAGAATATTAATCATAAACTTGGTTGATCTGGACAGAAAACAAGGTGAGAATATTAATCATAAACTTGAGGTTGATCTGGAGAGAAAACAAGGTGAGAATATTAATCATCAACTTGAGGTTGATCTGGACAGAAAACAAGGTGAGAATATTAATCATAAACTTGAGGTTGATCTGGACAGAAAACAAGGTGAGAATATTAATCATAAACTTGAGGTTGATCTGGACAGAAAACAAGGTGAGAATATTAATCATAAACTTGAGGTTGATCTGGAGAGAAAACAAGGTGAGAATATTAATCATAAACTTGAGGTTGATCTGGAGAGAAAACAAGGTGAGAATATTAATCATAAACTTGAGGTTGATCTGGAGAGAAAACAAGGTGAGAATATTAATCATAAACTTGAGGTTGATCTGGAGAGAAAACAAGGTGAGAATATTAATCATAAACTTGAGGTTGATCTGGAGAGAAAACAAGGTGAGAATATTAATCATAAACTTGGTTGATCTGGACAGAAAACAAAGTGAGAATATTAATCATAAACTTGAGGTTGATCTGGACAGAAAACAAAGTGAGAATATTAATCATAAACTTGAGGTTGATCTGGACAGAAAACAAGGTGAGAATATTAATCATAAACTTGAGGTTGATCTGGACAGAAAACAAAGTGAGAATATTAATCATAAACTTGAGGTTGATCTGGAGAGAAAACAAGGTGAGAATATTAATCATAAACTTGGTTGATCTGGACAGAAAACAAGGTGAGAATATTAATCATAAACTTGAGGTTGATCTGGAGAGAAAACAAGGTGAGAATATTAATCATCAACTTGAGGTTGATCTGGACAGAAAACAAGGTGAGAATATTAATCATAAACTTGAGGTTGATCTGGACAGAAAACAAGGTGAGAATATTAATCATAAACTTGAGGTTGATCTGAAGAGAAAACAAGGTGAGAATATTAATCATAAACTTGAGGTTGATCTGGAGAGAAAACAAGGTGAGAATATTAATCATAAACTTGAGGTTGATCTGGAGAGAAAACAAGGTGAGAATATTAATCATAAACTTGGTTGATCTGGACAGAAAACAAAGTGAGAATATTAATCATAAACTTGAGGTTGATCTGGACAGAAAACAAAGTGAGAATATTAATCATAAACTTGAGGTTGATCTGGACAGAAAACAAGGTGAGAATATTAATCATAAACTTGAGGTTGATCTGGAGAGAAAACAAGGTGAGAATATTAATCATAAACTTGAGGTTGATCTGGAGAGAAAACAAGGTGAGAATATTAATCATAAACTTGAGGTTGATCTGGAGAGAAAACAAGGTGAGAATATTAATCATAAACTTGAGGTTGATCTGGAGAGAAAACAAAGTAAGACTTTTAACATCAAAATGATCTTTCTTGGAAGATTTAGATTTTAAAAAGGATGGATGGATGAATGGATGGATGGATGGATGATGGGTGGGTGGGTGGGTGGATGGGTTAGTTGGTTTATGGATAGATGGATGGATGGAGTGAGTGAGTGAGTGAGTGAGTGAGTGAGTGAGTGAGTGAGTGAGTGAGTGAGTGAGTGAGTGAGTGAGTGAGTGAGTGAGTGAGTGAATGAACAGGGCAACAGTTGAGACAGAGAAATAACTATTGAGTATTCACTATAAAGTATATCGGACCTGTTCTGTGATGAGAACGGACAGACTGCGGTACTTCTTGTTGATCTTGAGTCCGAGCGTCATGAAGCGAAGGAGGTAGGTTCCGAGCGCCAGACACCAGATGACAATCTCCCAGTTACACATGTAGTCCAGGTAGGTGTCAGTGTCCTTCAACATCTGGCAATAGATAACTCAGTTTACAAACACATTACCGTGGTAACACTCTCCCAGTAGTCCAGGTAGGTGTCAGTGTCCTTCAACATCTGGCAATAGATAACTCAGTTTACAAACACATTACCGTGGTAACACTCTCCCAGTAGTCCAGGTAGGTGTCAGTGTCCTTCAACATCTGGCAATAGATAACTCAGTTTACAAACACATTACCGTGGTAACACTCTCCCAGTAGTCCAGGTAGGTGTCAGTGTCCTTCAACATCTGGCAATAGATAACTCGGTTTACAAACACATTACCGTGGTAACAACACCTTCAACATCTGGCAATAGATAACTCAGTTTACAAACACATTACCATGGTAACAACACTGTCAACATCTGGCAATAGATAACTCAGTTTACAAACATATTACCGTGGTAACAACACCTTCAACATCTGGCAATAGATAACTCAGTTTACAAACACATTACCATGGTAACAACACTGTCAACATCTGGCAATAGATAACTCAGTTTACAAACACATTACCATGGTAACAACACCTTCAACATCTGGCAATAGATAACTCAGTTTACAAACACATTACCGTGGTAACACTCTCCCAGTAATCCAGGTAGGTGTCAGTGTCCTTCAACATCTGGCAATAGATAACTCAGTTTACAAACACATTACCATGGTAACAACACTGTCAACATCTGGCAATAGATAACTCAGTTTACAAACACATTACCATGGTAACAACACCTTCAACATCTGGCAATAGATAACACAGTTTACAAACACATTACCATGGTAACACCACTGTCAACATCTGGCAATAGATAACTCAGTTTACAAACTCATTACCATGGTAACAACACTGTCAACATCAGGCAATAGATAACTCAGTTTACAAACACATTACCGTGGTAACACCACTGTCAACATCTGGCAATAGATAACTCAGTTTACAAACACATTACCGTGGTAACAACACCTTCAACATCTGGCAATAGATAACTCAGTTTACAAACACATTACCATGGTAACACCACTGTCAACATCTGGCAATAGATAACTCAGTTTACAAACACATTACCATGGTAACAACACTGTCAACATCTGGCAATAGATAACTCAGTTTACAAACACATTACCATGGTAACAACACCGTCAACATCTGGCAATAGATAACTCAGTTTACAAACACATTACCATGGTAACAACACTGTCAACATCTAGCAATAGATAACTCAGTTTACAAACACATTACCATGGTAACAACACTGTCAACATCTAGCAATAGTAACACTCTGTTTACAAACACATTACCATGGTAACACCACCTTCAACATCTGGCAATAGTCTAACACACTTTACAAACACATTACCATGGTAACACCACCTTCAACATCTGGCAATAGTCAAACACATTTTACAAACACATTACCATGGTAACACCACCTTCAACATCTGGCAATAGTCAAACACATTTTACAAACACATTACCATGGAAACACCACCTTCAACATCTGGCAATAGTCAAACACATTTTACAAACGTATTACCATGGTAACACCACCTTCAACATCTGGCAATAGTCAAACACATTTTACAAACACATTACCATGGTAACACCACCTTCAACATCTGGCAATAATCAAACACATTTTACAAACACATTACCATGGTAACACCACCTTCAACATCTGGAACACACGTCATTTTAGAAACACATAAACATGGGAACAAGAAAACACCTTCAGCATCTGTCAATAGATAACTCATTTTACAAACATATAACCCTCTAACAAGAAAACAAATCACCACTAGAAGACAAAAGGCTAACAAGGCTTTTTGAAAATAACACAGAAGTTTTTATTCCAATGTGACAACAGAACTGTCACATCATTACAAAAAGATGTCACTTACCAAAATGTTGTCGGGAGTCTAAATGAAAACTTTTTTTCTAGATTTTTTGTGGAGGTTTGTGTGAAATATGATTGTGTGATATGACTTCAGATGAGACATAAATCTCATCTTACAAACACAACAACAAAACAAACATGTCCATACTATTTACCTTAAGACACATCAGCGTTACCAGACTGACGGCAACCAGAAAGGATGCAGAGACAATGATGTCAACAGATCGCTGGGGTCCACGTCTCTGCAAAACAATATTAAGACAAATGAAATCAAAGTAAAACGGACGTGATTATGTAAAACAGATTAGGATAACAGAAAATGTGTAGTATCGGGTATGGGGGCAATGGAATAATTGATGTTTATAGTTTGAATTCTTCGAGTAGAGTTAATAACGTTAGATTTTAACTGACAATATTAAATAGGATTTTTGAAGTTAGTTTGTTTTGTTTAATGACACCACTAGAGCACATTGATTTATTAATCATCGGCTATTGGATTTCAAAGATTTTGTCATTTTGACATATAGCCTTAGAGGAAACCCACTACATTTTTCCATTAATAGGAAGGGATCTTTTATTATGCACCAACCCACAAACAGGACAATACATACCACGGTGCACTGGTTGGAATGAAAAATAGCCCAAATGAGCTGCTGACAGGGATCGACTTCAGAGTTTACTAAAGCACATTGATTTATTAATCATTGGCTACTGGATGTCAAACATTTGGTCATGATGACATATAGTCTAGACAGAAAACCCACTACATTTTTCCATTAATAGCAAGAGATCTATAAAAAGCACCATCCTACAGACAAGACAACACATACCATGGCCTGTGATATACCAGCCGTGGTGCACTAGCTGGAACGAGAATGAGACCAATGGGATGGTGACGGGGATCGATCTCAAACTGACCATACATCAGGTGAGCACTTCACCACTGGGCTACATCCCACCCAATACTGTACTAGGTTGCCATGGTGATAACCATACTAGGTTGCCATGGTGATAACCGTACTAGGTTGCCATGGTGATAACCGTACTAGGTTGCCATGGTGATAACCGTACTAGGTTGCCATGGTGATAACCGTACTATGTTGCCATGGTGATAACTGTACTAGGTTACCATGGTGATAACCGTAACATGTGTTGTTAATGGTTACCTTCAGGTAGGACCGGAGTGAAAGCCAGATTTTTATGTTGCGCACTTTGTTGAGCCGGAAGTGCGGCATGTCGAACTTTCGCGCTCGCCGCGATGATGTCAGGTAGCAGAAGTGTTTAGCGTAAAGCAGTCGCTGAAACATTAAAATGTTATATTAATATAGAATCATTGCTGAAATATTAAAATGTTAATATAGAATCATCACTGAAATATTAAAATGTTAAATTAATATAGAATCATTGCTGAAATATTAAAATGTTAAATTAATATAGAATCATTGCTGAAATATTAAAATGTTAATATAGAAATATTAGAATTATCACTGAAATATTAAAATGTTAATATAGAATCATTGCTGATATATTAAAAATGTAAAACAGAACAAACTAGTTGCTGAAATATGTTGATATACAGTAAAAAAGTAATTAAAATATATAATGTTGTAAAATGTAAATATAGAATAGACATATAAATACTAAAATGTAAAATTATTTAATATATCAAAATGTACACACACAATGAAGTACATGTAGTTGCTGAATTATTAAAATGGAAATAAAGAATAAATGAAGAAGTTACTATACAACAAAGCTATTGCTAAAATATTAAATGTTAATATATATAAATATATATATAAGTTGTTAAAAAATCAAATATTATATAAAAATATTATTTAAAAATATTTGCTAACATACTAACTGTAAGACATGTCTCCTACTATGGCCAATTTTTTTTCGAATCTACTAAGTTCAAGGGCCATAACTCTGTCAATAATGAGGAAATCGCCCTGAATGTCAAACTTGGTCTATAACTCTGCATGATAATGATATATGCACAAAATGCCAGTGTAATATCTCAAGGCACTGTCAAACAAGTCTGGGAAACTAACTGTAGGACAGATGGATGGGGAGACAGACAGATGGATGGGGAGACAGACAGATGTATACAAAACCTATCATTCCTTCAAGTTGGACCGGTTTGGGACTAATTGATGCACAGTTAATTAGTTGCTGGAATGTAAATATATTTGTCAATAATAAATGAGAAAGTCAACTGACCTGTTTAAAGGTTCGATCTGCCACTGACAAGAGGAAGAAGAAGATGAGACTAAGGCACAGTCGCTGTAGAACACCATTGATTGTGAGAAAATTACGCCTACAAACAGAACAATACAATCAATAATAATAATAATGAAAACAGAATATAACGGAAATTACATTTATTGTGAGAAAAAATAAATGTGCAACGAAAACTGGATTTCATAAAACTTGCGCGAGTGTCACATAAATGAAACTGTCGTGCTCATACTTTTCTGAGGGCGAGAGAAAAGAAAAGTGAAGTGCAAACTAATAAAATATGTTTTTAGGCAATATTTTATTAACTGAACATTAACTTCACTTTATATTATATTAATTTCATGGCAATGTTGTTACATTATGATGTTGCTGCAGAATGGGAGAATATTTTTGCGCCAATGATTTAATAAGTTTTGTAGAAGTGTTTCCAAATGGGTCAAGATAAACAAACCTTAGTAACATCAAAAAACTAATCAATCACAAGGCTCAAAATAGCGGCCTGCGAAAAAACTAAAAGTGGTTTATTTTGTTAGACCTAGCAGGTGAAATAAAAATTCATATGCTAAAATTACAAAAACAAATCACAGATCATTTTCTAAGATATACGTACAAAGAGGGAAGGAAATGGTTTATTTAACGATGCACTCAACACATTTTATTTACGGTTATATGGCGTCAGACATATGGTTTAGGAAGGAAATGGTTTATTTAACGACACACTCAACACATTTTATTTACGGTTATATGGCGTCGGACATATGGTTTAGGAAGGAAATGGTTTATTTAACGATGCACTCAACACATTTTATTTACGGTTATATGGCGTCAGACATACGGTTAAGGAAGGAAGTGTTTTATTTAACGATGCACTCAACACATTTTATTTACGGTTATATGGTGTCAGACATATGGTTAAGGAAGGAAGTGTTTTATTTAACGACGCACTCAACACATTTTATTTACGGTTATATGGCGTCAGACATATGGTTTAGGAAGGAAGTGTTTTATTTAACGACACACTCAACACATTTTATTTACGGTTATATGGCGTCAGACATATGGTTAAAGGAGACCGGACACCAAACCATATATACGGCGTAATGAATTGTTTGCCATCATACACCACAACATGCAACTACCACGCTCGACTTATTGACTAAGTTAAGCGTGCCAGTCTTGGTTGGGGTTTTTTTTTTCGCCGATCTCCGATGTTTTCCGGAAACTGTCGACAATTGATGAGCTAGACCCATGACGTCATCAATGAGAGGAAAACTGAAGAAACTACCAAGCAGCATGGACGAACTTAGCGATTCGAGTGACGAAGAATTGTGTCCAGCTTGTGCTAATGGAATCAAACCGTATCAGTTTGAACCACTTATCAGAGACTTTGTCCCTAATCCTGGAAATGTTGTCTTAGAAAAAAATTCGGATGAATCAACTGCCGACGAAGACGAGGAAGCCACACGGTCATAGACTAGCATACAAGCATTTTTTAAAACATAATTTTTTGTGACATTTTTAATGTAAACTGAAGCAAATAGGAGAAAAGCACACAAAATGTAATAATATTTCATCATAAATCTTGTTCAGCATAGATGTAAATATGACACGTCAGTGGATATTCCAGAGGCCGATTTCGCAAATTTGCAAAAAGCGTCCCCTCCTCACCAAAGCAAGATATAATAATTTAACAAAAAACTAAAATTAGCACAATTTTCTTTGTTCTCTTAACTAGTTACCCTCCAAGTTTTAATGTGTTTGGTTAAACCGTGTATTTTTAATTATTAAGAAAATGTGTTACCAGTCTGCCGAAACTGTCCACAGCCGGGTACAGAAACACAGAAATGTTGGAAAATATTATACTATTGCCACATACTGACAATCACTGTACAACTAATATGTCTTATCGACAATATTATTATGTAGTCTTTGCATTTATTAATATAAAATACAACAGACCCGTAGGAACTGGGGAGGGGCGGGCCTAGGGGCACTCTAGGATGAAAATGTATGTTTTAAATTTTCACTACTTTGCATAAATAAAGATGATATAAAGATAAAAATCTAGTTTGTATCCCTCACTAGAGACTGTATTCCCCCCCCCCCCCCCTCCCCCACTTCAAATATCGTTCCTACAGGCCTATACAAATGTAGATGATATGTAGAGGGTGAAGTTAGGAACCAGTTCCTTTTATCTTTAGGATTTTGTAATCATGATTTCAAACCAACTGTTGTTTCAGGTAGTTTACTCCACATACTGACATAAAACACATTTGTTATATATTGGAATAAAATAAAAATAATTACAATATATCCAGTGTTATTTTCTTTAATCATTCATGGAGGAAGAAGGAAGTCCTGATGAAAATATATTACAGGTAAAACAAAATAATATATGATGCTTATTCCATGTGGTAACTATTGTTAATTTTGCTTTAAATTGCTAGATGCCAAAAGTGATTAATTATATTATTTTATGGTAACAGTCGAAAATTAGACGACCAATTTTTTCAACCTCTGCCAAAGGTACCAGGTTTTCTGCCAGAAAATAATTTGAGGGTACGTAATAAAACAGGCCCGTAGGAACTGGGTGGGTGGATTGGTGCACCCCACTTGTGAGCTTTCCTTTATCACATTAATTTTTGCCATTTTAACCAAAATCTGATGTAGAGTTTATACCGGTCTGTAAGTTTACCCTCCGCACCCTCTGGCAGAAACCCAGGGTAGGTATTAAAATAATTATTTGGCGTAGAGTATTTTTAATATGACATACAGAAAGCATTGAAAAGTACAATTTTATTATGCTTTAATAATCGACATTAGCTTTAAAATTATTCCTTCTGGCCAGAGTACATATGTTGTTCCTGCCAAAGTGTTAGCATTTTAATTTTAATGACAATATACTGAACTGACGATAAACATTGTTAACTAACGTAATAATTCACGTTTTGAAGGTGTTTTGTTATGAGGTTAACAAACCAACTAGATCAAGAGACGTTAGTATGGAGTTGTTATGGGCTGTCGGTGAAAATTAATTTGGTAATTATAGGTAAATAAATGTGAAGTTTAAATATTTTAATATGTGAACAAATTGCAATACCTTTATTTAATGTATATCTTAAGTACATACTTGTTTTAATTTTCACATTGTAAATGTACCATAACCTGCTGTATTTAGTTGGTGTAAAGCCCATTCGACGACAATAATGCTTCCATGTTTTAAAACAACTTTCGTTTTTTTTTTTAAATCGAAACCATGATGTTGGCCGTTTCTTGGGATGAATTGCTGTTACTGTTGCAGTTAAACACTGTGCAGTTAACCATCATATAATTACGTCGACAGTATATAATAACACTAATTATCTTGTAAATTAAATTTCCGATAAACCTGGAGACAAAAAAAAAAAAGACGACTAAAAAGCCCAAACAAAGAATCAACACGTGTACCAGTATTGCTTGGTAACTCTCACCGATGACGTATTGCCTCGCTTTCGTTCAGATCTATGCATAATCCCGTCCACTTCTGTTTTTACCCCAAACCTAAGACGCGCAGCTGACCGGTGCCTCGCAGCGAGCCGGGCGTTAGAGTAATGCGGTCTTTGACGCTAACTTATTCCATTACACACTACATGTCTTTTGGTGTCCGGTCTCCTTTAAGGACCACACAGATTTTGAGAGGAAACCCGCTGTCGCCACTATATGGGCTACTCTTCCGATTAGCAGCAAGGGATCTTTTATTTGCGTTTCCCACAGGCAGGATAGCACAAACCATGGCCTTTGTTGAACCAGTTATGGATCACTGGTCGGTGCAAGTGGTTTACACCTACCCATTGAGCCTTGCGGAGCACGGTTTGTTTAACAATGCACTCAACACATTTTATTTACGGTTATATGGCGTCAGACATGGCTAAGGACCACACAGATACTGAGGGAGGAAACCCACTGTTGCCACTTCATGAGCTACTCTTTTTAATTCAATATTTAGTGAATAACACTTCTAAAGCCACCTCCAATGGGTGATATGACATGACAATTTACACAAATTTCTAAATGCAGTTTTATGTCATGCACTTTAACTAAATTTTATCAAAATGTTACGCTCAGGTATACATGTCTTGTTGGATTGTAAACAAATGACCCAAAATATTAACCAGATTAATAATTTAAAAGTAAAATATCAAATGACTTTATAACATGGATATTACGGGTAAGTTGTAAGATAAATTCTATTAATCTCTGACTGTGCTCACACTGGAAAGAATATTGTTCTAGACAAAGTTGGCACATGTAAAGAGTATATCCTTGAAAATTGTTCAAAAGAACATCTTATTAACCAAATACTAAATGTTGTATCGATTGATAGCCATCTTGGATTGCAATGATGTTGAGAATTGGCTGGGAATTATTTGAAATGAATTCCTGGTGAATGTTGACAAGTACATTTCAGTTTTAATCATAGCTGTATATTGACATGCAGATTAATACAGAGAAACGTTAAATTTGTTAATTTTTTGAAAAAGACTCCCTTTCTACTGAAACTAATTTTCTGACCTCAAGTTATGCCAGGGGTGGGAATTGGTGAACTGTAAAAAAAGAGGAAATGTAGAGGGGTTCCAGAAATTCTTGAAATCCTAGGTTAAAATCTGTGCCATCCGACACATTTTGGAGGAAAGGACGAGTAAAATGCGAGGAAACACAATATTCCACGAGAGGAAAACAGCTATCCGAGGAGAATTCCCACCTCTGTACACCGCAGAAAAGTCCATCACGCTGTTTTGAAATCTAGATAAATACATATATGAAAAAAGCATAGTTAAGTTTGGTGCCCTCGGATATACCAATTGGCAAATTTGGGGTCTCCGCTCATGGATTATGTATGGGGCGGGACGTAGCCAAGTGGTACAGCCCTCGCTCTATGTGCGTTCGGTCTTGGATCGATCCCCGTCAGTGGGCCCATTGGGCTATTTCTTGTTCCAGCCAGTGTACCACAACTGGCATATCAAAGGCTGTGGTATGTACTACCCTGTCTGTAGGATGGTGCATATAAAAGATCCCTTGCTGCCCATCGAAAAGAGTAGCCCATGAAGTGGCAACAGCAGGTGTCCTCTCTCATTATCTGTGTGGTCCTTAACCATATGTCCGATGCCATATAACCGTAAATAAAATTTGTTTCTTTTTTTGGACTATGTATAAAAATTAGCAAATGTCTACTTTGCCACTGGACAGGGTGACCGATTGTGTTACTATCTGACCTCCATGAGTTGAGCTGGATCATCTGCCAGACGGAGAGGATTCCATCAACGGACCAGATGACTGGAAGATCTTTGATGTTGTAGGCGCGGAACACGAGCGGGAAGCAGCCCATGATGAGGGTGAAGACGATGCCAATCAGAACGTAGTCCGAACTCTCGGGGATGTTGTCCACCTTGTCGATGATGGCCCAGCCGATGTCAAACGCCGTCAGGTCAACCTTCCTACACTCGTTACCCTCCCAGATCACACAGCTCACTGGTAAAAGGAGCATATTAACTGTCAGGTCAACCTTCTTACACTCGTTACCCTCCCAGATCACACAGTTCACTGGTAAAAGGAGCATATTAACTGTCAGGTCAACCTTCTTACACTCGTTACCCTCCCAGATCACACAGCTCACTGGTAAAACAAGCATATTAACTGTCAGGTCGACCTTCTTACACTCGTTACCCTCCCATATCACACAGCTCACTGGTAAAACAAGCATATTAACTGTCAGGTCGACCTTCTTACACTCGTTACCCTCCCAGATCACACAGCTCACTGGTAAAACAAGCATATTAACTGTCAGGTCGACCTTCTTACACTCGTTACCCTCCCAGATCACACAGCTCACTGGTAAAACAAGCATATTAACTGTCAGGTCGACCTTCTTACACTCGTTACCCTCCCAGATCACACAGCTCACTGGTAAAACAAGCATATTAACTGTCAGGTCGACCTTCTTACACTCGTTACCCTCCCAGATCACACAGCTCACTGGTAAAACAAGCATATTAACTGTCAGGTCGACCTTCTTACACTCGTTACCCTCCCAGATCACACAGCTCACTGGTAAAACAAGCATATTAACTGTCAGGTCGACCTTCTTACACTCGTTACCCTCCCAGATCACACAGTTCACTGGACAAGATGATAATAAAAACATTTTGATGGGATTCACTACACACGTTTCTAAGATTTAAAAATTGATTAGCACAGTCGCCAATAATAAAACATGTTTAATAGAGTATTCTTCAAGTTATCTCCTAGACATTTGTACATGTAACTTCCTTAAAGTGCACTATATAATGATTATACTCAACAATTGGACTTTTGGTAATTCTTTGTTAGTGTTTTATTATTTCAGTAAATTTTGACTGGTACAGATGTAAGATACTTTTCGAAAGTGAGATATCAATGTTCTTAGGAATTAAAATGATGTTTTTAAAAAGGTTAGATAACCATGATTTTATAATGTCAGATGTTGTTTTTAGAGAGTGAAATATTAATATTCTTAGAAAGTAAGATGTTGGTTTTTGAAAGTGAAATATGAATGTTCTTAGAAAGTGAAACGTTGATGTTTTTAGAAAGTGCGATATCAGTGTTCTCATAAAGTGAAATACAATGTATCAATACTTTAAGAAAGTTAGATGTTGGTTGGTTGTTTGATGAAATATCAATGTTCTTAAAAACTGAGATGTTGATGTTTTCAGAAAGTGACATGAATATTCTTAAAAAGTGAGACATCAATGTTCTTGGAAAGTGAGATATTAATGTTCTTAGAAAGTAAAATTATTGTTTTACCTTCATCTGGAGGGTTCATGGTTCCTACACCTGAGTTTGAAGCTGTGGGCTGAAAGTTAACACAATATATTCATGAAATTCCCAGTAAATCATAACATAAAAATTATCAATATTAATTTAAATAATTAATAAACTTTTCAATAGATATTTTGAGTACAACAGGTACCAGCAATTAGTGGACCATGGCATGTATAGCAAATCTACATACATGATGTAAAAGTATTTAAAAAAAAAACAACCTTACAGACCCACTGCACCCATATACACATGTAATACGAGCGAAAACAAGAGTACCAGTGACGTACATGATGCAGTTATGCAAGATATGGTCCGGACAAGAAAAAGTTACTAGACGGACAGACAGACAATACCATACCATAATAGGACTCATCATAGATGGGCATATAAAAATCTAGTCTAGGTTGATTGATCCCACAGTGTACTGAACACTACAACTGTGTTACAATCAACCCCCTCCCCCACCACCCAAACATGTAGGATGTAAGGGTTTTCTTTTGCGATTCTGATCAACTTCCATCAGTTGACTCAGTATTTTCCCCATCCTAACCAGAGCCCCATCACTGGTATGTACACATGTACATCAAAAGATCTGATATGTGCTGTCCTGTCCTTTCTGTTATAGGCCTCTGAAAATTGCGAAAACAATAATTTCATTTGTGCGTCGGTCACGCTACCCTTAAGTTTACGTAACTTACTTTTCGTTCGCGCCCCAACTTTAGGACATCATTTACATTAGATCAATCTCTGTCGGTGGGCCCACTGGGCTATTTCTCATTCCAGCCAGTGCACTGGTATATCAAAGGATGTGGTATGTACTACCCTGTCTGTGGGATGGTGCATATAAAAGATCCCTTGCTGCTAATTGAAAAGAGTAGCCCATGAAGTGGCGACAGCGGGTTTCCTATCTCATTATCTGTGTGGTCCTTCACCATATATTTGAAACAATATAACAGTAAATAAAATGTGTCGAGTGCATCGTTAAATAAAACATTTCTTTCTTTTATTTACATTAAATATAACGGGTTAAGCAAAAAGGAAATGGGTTAGCTGCAGTTATTTTCTATTTTAGGAGGCCTGCTGTTTTATCATTAGGAGTAGCCTAGAGGGTGAACGTAACCCAGTGTTAAGTGCTCACTTGATGCGCAGTCGGTTAGGGATCGATCCTCGCCGGTGGGCCGATTGGTCTATTTCTCGCTCCAGCCTTTGCACCACGACTGTGTTATATCAAAGGTCGTGGTATGTGCTATCCTGTCCGTGGGATGGTGATGATAAAAGACCCCTTGCTACTAACGGAAAAATTTAGCAGGTTTCCTGTCTAAGACTATATGTCTAAATTACCAAATGTTTGACATCCAATAGCTGATGATTAATAAATTGATGCGCTCTAGTGATGATATTAAACAAAACAAACTTTAGAAGTAGCCTAAGCAAACATGCGGTGTTAATGTTATTAAAACTATAAGCTTCAAACGTTCATACCTCATACCAGCATCGTCCACAAATGATATTAATTAGTAACTTAAACAATTCAGACAGGGTTCATAGCCTTAAAGACCAAACAACTTCAAAGACTTTCAAAAACTTTTACACAGCAGTCAAAGACAATAGAATGCAATAAAAATACCAAACCAGTTTGTTTACGCTGCTGTCTATGGCAAAAAAAATAGCTTTTTCACATGCATCATGAGAGATTAAACCTAATATAAAATATTAAAAAAAAAAAAAAAATGTTTTATTTAACGACGCACTCAACACATTTTATTTACGGTTATATGGCATCAGACATATGGTTAAGGACCACACAGATTTTGAGAGGAAACCCGCTGTCACCACTTCATGGGCTACTCTTTCCGATTAGCAGCAAGGGATCTTTTATTTGCGCTTTCCACAGGCAGGATAGCACAAACCATGGCCTTTGTTGAACCAGTTATGGATGACTGGTCAGTGCAAGTGGTTCGCACCTACCCATTGAGCCTTGCAGAGCACTCACTCAGGGTTCGGAGTCAGTATCTGGATTAAAAATCCCATGCCTCGACTGAGATCCGAACCCTGTACCTACCAGCCTGTTGACCGATGGCCTAACCACGATGCCACCGAGGCCAGTTTGGAAAATATCAAATGCATGCAGCTGTAGAAGATATCATCCTTGCTTTGATTATGATTTGTGAGAATGTAAAGTCTTTTAAAAACTTTTATTACAATTCAAAGACTTTCAAAGACCTAAAAATCATTTTTTTCAAATGCCAAGACTTTTAATGAATTTAAAGACCTCTACAGACCCTGTAATAACCCTCCTAGTTGATTAAGCCATGAACGACGAGGCACGAAGCCACGGATACGTACAGGTTGGAGCAGGTTGATGACGTGGAAGCTGCTTGCGGTCCAGCCTGACTTGTGTTCGCCGAACGAGTTCATCTCCCCCGACTCCGAACCCTCGGCCTCAGATCCACAACTCGACGAATACGATGAAGATGTCGTCACGTCAGAGTGCATGCGATTCTCCCACTCTTCAGAGCTCACCTGTAAGTAGAAATACACAGGTAGGTTTTTGGAATATAGTATATTATTTAAAACTAATTGTCCTTTTTGGTTTCTGGAATATAGTATATTATTTAAAATTAACTCAATATAACTGTCCTTTTTTCCTTTAAAAACCAAAATTCAGAAGTAGCAAGTCAGAATGAATATGAATCTATGAATCTGTGAATCTTTCACTCTTAAGAGTTGACCTAAGAAGTCGTGAACATTCATGAATATACATTTTTATTATCATTATTATTGTTATATTAAAAATATTGAATCAGAAGTTAGTAGTATGAATACATGTGATTCCGTAACTCTTTGTAGAAACGGTTTTCTGGAATATAATATTTAAAATGTATTTATTTATTGTTTATTATTACTTTTTTTAAATATTAAAACATGGAATCAAAAGGTTGTTCTAAATGTATGCAATTCTTTTACTCTTCAAAGATGTCTGTAAGTACAAATAGTTTTCAGGAATATAGTCTTTAAAAAACAAACATGTGGGGGGGATATGTGCAGCTAATAAACTGACTAATATTTAATCCACAACACTGGCTGGAAAAAGAACAACAATATCATTTAAAACAACAGTCAAATTCTCACTTTAACTTGTAAAAAAGCTTACCCTATTCTCTTTCTCGGACGTGGGTGTTGTTTCGTTCTCCGACGAGCTCTGTTTCGTCGACTCTCTGAATGTCTTCTGTAACCCGAGCGATATCGGCAGATTCCGCGACCTCATGACCTCGCCGATATCCGCACTGCGACTAGCACTGATGCGACGTCGCCGACGTAGTATCGTCCCCGACAATGTAACTGACCGTTCCTGATCGACAACATTCAACTCCACGTGTTTCTCACTATTGCACGACTCTCGAGGACGCTCGACACATTTTTGAGTCGAGTCATCTTGTTCTTTGACACAACTCTCATTGCACGCAATTATTTCCGGTTCATTGGCACTTGACCCGTTAAAACTTCCCGATTCAGGTTCAGTGTCCGAGGGACATTCGTCAGAAGCGTGCTCCGTGTCGGCAAAATTGTCTTCTTCCAGAAGTCGTTTTTTATAACACTCTAACGTCTTCCACGATGAGTTCACCTCAGTCATTAGCTCTTCCTTTAACACCCCCATTGTCTGACCCACAGGAGTTAAACTCTCTCCCGTGCTAGTCCGAGGAATGTTCAGTTCAGTTGTCAGATTGTCATTCAACATCACTGTCGCATCAACGGAAGTGAGTATTTCTCCTGTTGTATTCTGGGGAAGGACTAAATGAGATGCAGTCTCCCCGGAAACAACATTTATGTCCAGTTGATCGACCGACAACACCTCGAATCTACCATTGCACGCATCGTCGTCGGAGAATTGTACACCGTCGACTAGGACACGAGATTCCAAATGATTCTCTGAAGACATAGGCACACCTTCTGGTTGGTTGGCACTTTGAATCGTTTCTTTGTCTAAAACATCCTTACTGTACACACCAGTCTCTCTCTGGCTTGTTTCTTTGTCTAAAACATCCTTACTGTACACACCAGTCTCTCTCTGGCTCGCTTCTTTGTCTAAAACATCCTTACTGTACACACCAGTCTCTCTCTGGCTCGCTTCTTTGTCTAAAACATCCTTACTGTACACACCAGTCTCTCTCTGGCTCGCTTCTTTGTCTAAAACATCCTTACTGTACACACCAGTCTCTCTCTGGCTTAAAGCTTCTTTGTCTAAAACATCCTTACTGTACACACCAGTCTCTCTCTGACTCGCTTCTTTGTCTAAAACATCCTTACTGTACACACCAGTCTCTCTCTGGCTTAAAGCTTCTTTGACCTTGTTAGAACTAAGGCCACTACTTGAGCACTTGTCGTCAGTTTTTAACGAGGTATCGTCTTGATGACACTGGACTTTGTTTTTATTTAACACAAACGTAGAACTGTTGGGTTTGATTTTTTCACGGGATGAGCTGCTTCTAGCCTTGACGGACGAAGAGGCAAGTTCTTGGTCCAAGTCTTCTGTGCTGGTGACTGGAAAATATTCAACAATGGTACACATGCAGGAAATATTTTGTCAAGACTTTAGATTGCACTAAAGTTGAGCGATAAACATTGTGTCCAAAATACAAATGTCCAAAATTAGTAAGTAAAGTGAATATTAAACTTTAATTGTATTCAGATAACGTGACATGCATTTCTGAACAAACACATATCTTCAGCTGCTATTAAAGAGACATTCCTGAGTTTGCTGCAATTTTTAAGATGTTATCGACTAACAGAGACTTTTTAACGATTGTAATTACATATCAAATATATTTTTCTGCATAAAATATTAGTGGCTGTATATTAAGCGTGTTTCTGATCATTTTAATATTTGTACTAGGTTAAATTTCCTTTGATTTCCTAAAATATTATTTTTCGTACGTATGAAATTATTTGAAGACAAAATTCAGTTTGGGCTTCTTACAAATATTATAACAACCAGAAACACATTGAATATACAGACACTGATATTCTAAATAAGTTTAATCGTAGAAATATTTTATTAGTCAGAAACATCTTACAATGCAGCAAACTCGGGAATGTCCCTTTAATAAAATTACTTCACCAGAGAGACCTCATTGAGCTTGGAGCAGACAAAAAACCTCCTGTTGTTTCCAAATTAGTGAGATCTAAAGCACTGTCTGTCTTCAAAAGGTTTGTTAGCAGTGCTCAGTTACTGAATCGATAGAAAATTGATTAGCGACTACGATTTAACATGTTATCAACCAACATGTGACTTTAAATGACTTTTTGAAGGCATCTTTGCATGCCCTTTTGTAAAATGGATTTTCCCAAGATTATCAAAGAATTGCTTACATGTGTATTTGTGGGAGATTCGTGAAACATATTTAGTAAACATTGTTTTAACCATGTACTAATACTACTGCTGCCACCGATTAAATAAATGTTAAAGAGATGTCATAAAATCCCCACTAATATCCAATTATTGGAAAGAATCATTATACATTTGTATGATTACTTTAATGCAAAATCTGTACCGTTAATATTTCGTTGACGATTAGCTTTGGTCTTTGAATGCAAGTCACGTGACCTCGACTGATCTTTATTATGCTGGCCACTTCCTGTCACCGTGCCAGCGTCATTTCGCTTCTTTGACTTTTGATAACGTCTGCAAAAAACAAACAAAAACCCCACAAAATTAGAACCCCTTAATTTGAATTCAATGAAATCAGTGAAATGGAAGCGTGTTGAGAACAGTATGTGTAATAAATATATACTTTTCAACTGTATGGCCATAGGAACAATATATGAAGTGGGAGAGGTGATTTCACAAGCATAATTTTGGGGTTCACATAAAAACCTTTTATCGTGCAATCCCTGTTTTTATTGGCCAATTATGATGACTGATGAAAGCAAAGTCATAAACGTATACTAGCAGATTATGACTTTTGATGTCATGTGTACGTGACATCACATGCATACATGTATATACGTCACAAAATTGTTCATTTGTCTCAGACCATCGTACAACAGAAATAATTGTTTTTTCCCAGGGATAACATGATAAAAATAATGAATTAATGATGTAAAATATCGGCATTATCCTGTTCACACTAAATGGGAAATTCCGCTCAGCCTTTCCAGGGATAACATGATAAAAATACTGAATTAATGATGTAAAATATCGGCATTATCCTGTTCACACGAAATGGGAAATTCCGCTCAGCCTTTCCAGGGATAACATGATAAAAATAATGAATTAATGATGTAAAATATCGGCATTATCCTGTTCACACTAAATGGGAAATTCCGCTCAGCCTTTCCAGGGATAACATGATAAAAATAATGAATTAATGATGTAAAATATCGGCATTATCCTGTTCACACTAAATGGGAAATTCCGCTCAGCCTTTCCAGGGATAACATGATAAAAATAATGAATTAATGATGTAAAATATCGGCATTATCATGTTCACACTAAATGGGAAATTCTGCTCAGCCTTTCCAGGGCTCGACATTAGCGGTAGCACAAGATGTTTTGGCTACCAAATGTTTTCTCGGGCTACCAGATGTCTAAAGCTGGTAGTCCAACGGGCTACTATATATTTGTTTTACACATCCAGTTACTCTGCAACCAACAGGTACAAGTGTGTATTTCACGGTATATTTGTTTTACACATCCAGTTACTCTGCAGCCAACAGGTACAAGTGTGTATTTCACGGTATATTTGTTTTACACATCCAGTTACTCTGCAGCCAACAGGTACAAGTGTGTATTTCACGGTATATTTGTTTTACACATCCAGTTACTCTGCAGCCAACAGGTACAAGTGTGTATTTCACGGTATATTGTTTTACACATCCAGTTACTCTGCAGCCAACAGGTACAAGTGTTGTATTTCACGGTATATTTGTTTTACACATCCAGTTACTCTGCAGCCAACAGGTACAAGTGTGTATTTCACGGTATATTTGTTTTACACATCCAGTTACTCTGCAACCAACAGGTACAAGTGTGTATTTCACGGTATATTTGTTTTACACATCCAGTTACTCTGCAACCAACAGGTACAAGTGTGTATTTCACGGTATATTTGTTTTACACATCCAGTTACTCTGCAACCAACAGGTACAAGTGTGTATTTCACGGTATATTTGTTTTACACATCCAGTTACTCTGCAACCAACAGGTACAAGTGTGTATTTCACGGTATATTTGTTTTACACATCCAGTTACTCTGCAACCAACAGGTACAAGTGTGTATTTCACGGTATATTTGTTTTACACATCCAGTTACTCTGCAACCAACAGGTACAAGTGTGTATTTCACGGTATATTGTTTTACACATCCAGGTACTCTGCAACCAACAGGTACAAGTGTGTATTTCACGGTATATTTGTTTTACACATCCAGTTACTCTGCAGCCAACAGGTACAAGTGTGTATTTCACGGTATATTTGTTTTACACATCCAGTTACTCTGCAGCCAACAGGTACAAGTGTGTATTTCACGGTATATTTGTTTTACACATCCAGTTACTCTGCAACCAACAGGTACAAGTGTGTATTTCACGGTATATTTGTTTTACACATCCAGTTACTCTGCAACCAACAGGTACAAGTGTGTATTTCACGGTATATTTGTTTTACACATCCAGTTACTCTGCAACAACAGGTACAAGTGTGTATTTCACGGTATATTGTTTTACACATCCAGTTACTCTGCAACCAACAGGTACAAGTGTGTATTTCACGGTATATTTGTTTTACACATCCAGTTACTCTGCAACCAACAGGTACAAGTGTGTATTTCACGGTATATTTGTTTTACACATCCAGTTACTCTGCAACCAACAGGTACAAGTGTGTATTTCACGGTATATTTGTTTTACACATCCAGTTACTCTGCAACCAACAGGTACAAGTGTGTATTTCACGGTATATTTGTTTTACACATCCAGTTACTCTGCAAGCAACAGGTACAAGTGTGTATTTCACGGTATATTTGTTTTACACATCCAGTTACTCTGCAGCCAACAGGTACAAGTGTGTATTTCACGGTATATTTGTTTTACACATCCAGTTACTCTGCAGCCAACAGGTACAAGTGTGTATTCACGGTATATTTGTTTTACACATCCAGTTACTCTGCAGCCAACAGGTACAAGTGTGTATTTCACGGTATATTTTGTTTTACACATCCAGTTTACTCTGCAGCCAACAGGTACAAGTGTGTATTTCACGGTATATTTGTTTTACACATCCAGTTACTCTGCAACCAACAGGTACAAGTGTGTATTTCACGGTATATTTGTTTTACACATCCAGTTACTCTGCAACCAACAGGTACAAGTGTGTATTTCACGATATATTTGTTTTACACATCCAGTTACTCTGCAACCAACAGGTACAAATGTGTATTTCACGGTATATTTCTCATGATCTTAAAAACCCTAAAACATGTTTAAATAAGAAATAAATGATTTTAATATTTTCTCTCATTTTTTCCAAATATTAAAATTATGGGGCTACCCATTTTTACTGCGGACTACCAGATATTTTAACCTGGTAGCCAGGTTGGCTGCCGCTGAAAAAAGTTAAGGTCAAGGCCAGCTTTCCCATTGTTACCGTCACAGGATAAACCCTATCCTCTTTAACCTATTCTACGTCATTGACTATTTACACTCTCTCTCTCTCTGTCTCTGCTCTCTCTCTCTCTCCCCCTCCCCCTAACTCTCTCTCTCTCTCTCTGTCTCTCTCTCTCTCTGTCTCTCTCTCTCTCACTCCCCCTAACTCTCTCTCTCTCTCTCTCCCCCTAACTCTCTCTCTCCCTAACTCTCTCTCTCTCCCTAACTCTCTCTCTCTCTCTCCCCCTAACTCTCTCTCTCTCCCACTCTCTCTCCCCCTAACTCTCTCTCTCTCTCACCCTAACTCTCTCTCTCTCTCTCTCTCTCTCTCTCTCTCTCTCTCTCTCTCTCTCTCTCTCTCTCTCTCTCTCTCTCTCTCTCTCTCTCTCTCTCTCTCTCTCTCTCTCTCTCTCTCTCTCTCTCTCTCTCTCTCTCTATATATATATATATATACATACACACGAGTAGCAAGTTCTTTTTTTATCCTATAGCACTTCTAAAAAACATTTTAATTCGATATTTAGTAAATCAAAGTTCTGAAGTCGCATCACCAGTAATATGACGTCATGGCGATTAACACAAATGTAGTCAGTCATCACACACTTCAACTACACTGTAAATCTCATCAAAACATTACACTCAGATATACAAGCTTTGTTGGCTGTAAACAAATGACCCAATTGACAGCAAAACAGTATTAACCAAGTTTAAAACAAGCATTTTGAGAGTACTGCTAAAGCAATACACGTCCCCTACCTGACCCAACAATTTTTTGTATTTCCTAAATTCAAGGCCAAACATTTGTGAAAAGTTAAACTTGATCAGTAACAGTACATCATAAAGCTATATACAAAATTTCACCTCAATATTTTCAGGTATTGCAAAAAAAAAGTCTGGAAATTCATAACTGTCAAAAATGGATAAATTACCATGAAAGTTAAACTTCATCTGTAACAGTACATGATAGAACTATACGCAAAATTTTAGTTCAATATCTCAAGGCCTTCTAAATAAAGAAGTCAGGAAAACCAATTTTCACATTGCCTTAGTTCAAGAGCCATAACT
The DNA here is from genome assembly GCF_016097555.1 of Gigantopelta aegis. NCBI lineage: Eukaryota > Metazoa > Mollusca > Gastropoda > Neomphalida > Peltospiridae > Gigantopelta > Gigantopelta aegis. The sequence continues at coordinate 46,498,848 of NC_054705.1, read as the reverse complement.
CCGTCAAAAATGGGTAAATTGTCATGAAAGTCAAACTTGATCTTTAACAGTACATGATAAAGCTATACACAAAATCTCAAAGCGTTCTGCAAAAAACATCCGGAAACCATATGTGGGACAGATGGATGGATAGACAGACATACAGGACAGAGCTAAAATCTATAGTCCCCTCTGGTTGGACCGATAGGGGACTAATAACGGTAAATATCAAATGGGTTTATGACATGGATATTATGTGTAAGTTATAGGATAACTAATGTCACCCACCTGCTGAGTTTGCAGTCACGGTAGAGGGCCTTGTGCGAGTAGTGCGACAGCATCGTCTGTGTGTGGATGAAGCCCAGCACCATCATCAGCACCATCGGCGTCATCACCTCCGTCAGAGACACCTCCTGAAATATCACCAAGCTACTACAGTTAGACAATGTAACAGTAAACACATACATATCCTGAAATATCACCACGCTACTACAGTTAGACAATCTAACAGTACACACATACATATCCTGAAATATTACCACGCTACTACAGTTAGACAATCTAACAGTACACACATACATATCCTGAAATATCACCACGCTACTACAGTTAGACAATCTAACAGTACACGCATACATATCACCACGCCACTACAGTTAGACAATCTAACAGTACACACATACATATCACCACGCTACTACAGTTAGACAATCTAACAGTACACACATACATATCACCACGCCACTACAGTTAGACAATCTAACAGTACACACATACATATCCTGAAATACCACCACGCTACTACAGTTAGACAATCTAACAGTACACACATACATATCACCACGCTACTACAGTTAGACAATCTAACAGTACACGCATACATATCCTGAAATACCACCACGCTACTACAGTTAGACAATCTAACAGTACACACATACATATCCTGAAATATCACCACGCTACTACAGTTAGACAATCTAACAGTACACACATACATATCCTGAAATATCACCAAGCTACTACAGTTAGACAATCTAACAGTACACACATACGTATCTATCATCACCTCCGTCAGAGACACCTCCTGAAATATCACCACGCTACTACAGTTAGATAATCTAACAGTACACACATACATATCCTGAAATACCACCACGCTACTACAGTTAGACAATCTAACAGTACACACATACATATCACCACGCTACTACAGTTAGACAATCTAACAGTACACGCATACATATCACCACGCCACTACAGTTAGACAATCTAACAGTACACGCATACATATCCTGAAATATCACCACACTACTACAGTTAGATAATCTAACAGTACACACATACATATCCTGAAACGTCACCAAGCTACTACAGTTAGACAATCTAACAGTACACACATACATATCCTGAAATATCACCACGCTACTACAGTTAGACAATCTAACAGTACACACATACATATCCTGAAATATCACCACGCTACTACAGTTAGACAATCTAACAGTACACACATACATATCCTGAAATACCACCACGCTACTACAGTTAGACAATCTAACAGTACACACATACATATCCTGAAATATCACCACACTACTGCAGTTAGACAATCTAACAGTACACACATACATATCTACCATCACCTCCGTCAGAGACATATCCTGAAATATTACCACGCTACTACAGTTAGACAATGTAACAGTACATGTTATACATACATATCTACCATCACCTCCGTCAGAGATACCTCCTGAAATATCACCACGCTACTACAGTTAGACAATCTAACAGTACACACATACATATCCTGAAATACCACCACGCTACTACAGTTAGACAATCTAACAGTACACACATACATATCCTGAAATATCACCACGCTACTACAGTTAGACAATCTAACAGTACACACATACATATCACCACGCTACTACAGTTAGACAATCTAACAGTACACGCATACATATCCTGAAACGTCACCAAGCTACTACAGTTAGACAATCTAACAGTACACACATACATATCCTGAAATATCACCACACTACTACAGTTAGACAATCTAACAGTATACACATACATATCCTGAAACGTCACCAAGCTACTACAGTTAGACAATCTAACAGTACACACATACATATCCTGAAATATCACCACGCTACTACAGTTAGACAATCTAACAGTATACACATACATATCCTGAAATATCACCACACTACTACAGTTAGACAATCTAACAGTATACACATACATATCCTGAAATATCACCACGCTACTACAGTTAGACAATCTAACAGTACACACATACATATCCTGAAATATCACCATGCTACTACAGTTAGACAATCTAACAGTACACACATACATATCACCACGCTACTACAGTTAGACAATCTAACAGTACACGCATACATATCCTGAAACGTCACCAAGCTACTACAGTTAGACAATCTAACAGTACACACATACATATCCTGAAATATCACCACACTACTACAGTTAGACAATCTAACAGTATACACATACATATCCTGAAACGTCACCAAGCTACTACAGTTAGACAATCTAACAGTACACACATACATATCCTGAAATATCACCACGCTACTACAGTTAGACAATCTAACAGTATACACATACATATCCTGAAATATCACCACACTACTACAGTTAGACAATCTAACAGTATACACATACATATCCTGAAATATCACCACGCTACTACAGTTAGACAATCTAACAGTACACACATACATATCCTGAAATATCACCACGCTACTACAGTTAGACAATCTAACAGTACACGCATACATATCCTGAAAGATCACCACGCTACTACAGTTAGACAATCTAACAGTACACGCATACATATCCTGAAACGTCACCAAGCTACTACAGTTAGACAATCTAACAGTACACACATACATATCCTGAAATATCACCACACTACTACAGTTAGACAATCTAACAGTATACACATACATATCCTGAAATATCACCACACTACTACAGTTAGACAATCTAACAGTACACGCATACATATCACCACGCCACTACAGTCAGACAATCTAACAGTACACACATACATATCACCACGCTACTACAGTTAGACAATCTAACAGTACACACATACATATCACCACGCTACTACAGTCAGACAATCTAACAGTACACACATACATATCCTGAAATACCACCACGCTACTACAGTTAGACAATCTAACAGTACACACATACATATCACCACGCTACTACAGTCAGACAATCTAACAGTACACACATACATATCACCACGCTACTACAGTCAGACAATCTAACAGTACACGCATACATATCACCACGCTACTACAGTCAGACAATCTAACAGTACACACATACATATCCTGAAATACCACCACGCTACTACAGTTAGACAATCTAACAGTACACACATACATATCACCACGCTACTACAGTCAGACAATCTAACAGTACACACATACATATCACCACGCTACTACAGTCAGACAATCTAACAGTACACACATACATATCCTGAAATACCACCACGCTACTACAGTTAGACAATCTAACAGTACACACATACATATCACCACGCTACTACAGTCAGACAATCTAACAGTACACACATACATATCCTGAAATATCACCACGCTACTACAGTTAGACAATCTAACAGTACACACATACATATCACCACGCTACTACAGTCAGACAATCTAACAGTACACGCATACATATCCTGAAATATCACCACGCTACTACAGTTAGACAATCTAACAGTACACACATACATATCTATCATCACCTCCGTCAGAGACACCTCCTGAAATATCACCACGCTACTACAGTTAGATAATCTAACAGTACACACATACATATCCTGAAATACCACCACGCTACTACAGTTAGACAATCTAACAGTACACACATACATATCCTGAAATATCACCACGCTACTACAGTTAGACAATCTAACAGTACACACATACATATCACCACGCTACTACAGTTAGACAATCTAACAGTACACGCATACATATCACCACGCCACTACAGTTAGACAATCTAACAGTACACGCATACATATCCTGAAATATCACCACGCTACTATAGTTAGACAATCTTAACAGTATACACATACATATCCTGAAATATCACCACACTACTACAGTTAGATAATCTAACAGTACACACATACATATCCTGAAATACCACCACGCTACTACAGTTAGACAATCTAACAGTACACACATACATATCCTGAAATATCACCACACTACTGCAGTTAGACAATCTAACAGTACACACATACATATCTACCATCACCTCCGTCAGAGACATATCCTGAAATATTACCACGCTACTACAGTTAGACAATGTAACAGTACATGTTATACATACATATCTACCATCACCTCCGTCAGAGATACCTCCTGAAATATCACCACGCTACTACAGTTAGACAATCTAACAGTACACACATACATATCCTGAAATACCACCACGCTACTACAGTTAGACAATCTAACAGTACACACATACATATCCTGAAATATCACCACGCTACTACAGTTAGACAATCTAACAGTACACACATACATATCACCACGCTACTACAGTTAGACAATCTAACAGTACACGCATACATATCACCACGCCACTACAGTTAGACAATCTAACAGTACACGCATACATATCCTGAAATATCACCACGCTACTATAGTTAGACAATCTTAACAGTATACACATACATATCCTGAAATAGCACCACGCTACTATAGTTAGACAATCTAACAGTATACACATACATATCCTGAAATATCACCACGCTACTATAGTTAGACAATCTTAACAGTATACACATACATATCCTGAAATATCACCACACTACTACAGTTAGATAATCTAACAGTACACACATACATATCCTGAAATATCACCACGCTACTACAGTTAGACAATCTAACAGTACACACATACATATCCTGAAATACCACCACGCTACTACAGTTACACAATCTAACAGTACACACATACATATCCTGAAATGTCACCAAGCTACTACAGTCAGACAATCTAACAGTACACACATACATATCCTGAAATATCACCACGCTACTACAGTTAGACAATCTAACAGTACACACATACATATCCTGAAACGTCACCAAGCTACTACAGTTAGACAATCTAACAGTACACACATACATATCCTGAAATATCACCACGCTACTACAGTTAGACAATCTAACAGTACACACATACATATCCTGAAATACCACCACGCTACTACAGTTAGACAATCTAACAGTACACACATACATATCCTGAAATATCACCACACTACTGCAGTTAGACAATCTAACAGTACACACATACATATCTACCATCACCTCCGTCAGAGACATATCCTGAAATATTACCACGCTACTACAGTTAGACAATGTAACAGTACATGTTATACATACATATCTACCATCACCTCCGTCAGAGATACCTCCTGAAATATCACCACGCTACTACAGTTAGACAATCTAACAGTACACACATACATATCCTGAAATACCACCACGCTACTACAGTTAGACAATCTAACAGTACACACATACATATCCTGAAATATCACCACGCTACTACAGTTAGACAATCTAACAGTACACACATACATATCCTGAAATACCACCACGCTACTACAGTTAGACAATCTAACAGTACACACATACATATCCTGAAATATCACCACACTACTGCAGTTAGACAATCTAACAGTACACACATACATATCTACCATCACCTCCGTCAGAGACATATCCTGAAATATTACCACGCTACTACAGTTAGACAATGTAACAGTACATGTTATACATACATATCTACCATCACCTCCGTCAGAGATACCTCCTGAAATATCACCACGCTACTACAGTTAGACAATCTAACAGTACACAGATACATATCCTGAAATACCACCACGCTACTACAGTTAGACAATCTAACAGTACACACATACATATCCTGAAATATCACCACGCTACTACAGTTAGACAATCTAACAGTACACGCATACATATCACCACACCACTACAGTTAGACAATCTAACAGTACACAGATACATATCCTGAAATACCACCACGCTACTACAGTTAGACAATCTAACAGTATACACATACATATCCTGAAATATCACCACGCTACTACAGTTAGAAAATCTAACAGTACACACATACATATCCTGAAATACCACCACGCTACTACAGTTAGACAATCTAACAGTACACACATACATATCCTGAAATACCACCACGCTACTACAGTTAGACAGTCATTAACAGTAGACACAACATATTCAGAATTTAACAGTTTTACAGTAGACACAAAACACATCCTGAATTAACAGTCTTATAGTTAACCAAGTAACCAGTAGGCACAAAACATATCCTGAATTAACAGTCTTATAGTTAACCAAGTAACCAGTAGGCACAAAAGATATCCTGAAATAAGTCTTATAGTTAACCAAGTAACCAATAGGCACAAAACATATCCTGAAATAAGTATTATAGCTAACCAAGTAACCAGTAGGCACAAAAAATATCCTGAAATAAGTCTTATAGTTAACCAAGTAACCAGTAGGCACAAAAGATATCCTGAATTAACAGTCTTATAGTTAACCAAGTAACCAGTAGGCACAAAACATATCCTGAATTAGCCAATCAAACAGCCGCTTAAGACACAAATCATATTCTGAATACCAGACTTATAGTTAGTCAAAATATATCCTGAAAGAACACTGCAAATAGTAGATAAAATATATCCTGAAATAACACTGCAATTAGTAGATGAAATATATCCTGAAATAACACTGCAATTAGTAGATAAAATATATCCTGAAATAACAATGCAAAAAGTAGATAAAATATATCCTGAAATAACACTGCAATTAGTAGATAAAATATATCCTGAAATAACACTGCAAATAGTAGATAAAATATATCCTGAAATAACACTGCAAATAGTAGATAAAATATACCAGCCAGTACCAAGTGCTAGTGTATTTGGTGAACCGTGATATTTTGTTAGAAAAGAATTGTTTAAACTGTTTCTGCAATTGTTTTGAGTTTATAAGTTGAATAGATAATTTGGTGAAATATTCTGCAAACCCAGAGCTAGCCTTTGCAGTCGGTGGGCCCATTGGGCTATTTCTCGTTCCAGCCAGTGCACCACGACTGGTATATTAAAGGCCGTGGTATGTACTACCCTGTCTGTGGGATAGTGCATATAAAAGATCCCTTGCTGCTAATCAAAAAGAGCAGCTCATGAAGTGGCGACAGTGGGTTTCCTCTCTCAATATCTGTGTGGTCCTTAAATAAAATGTGTTGAGTGCATCATTAAATAAAACACTCTTTCTTTTTCCCTTGCACAGGAATGGCCGACAAAGATGAACTGGACAATACTTACGTCTTCTATACCACTCACAATGCCGACATTCTGCACGTAGATGCACAGGCTGGTGACCTGCATGAAGTACAACACCAGCAGCAGGAAGTAGAACTTCCATGACGTCTGCTGTACCCACCTGCACAAAGAGAGGAATGTCTGGTTAACCACACCCCAGGACATTGTTCACTCGCCAGTTATTTAGACCTGTGCGACATGGATGATTATGGTGACTGTGACACAAGTTTAGTATGATACAAGAACCATAGACGACTGAGGGGGAAGACATCGGGGAGGAGAGAGGGTGAGTGAGTGAGAGATAGGGGATGGTCGAGTAAGAAATATGGGAACGGAGAGAGATAGATGGAGGGAGGAAGGGAAGGAGGGACAGAGCTTCTAGAATTTTTATAAATAGCCACTAGCCATGGGATCAGTGATTTTAAACATTTACTTGCCATGATTAAAAATTCACTAGCCCCAATTTAAATAAATACAATTTTACTAGTAGTAATAATCAGATATGTCACCTAAAGATGGAGATAGAGCTTAAAATCTCTTAGATTGGGGGTGGGAAGAGGGGGCAAGATATTCATATTTACAAAATAAGACTTAAATGCAGCATTTGAAAAGGTTTTTTCCACTAGCCATCGGGCTAGTTATAGTAGTAATTTACTAGCCCAACACTGAATATCACTAGCCATGGGAGTGGGGCTACCATAATCCAGAAGCCCTGAGGGAGGAAGACAGATGGAGGAGGAAAGAGACACAAAGAGAGATACAGGGTGAGAGGTAGAGAGAGAGAGATATAGAGAGCACAGAACCAAAAAAGTGTTTGCCATAAACATTGAAAAGCCTGAGGTCTGTTTATGACCCATTTAATATCTGCCAAGTACTTCACTACTAAACTACATCACTCCCTGTGTGTTTCTATACGCCCTTCATACAGACAGAACTGTATAATAACTTACCACTTGAAGCACAGTGGCAGAAAGACCAGTCTGACGGTCGTCTTCCTGGTGATGTAGATCCATGGTACTTGAGGCTTAGCCTTGGAGAAGGTTGACCCTAAAATACAAACAGCAGCGTTCAAAATAAGCACTTGACCATTTGTCATGACAAGTAAAAATCTACTAGAACAAGCAAAATGTACCTCAATAGCTGTCCTGCGGACAAGTAAAACTTTATAATGCTGTTTCATTTTGAGCTGTCAAAAACGCTGTCCTTGTACTTGAATAAAGCTAACATCTGATTTTTACAAGTGAAAATACTGGTGGGCAATATCTGTACAGAGGACTGGTGAACAATTCTGCTTACTTCTATCGCTGAGCAAGGAATGAGACAACGAATTGAAGAAGAAACAAGAGGTGAGAAATGAATAAAGACCCTAACATCCCATACAGAGAGGTGAATAATGCTTCAACGTAATATTTCCAGGCCTTGAACTTAACAGCAGCACAGATGTCACCTACCATAGCTGTGATATGTGATATGAATAGCTGTAAAAGTTAAAGTTTGTTTTGTTTAACGACACCACTAGAGCACATTAATTTATTAATCATTGGCTACTGGATGTCAAATATCTGGTAATTCTGTAATATTACATATTACTTATATATTAATAGTCTCAGAGAAGAAACATGCTACATTTTTCCATTAGTAGTAGTAAGGAATCTTTTATGTGTATCATCTTACAGACAGGATAGAATGAATGAATAAATGAATGAATGTTTAACGACACCCCAGCACTAAAAATACATCGGCTATTGGGTGTCAAACTATGGTTAATACAACCCAATGTGATGATCAATATCAATATAAAAATTCAACAGGTCAATAAAAACACAGTGTAAAGGACTGTGTAAAAATACAAATATCACAGATAGATATAATTAAAATTTAGAATAAAATTCAGTGTCACGTAAAAATTGTAAAATAATTTCTGGATGGAATCGAAATGATTCCATTACATTTCTTTGTCCAAATAAATCTTTTCGCATTTCTTTCAGAAACTGACACTCCACCAAAATGTGGTGCTTAGTCAGAAGACACTGACAATGCTCACACTGAGGCGGAGGATCCTTCTTCAAGATAAATGAATGAGTCACGTAAGTGTGACCGATGCGGGCACGACACAAGACGATTTCATCCTTCCTGCACTGTCTATAGGAGGACTGCCACTCTCCCAAGACTGGCTTGATAGCATGAAGCTTGTTCGCAACCTCACCGTCCCAATGACGTTGCCAAGCGGAAAAGATAAATTGGCTGATACAATATTTAAAATCAGTATAAGGTACACCAACCCTGGCATGAGGCAAATCCAAAGCTGAACCTGCCTTTTCATTACCCCTGATGCCAACATGGCTGGGCACCCAACAAAATACAATGCCTTTATTGGCAATAGATAAAAAGACATACTTTCGTATCACCATCCCAATTAAGGGATGTTCCAGCTTCATATTATGTAAAGCTTGGAGACACGAAAGTGAGTCAGTAAAAATAATAAACTTGGATGCATTAGAATCCTTTATTTCTTCTAAGGCTTTAATAACTGCACAAACTTCAGCACTAAAGATTGATGCCGAGTCAGGCAGTCTCATGGAAAGTATTGTGTCTGATGGAAAAACTGTAGCACAAGCCACAGAATTTCCATCCCGTGATACAGACAGGATAGTACCTAACACGGCCTTTGATGTACCAGTTATGGTGCATTGGCTCGAGTAATAGCCCACCGACTGGGATTGATCCCAAACCAATTGTACATAGGCGAACATTCTATTTTTACCACTGGACTACCTATACGTCTCACCCACAAATTGCTGTAGGTTAGAGGTTTAACCGGTAGTGGTGTTTTCTAGTGTTAAGAGGTTTAACCGGTAGTGGTGTTTTCTAGTGTTTTGCCAGTGGATACAAATTATTTTTTAATCAATTGAGAAGATAACCTGTACGTCTCACCCACAAATTGCTGTAGGTTAGAGGTTTAACCGGTAGTGGTGTTTTCTAGTGTTTTGCCAGTGGATACAAATTATTTTTAAGCAGTTGAGAAGATAACCTGTACGTCTCACCCACAAATTGCTGTAGGTTAGAGGTTTAACCGGTAGTGCTCTTTTCTAGTGTTACAGGTTTAACTTGTAGTGGTGTTTTCTAGTGTTAGAGGTTTAACCGGTAGTGGTGTTTTCTAGAGGTTTAACCGGTAGTGCTCTTTTCTAGTGTTAGAGGTTTAACCGGTAGTGGTGTTTTCTAGAGGTTTAACCGGTAGTGGTGTTTTCTAGTGTTAGAGGTTTAACCGGTAGTGCTCTTTTCTAGTGTTAGAGGTTTAACTTGTAGTGGTGTTTTCTAGAGGTTTAACCGGTAGTGGTGTTTTCTAGTGTTAGAGGTTTAACCGGTAGTGCTCTTTTCTAGTGTTAGAGGTTTAACCGGTAGTGGTGTTTTCTAGAGGTTTAACCGGTAGTGGTGTTTTCTAGTGTTAGAGGTTTAACCGGTAGTGCTCTTTTCTAGTGTTAGAGGTTTAACCGGTAGTGGTGTTTTCTAGAGGTTTAACCGGTAGTGGTGTTTTCTAGTGTTAGAGGTTTAACCGGTAGTGCTCTTTTCTAGTGTTAGAGGTTTAACCGGTAGTGGTGTTTTCTAGAGGTTTAACCGGTAGTGGTGTTTTCTAGTGTTAGAGGTTTAACCGGTAGTGCTCTTTTCTAGTGTTAGAGGTTTAACCGGTAGTGGTGTTTTCTAGAGGTTTAACCGGTAGTGGTGTTTTCTAGTGTTAGAGGTTTAACCGGTAGTGCTCTTTTCTAGTGTTAGAGGTTTAACCGGTAGTGGTGTTTTCTAGAGGTTTAACCGGTAGTGGTGTTTTCTAGTGTTAGAGGTTTAACCCGTAGTGGTGTTTTCTAGTGTTAGAGGTTTAACCGGTAGTGGTGTTTTCTAGAGGTTTAACCGGTAGTGGTGTTTTCTAGTGTTAGAGGTTTAACCCGTAGTGGTGTTTTCTAGTGTTAGAGGTTTAACCGGTAGTGGTGTTTTCTAGAGGTTTAACCGGTAGTGGTGTTTTCTAGTGTTAGAGGTTTAACCGGTAGTGGTGTTTTCTAGAGGTTTAACCGGTAGTGGTGTTTTCTAGTGTTAGAGGTTTAACCCGTAGTGGTGTTTTCTAGTGTTAGAGGTTTAACCGGTAGTGGTGTTTTCTAGTGTTTTGCCAGTGGATAAACATTATTTTTAATCAGTTGAGAAGATAACCTGTACGTCTCACCCACAAATTGCTGTAGTTTAGAGGTTTAACCGGTAGTGGTGTTTTCTAGTGTTTTGCCAGTGGATACAAATTATTTTTTAATCACTTGAGAAGATAACTTTTGTTCTTACGTTTCCAAATTTCATTTCTGACTTTGGTAAATCATGGTTTTACCATTTTTCTAAAGTTTCTGATCAAGGTAAACTCTGTCTTACCATAAAATATACTAGAAAACTAATCATGCAGCTGTGTTTATTTGTTGGAAGAGTTGTGGTTTTAAAACTGTTGCAGGAAGGCTAAATAATTACTGTACATACAGATGAGCATTTTATTTTTGGCAATAATATTTCAAAATTGCTGTGGGAAATATTCTTAAGTTTGATCCCCATTACTAGGACTAAAATATGGGGGGGGGGGGGGGGGGGGGGGGGGGGGTCAGAGTTTTTTCCAGTTTTTAAGGGGTTCAGTTACATACCTCTTATTAAATCGACGTCAATGAATTCTGTCTTGAGACGAACAATTTTCTTTGATGCGTGGTGAACATTGGTTTGACCCTAAAACACAAAGGAGATCAATGGATTAAAAACTAAATAAGAAACAACATTTTCAGTCCAAAGTAAAACAAGAATTGCACGGAATATTAAATGTCTTCAGTGGGTTTGAGACAAAATGCATTTCTTTCAACTCATTTTAATATTAAAACATATTTCAGTGGGTTTGAGGTGAAATGCATTTCAACTCATTTTAATATTAAAACATAATATTTCAGTGGGTCCGAGGTGAAATGTTTTGACATGTTTGTACATGTGTAAGTACCTACATGTAATTTTGGCATGTTTTGGGGGGCTATACATATTTTGGACATGTTTCTCGCACCCAGAATTCGATGCAAACTAAAAGACCTGGCCTAAGGCCAGCTGTAAGGTGAATTTTCAAGTCAGACAAGAACACTGCAACTTACATGTGCAGGGAAACCTCTCAAGACCAGACCCTCTGTAAACTGGAATTCCCTCAAAACCAGACCCTCTGTAAACCAGAATTCCCTCAAAACCGGACCCTTCGTAAACCAGAATTCCCTCAAATACTGGACGTTTTTAAAAACCAGTACAGAATGTAACTTCCCTAAACCAGATCCCTCTTAAAACCGGACAATTGTCTTGGTTCCAAGGGTGTCCAGTTCAGGGGGGCTTCACTGTAGATCCCTGCTAAACAACATGTATTTAGTTTTTCAACAGTATACATTTTTAAATAATCTATTTTAAACTTACTTTCCGTAGTTTCTTCTCAACTGACTGCTCCCAAAACTGTTTGTCATAAGCTCCAATCTAAAAAATATTACACCATCATGAACTAAATCATATTACACCAGTATACAGTAAATAATACTTTTAATACACATGTATTACATGACCATGTAGTAAATACTGTATTACCATATACACTGTGTATGTAGTTAATATAATTTACAAAACCATTAAATCAGAGGTGCTATTTTTAAGTACATTTACATGTTTAAAAAGTTTGTTTTGTTTAACGACACATTGCTTCCATTATATCCAGGTACCGCCATTCCCTTAGGAGATCCATCCCTCCTACACCGCCGGTAGAAGGAAGGAAAAGACGCACTCAACACATTTTATTTACGGTCATATGGCGTCGGACATATGGTTAAGGACCACACAGATACTGAGAGAGGAAACCTGCTGTCGCCACTTCATGGGCTACTCTTTTAGTTTAGTAGAAAGGGATCTTTTATATGCACTATCTCACAAGCAGGATAGTACATACCACGGTCTTTGTTACACCAGTTGTGGAGCACTGGCTGGAACCTCTTAAGACCGAGTCAGAATTACCCAATTTTAGACATCCAATAGCTGATGATTAATTAATCAATCTGCTCTAGTGGTACCGTTGAAAGAAACCTGCTACATTTCTCCATTAGCAGCAAGGGATATTTTTTTATGCATTTTCCTACAGAAAGGCTAGACATACCACAGACTTTGATATAGAAGTCTTGGTGATGAGAAAATAAAAAACAATGGGTTCCCCACTGTAGTTTGATCTTCAGGCAAGCACTCTACCGACCGAGCTAAATACCCCCCCCCCCCAATAGCCATTAAAAACAAATGCTGCATAGTACTACCAGCACTTCTAGAATTTTTTAATAAAAAAACCCTAGCCATGGGATTAGTGATTTTAAATGCTTACTAGCCACGATTAAAAATTCACTAGCCTTACTTGAAGTACATGTAAATACAATTTTACTAATTTAGGAATAATCGGATATATGTCATCTAAAGAGGGAGATGGAGCTTAAAAAGCCGTAGATTGGAGGCAGGATATTTATGTTTACAAAATAGACTTCAATACAGCATTTAACAACTTCTAGGGGTGCGATTTAGCTCAGTCGGTCGAGTGCTCACTTGAGGTGCTTGTGTCGCAGGATCGAACCATCTCAGTGGATCCATTCAGATGATTGGGTTTTTTCTCGTTCCAACCAGCACAACACAAGTGGACAAAGGCTGTGGTATGTGCTTTCCTGTCTGTAGGAAAGTGATATTAAAAAAAACCTTACTGCATTAGAAAAAATGTAGTGGGTTTCCTCTAATGAATATGAGTCAGAATTACCAAATGTTTGACATCCAATAGCCGATTCATGATTAATTAATATGCTCCAGTGGTGTCGTTAAACATGGGCATGGCGATAGTAGTCATGTACTAGCTCAACACTGAATATCACTAGAGATGGAATTAGATGAGAGACTACCATCGTCTAGAAGTCCTGGGTACGGCGATAGTAGTCATGTACTAGCTCAACACTGAATATCACTAGAGATGGAATTAGATGAGACTACCATCATCTAGAAGTCCTGGGCACGGTGATAGTAGTCATGTACTAGCTCAACACTGAATATCACTAGAGATGGAATTAGATGAGACTACCATCATCTAGAAGTCCTGGGCACGGCGATAGTAATCATGTACTAGCTCAACACTGAATATCACTGGAGATGGAATTAGATGAGACTACCATCATCTAGAAGTCCTGGGCACGGCGATAGTAATCATGTACTAGCTCAACACTGAATATCACTAGAGATGGAATTAGATGAGACTACCATCATCTAGAAGCCCTGGGCACGGCGATAGTAGTCATGTACTAGCTCAACACTGAATATCACTAGAGATGGAATTAGATAAGAGACTACCATCATCTAGAAGTCCTGGGCACGGTGATAGTAGTCATGTACTAGCTCAACACTGAATATCACTGGAGATGGAATTAGATGAGGCTACCATCATCTAGAAGTCCTGGGTACGGCGATAGTAGTCATGTACTAGCTCAACACTGAATATCACTAGAGATGGAATTAGATGAGACTACCATCATCTAGAAGTCCTGGGCACGGTGATAGTAGTCATGTACTAGCTCAACACTGAATATCACTAGAGATGGAATTAGATGAGACTACCATCATCTAGAAGTCCTGGGCACGGTGATAGTAGTCATGTACTAGCTCAACACTGAATATCACTAGAGATGGAATTAGATGAGACTACCATCATCTAGAAGTCCTGGGCACGGTGATAGTAGTCATGTACTAGCTCAACACTGAATATCACTAGAGATGGAATTAGATGAGACTACCATCATCTAGAAGTCCTGGGCACGGCGATAGTAATCATGTACTAGCTCAACACTGAATATCACTAGAGATGGAATTAGATGAGACTACCATCATCTAGAAGTCCTGGGCACGGCGATAGTAGTCATGTACTAGCTCAACATTGAATATCACTAGAGATGGAATTAGATGAGAGACTACCATCATCTAGAAGTCCTGGGCACGGCGATAGTAGTCATGTACTAGCTCAACACTGAATATCACTAAAGATGGAATTAGATGAGGCTACCATCATCTAGAAGTCCTGGGCACGGTGATAGTAGTCATGTACTAGCTCAACACTGAATATCACTAGAGATGGTATTAGATGAGAGACTACCATCATCTAGAAGTCCTGGGCATGGTGATAGTAGTCATGTACTAGCTCAACACTGAATATCACTGGAGATGGAATTAGATGAGGCTACCATCATCTAGAAGTCCTGGGCATGGTGATAGTAGTCATGTACTAGCTCAACACTGAATATCACTGGAGATGGAATTAGATGAGGCTACCATCATCTAGAAGTCCTGGGCACGGCGATAGTAGTCATGTACTAGCTCAACACTGAATATCACTAAAGATGGAATTAGATGAGAGACTACCATCATCTAGAAGCCCTGGGCACGGTGATAGTAGTCATGTACTAGCTCAACACTGAATATCACTAAAGATGGAATTAGATGAGAGACTACCATCATCTAGAAGTCCTGGGCACGGTGATAGTAGTCATGTACTAGCTCAACACTGAATATCACTAAAGATGGAATTAGATGAGAGACTACCATCATCTAGAAGCCCTGGGCACGGTGATAGTAGTCATGTACTAGCTCAACACTAAATATCACTAAAGATGGAATTAGATGAGAGACTACCATCATCTAGAAGTCCTGGGCACGGCGATAGTAATCATGTACTAGCTCAACACTGAATATCACTAAAGATGGAATTAGATGAGAGACTACCATCATCTAGAAGTCCTGGGCACGGCGATAGTAGTCATGTACTAGCTCAACACTGAATATCACTAAAGATGGAATTAGATGAGAGACTACCATCATCTAGAAGCCCTGGGCACGGTGATAGTAGTCATGTACTAGCTCAACACTGAATATCACTAAAGATGGAATTAGATGAGAGACTACCATCATCTAGAAGCCCTGGGCACGGTGATAGTAGTCATGTACTAGCTCAACACTGAATATCACTAAAGATGGAATTAGATGAGAGACTACCATCATCTAGAAGCCCTGACTACCATCATCTAGAAGCCCTGACTACCATCATCCAGAAGTCCTGACTACTAAACACAATGCATGTACTTACTTTTTTCTGATACCAGGCGACAGCATTGTGGACTTTGTCCATTCCTGGCCCACCGGCCAGTCCAGTAGTTATAGCAACCGCTCACGCTATACAGCTTGTTGTTGGGTGATTTCCTCCCTGGTAACAGCAGCACCAGCTACCTCAGTATACTTTTAAAATCAGGCGAATATTGTTTACGATCTCTTTCGTGCTGTCAACAAATTAAAATTCCACAACGAATGTATGCAGAACCGATAATACATGAAGTCATGAAGAGCAACACTGCTAAAATCTGAAATTTAAAATCTCTGCCTTAAATAAAGCTAAATGTACATTAAAACCCAAAAAACTAAATACAACCATGCACTTTATTTTTATTTTTCATGGCTAGCTTTGGGCGAGTAGAAAATTTTGCTAAATCACTTAAGATAAAAATACAAAAATTGACAGTTGTTAAAATTTGCAGCACATGAACTTAGCTATAGATGTAGTGTGTATGTTAGCTATAGATGTAGTGTGTATGTTAGCTATATATGTAGTGTATATGTTTGTTCGAATATATAACATACAGTGAAACTCCCCTAAAACGGACACCCTCAAGACCAAGTAAAAAGTCTGGTTTTTAGAGGTATCTGGTTTAGAGAGGTTCTCTTCTGCAATAAATTTAAAAAGAGACCAAGAAAAATGTCCGGTTTTGAGGGAATTCCTGTTTACACAGGGTCCATTTTTGAGGGAATTCCAGTTTGCAGAGGGTCCGGTTTTGAGGGAATTCCTGTTTACACAGGGTCCAGTTTTGAGGAAATTCCTGTTTACACAGGGTCCAGTTTTGAGGGAATTCCAGTTTACAGAGGGTCCGGTTTTGAGGGAATTCCGGTTTACACAGGGTCCAGTTTTGAGGGAATTCCAGTTTACACAGGGTCCAGTTTTGAGTGAATTCCAGTTTTGAGTGAATTCCTGTTTACACAGGGTCCAGTTTTGAGGGAATTCCAGTTTACAGAGGGTCCGGTTTTGAGGGAATTCCGGTTTACACAGGGTCCAGTTTTGAGGGAATTCCAGTTTACACAGGGTCCAGTTTTGAGTGAATTCCAGTTTTGAGTGAATTCCTGTTTACACAGGGTCCAGTTTTGAGGGAATTCTGGTTTACACAGGGTCCGGTTTTGAGAGGTTTCACTGTACTATTAAAAAACAAATTTAAACTACATTTGTAACCTCCTCATACATGTATTTAAAGCTACATTTATAACCTCCTCATACATGTATTTAAAACTACATTTGTAACCTCCTCATACATGTATTTAAAACTACATTTATAACCTCCTCATACATGTATTTAAAACTACATTTGTAACCTCATACATGTATTTAAAACTACATTTGTAACCTCATACATGTATTTAAAACTACATTTGTAACCTCCTCATACATGTATTTAAAAACATTTGTAACCTCCTCATACATGTATTTAAAAACATTTGTAACCTCCTCATACATGTATTTAAAAACTACATTTGTAACCTCCTCATACATGTATTTAAAACTACATTTGTAACCTCCTCATAAATGTATTTAAAACTACATTTGTAACCTCCTCATACATGTATTTAAAACTACATTTGTAACCTCCACATACATGTATTTAAAAACTACATTTGTAACCTCATACATGTATTTAAAACTACATTTGTAACCTCCTCATACATGTATTTAAAACTACATTTGTAACCTCCTCATACATGTATTTAAAACTACATTTGTAACCTCCTCATACATGTATTTAAAACTACATTTGTAACCTCCTACACGTATTTAAAAACAAGCATGATGAAGACCATAGTCTTAAAGGTCTAACTAATTGTACTTTTCTATCAACCAACACAATTTACAGCTTAATGTACGTACCATCACTGTCCCAAATCACTGAGTACTGTGCATGCAAAAGAAATTATTTACATTGTGCCATTAAGCTACGAAAGACTGAATATATTCCAATTAATTCAGATGAAAAATAACAAATCTGAAGTGAAACAAATTCATTGTGGTAAACAAGTGCTGTTCAGTCAACAGGAAGACATCTCAGGTTTCAAATTAGGTTATACTAGCTACAGTATCATGCTTCAGGGAAGAACAAAATTGTTTTGGCATGCATGGTTCTATATTTCAGCTTTTTACTGTCACTACACGAAAAACTAAATGTTTCTGAAACATTTACAGTAGTTTACTACGATCTTTCTGCCAGAAACTAATTTGAGCCCAGAATACATGATAATTTAACAAAACAGATCATCGGTGCCTCTTCTATATGGTTATAACTTATAGGTCAGTGGCGGATCCAGAAATCCATTTAGGGGAGGCCCCAGTGACATGAGTTGGAATGCCAAGGAAACTTTGGGGGAGGTTTGGAGGGGGATTGTAAAAAAAATTAAAATTAATATATGATAAAATTATAACTATCGCAAAATTTAGGGGGGTGCAGGCCCTCCCCCTAGATCTGCCTCTGTAGGTGAAACTGGTCACTGTATTTGACGTACTCCAAATGACAGATCTGAAGCAGCAGTTCTCTTCCGATATAGATATACTTTTTAACAGTTATAGAAATGTTCATTTTTAACATTTTACGTTAGGTAATTTTATTCTTTCCTACCTTCTGGCAGAAATCTTTGTAGATGAACAGTCTGATTTATATTTTTTTTTTAATCTGAACTTACACTACAGTCAGTTGTCCTCCCTTACCCATGCTCACTGGCAACATTTGATGTTAATACGGGCGAGACGTAGCCTAGAGGTAAAGCAGTCGCTTGATGCGCATTCGGTTTGGGATCGATCCCCGTCAGTGGGCTATTTCTCGCTTCAGCCAGTGCACCACGACTGGTACATCAAAGGCCGTGGTATGTGCTATCCTGTCTGGGATTGTTCACATAAAAGATCCCTTGCTGCTAACTGAAAAGCGTAGCCCATGAAGTGGCGACAGCGGGTTTCCCCCTCAATATCTGTGTGGTCCTTAACCATATGTCCGACTACATATAACCGTAAATAAAATGTGCTGAGTGCACCGTTAAATAAACCATTTCCTTCCTTCCTTCCTTCCTTGATGTTAATACAAATAGGCAACATGTTCAAACCAGTAAATGCATTTAGTTTGTACATTTATATCAAGTTTTTAATCATCTTAGTCTTAATTAACACAAATGATACTCAGATTTCACCTATAATCGTTCTGAATACAAGGCTCGAATTTGGCAGGCGGCAGGCGGCAATTGCCGTTCAAAGCACACAAAATGCTTTCCAAAAAACCGTTTAACAAGCAGGTTTTGCTTTCCATCTGGTTTCTAAAATTTGTTTCCGGTATATCCCAGAATTCGCATTTGTTGCACGTTTTCCGCATTTCAAATGAAGAACTTAAAATATTTAAAACAGTGCTATATTTGTATCGACATCATAGACGTGGCCACATTGGTGCACACACCAATAATGGCAGAATTATCTACCAACAACATTCTCGAAACTCATTCGGATCACATCGGCCGATTACGGTTTTTCAAATCCGAGTTCAGCGACAGCGAGTAATGCAAACGTCCTGAGCTATTTGGATTGGTTCTCGGACTGGTCATTCGGTTTAACATGTAGCGTAAAAACTAGTCTAGCCAATGTTAGGAAACAACTACTGGTTGAACGTACGCTTATTTATCGATGGAATCAGCCGAGAAGTTCCCGAGTGTCGCGACTTTCAAAAACGACTACAATTTTAGAGACTACCATCGACCAAGCTACTTTAGAACTTATTACAATCATGGCCGCGGTGTCCAAAAAAGCTACTGTCGAGAAATGGGCAAGTACATACGCAAATTGGTTAGAATTTGAATGCGACAAAAAATCTGTCACTGTCTCAGGGTAATAAACATATAAACCAGGTACATAATTTGTTTGGACTCTTTATTTTGTATAGATTTAATAAAATAAGTGTAAAATAACAGCAATACCTGTGCTCTAGAACTGCTTCTCAAATTCAAACATTTGCCTCCCAATTAAAATTTGAAAAGCAAAGATTGTCTCCCAATCAAAAAAATGAATTTCGAGCCTTTGAATATACAATTCACTATGTACAGTAGTCTCAGAAAAATACATCATACACTCAGAGTTCGACAAATCCGCTAGCCCAACGCCCAGGGCTAGTGCTTGCTAATGACAAAAAGTAAAGTTAAGTTTGTTTTATTTAACGACGCCACTAGAGCACATTGACTTTTTATCTTATCATCGGCTATTGGACGTCAAACATATGGTCATTCTGACACTGTTTTTTTAGAGGAAACCCACTGTTGCCATATAGGCTACTCTTTTACGACAGGCAGCAAGGGTCTTTTATTTGCACTTCCCACAGGCAGAATAGCACAAACCATGGCCTTTGTTGAAACAGTTATGGATCACTGTTTGGTGTAAGTGGTTTACACCTACCCATTGAGCCTTGCGGAGCACTCACTCAGGGTTTGGAGTTGGTATCTGGATTAAAAAACCCATGCCTCGACTGGGATCTGAACCCAGTACCTACCAGCCTGTAGACCGATGGCCTAACCACGATGCCACCGAGGCTGGTGGCTAATGACAAATGCAAAACACGTAGCCAGATGGGCCAGTGGCTTTAAAAAAACTAAATAAAATAAAAACCTGCTAGCTCACGATGTTTTTTCTCCACTGACATACATTTGATAAATGTTATTCATCCGACCCCCCTGGCTATGGGCCTGACATGGTACTTAATATTTTGCTTCAAACATTCAAATGAACGACTGCACATAATAAACCCTCATGAGTTTATAATAAAGAGACCATTCTGAGTTTGTAGCTGTATTATCAAGCTGTCGGCTAGTCTAATCTGTTGTAAATAAAACTTACATCTTTCTTACTTTAAATAATCTTGCTTCGAAGTTAAATAGCTGTATATGCAATACAGTTACATTTCTGACCATTCTCAGGTCGGTAGCAACCAAGAAGTCGGAGGGGGGTGGGAGGGGGGGACTATAGACCCACTTTTATAAACCCGCTTTTAAATATGGCTTTTGCACCCTCCCCCCCACCAACTAGACTGTGTCCCTCCACTACAGATTGTGCCCCCTCCCCTCCCCAAAATCCAGATATCATTCCTACGGGCCTGATTCTAATGTTTTATATACCATAGCTCAACTTTCATATGTATCATTTAATTTTATTCCAAATACCGAACAAAATTTTAAATAACTTGGTGACAAGAAATCCCGACAAGAATCCTGAATGAATCTGTATAATGTTTTATAAATATTTAAATTATGTTAAATACAATAAATATCTGCATACATACACACGCGCACACATTAATATTATTTCAGCCCATATCCGATATTTACTGCGTACGAATCCGAACCGATGGTTTGTCGGGGATTAACAACAAAATAATTTTTTATTTCGTGATAAGCAATAATTCACAATGTCTCCAATGAGTCTTGTTGGATGTTGACAGAATTTTCAGGTTCCCTACTGATAGAATAATTAATCATGGAGATATTCACATTCCTACTGTGTGGCCTCCCATTGTCTATGCCCCCCAACTTGTCCACATGTCTATTTTTGCGAGATCTCGCAGTTTGCGTCCTCGAGTTACACCGCAACGGGCACATGCACAGTGGAATGTGAAAGAGGTCTATTGATCAGAAATTTGGGCTAGTGCTTTATTTTGGTGGTTTAGTGGGATTTACAAAATCACTAGCCCTGTGGCTAGTAATTTTTTAAAAAGAATTGTCATACCCTGATACACTCTGTAAACAAATATGTAATTCAAAAAATAAACCTAACAATCGGAGGGGTGTGTGTGGAAATCGTAAAAATTTAATGATTTGGCCTCATTGATCTGGCATGAGATTGTGTCACATGCACCGATTGTTAATTCATCCTCCACCATTTTAACAATTCAAGCAGACTCGATATCGTGAATTTTAAGGAATTCATAAATAAAAATGACTTAGTAAAATTAATGTTTTATGGGTTTGTAATGATTTGTATTTACTCGTTTGAACTTTGTGAAGAAAAACCTAACAAAGGAATGAAAAAAAAGAAGAAGAAATGTTTTATTTAACAATGCACTCAACACATTTTATTTACGGTTATATGGCGTATTAAAAATCCCATACCTCAACTGGGATCCGAACCCATTACCTACCAGTCTGTAGACCGATGGCCTACCACGCTGCCACCGATTCATAATGCAAACAAATACAGGAATAGGTCGAGGCTGTCTGTAATTGTGCTATAAAATATCCTCTTAAAATTAACTTGAAAAAAAGAAGAAAAAAATGCCTCAGAAAAGGCTCAGAATGCATCTACGAAAAGAGTACCGTATTTTTCCCACTATTGGGGTATTGAATTAACATATGAACTGAGTATTGCATTAAACACTACAAACGATGTAGTGCTAGGCCAGAATTCGAACTCCAGACCATCGGGACTGTAGCCGACCACTGTATCCACTCGACCATGCAGTGGATCAACAAGTGAAACTGCATTTTAATACTTATAAATCTCATAGGGTGTATTTTGACGGAATGAACCGAACGTGTACGGAATGAAACGAAGATTTAGTCCCATGATGCCTCATTCTGTCTTCTGTGCTATATTTGTTCCAAAAGCACCATCAAAAGCACCCGTGTGGAAGAAATTTTATACAGAATAGTCAAAATGTCTAATTTTTCAAAGGCAAAACATAGCGATACTGGATTACGAAATATAAACTTCATGTTGGTTTTACAGAACAAATTGTTTTAAAATATATTGTATATAACTATCGCTAACCCTAACCTTAAACTAATTCCAAGAAATATTTCTTTAAAATAGAGGTAGGGAAAATACGGTACTTTTGCCAGATTTTTTTTTTTTTTTACATTTTCCAGGGGGAGAATGACCCGACCCCACTAAAAACGCCCTCCTTTGCCAGGGGCCACAACTTTCTGCACACATGCCTGCTTTACCCAACAATGGCAACATGCACAACATTGTCAGTGTAAAATATAACAACTACTATATAATATTAAACGTCAAAAAATTAATAATTTAATGCACTGGTGCAGTGGTGGAAAAAATATCCGCCCGGTCCCCCCTTCACCTGACCCTAACCCTAACCCTAACCTTAACTCCAACCCTAACCCCAACCCTAGCCCTAACCACAGCCATAACCCCAACCCTAATCCCAACCTTAACCCTAACCCTAACCCTCAACCCTAACTAAAAATAATAATGGAGGGGACCGGGCGGATATTATACCCATGGCATTGTGACGATTGTCAAAAACAGCTGATTTTCGTCGGGACAAAAAAACAACAACACATCAGTGTACCCTTTAAATAACACATTTAAGTCAAAATCGCGTAAAACAAAATAAAAATGTGAACATATAATCCTTTCAATACCTATTCTTCGCCAATTCTGCACTTGAAAATCTTCTGTTATTCACGCAAAAAATAAAAGCACCTGCACAATAACATTTTCTTACTTTATGACGTCACAACCTAATTCTTATTTTTTTTCACTTCCGTTTTGTTCGACATACAGCTAACTAAACAACCTATGTCAGTTAAAGTGGGGTTGTAGACTATTTGCGCGTTATAAACGTGGCAGTCCTCACACAGGGGGCGGCGTGTGCTACAACAGCTTATTCTGAATGTGCACTTTAAACCCTACCTATCACAGACGGAGTACCGGCTTCGGTGATGTCGTGGTTAAGCAATCGGACTTAAGGCTGGTAGGCATAGGGATCGCAGCCCGGTACTAGCCCCTACCCATAGCGAGTTTTAACGACTCAGTGGGTAGGTGAACTACACCGACTTCTCTCTCACTAACCACTAACCCACACCCTAGACAGACAACCTAGATAGCTGAGGTGTGTGTGCGTGTGTGTGTGTGTGTGTGTGTGTGTGCCCAGGACAGCGTGCTTGAACCTTAATTGGATAAAATCTGACATACGGCTTCTCTCTCAATAACAACTAACCCACTGTCCTAGACAGACAACCATGACAGCTGATGTGTGTGCCCAGGACAGCGTGTTTGAACCCTTAATTGGATAGAGGCACGTAAATAAGATTAAATAAAATGAGACAGGCGAAGTTGTACGATATATCGCGCCAAGACCGGCTCAGCTCTGGGGACAAAGCATAGGACAGAGATATACAGAGTTGCATCTCATGACTGTATCATAACTTCTTTTGGAATCAGTCTTGCAGATATGCGGTTTTGAACATGCTGATGAAAAGATTCGTGATCGTCATACATATTACGTCACAGTTTCTAATATATATTAGGCCACACACTTTTATAATTTTAGATTTTATAACGCACATGATTATCGTAATTTGTTGGATGGGGGGGGGGGAGGGGGGAATACCGTAAAACCTTTTGATGGTGTTCTTATATCCAATTAAGGTTCAAGCACGCTGTCCTGGGCACACACATCAGCTATCTGGGCTGTCTGTCAAGGACAGAGGCTTAGTTGTTACCTGTTAGTACTTAGTGATAGAGAAGTCGGTGTACCCATTGAATCGTTAAACTCTCTATGGGTGGGAGCCGGTACTGGGCTGTGAACCCAGTGCCTATCAGCCGTATGTCCGATTGCTTAAACACGACACCACCAAGGCCGATGCGAACTTTACTGATACTGTATATCCCATATAACCACAAGTATCAGTACCAAAACACGTAAGGAAGGAAATGTTTTATTTAACGACGCACTCGACACATGGCATCGGACATATGGTTAAGGACCACATAGTTATTGGGAAAGGAAACCCGCTGTCACAACTTCATGGGTTACTCGTTTTGATTAGCAGCACGAGATCACATACCACGGTATTTGATATACCATTCGTGGTGCACTGGCTGGGACGAGAAATATCCCAATGAGCCCACCAACGGGGATCGATCCCAGACCGACCGCGCATCAAGCGATCGCTGTAACACTGAGTTATGCCCCGCCCCTAAAACATTTAAAGAACACTACATAAATAAGAACAATGATCTAAAATCAATTGACGCACCGGTGGTGCCCCAGTGGAAAGCGAAATGTTTTAAGTTACGTTCACATAATGTTTTTGGGTTTTTTGCATTCAAGTAACATGCGCTCCGCAAGGCTCAATGGGTAGGTGTAAACCACTTGCACCGACTAGTGATCCATAACTGGTTCAACAAAGGCCATGGTTTGTGCTATCCTGCCTGTAAGAAGCGCAAATAAAAGATCCCTTGCTGCTAATCGGAAAGAGTAGCCCATGTAGTGGCGACAGCGGGTTTGCTCTCAAAATCTGTGTGGTCCTTAACCAT
The DNA here is from genome assembly GCF_016097555.1 of Gigantopelta aegis. Lineage (NCBI taxonomy): Eukaryota > Metazoa > Mollusca > Gastropoda > Neomphalida > Peltospiridae > Gigantopelta > Gigantopelta aegis. The sequence continues at coordinate 46,472,929 of NC_054705.1, read as the reverse complement.
ATGACTGACACCATATAACCGTAAATAAAATGTGTTGAGTGCGTCGTTAAATAAAACATTTCTTTTTTTTCAAGTAACATGCATTTCGAATAAATTAAAAAATATAATTAAAAAAATAAATACAAAATGAAATATAATCCAATGATGTTAATAACAGTTTCGTTTCATTTCAACTGATTTCTTATTTTCGTGCTTATATCCAATTTAGGTTCAAGCACGCTATCCTGGGTACACACATCAGCTCTCTGGGCTGTCTGTCCAGGACAGTGGGTTAATTGTTAGTTGTTAGTGGTTAGTGAGAGAGAAGAGGCTGTAGTGGTCTTACACCTATCCATTGAGTCGTTAAAGTTCCCTCTGGGTGAGAGCCGGTACCGGGCTGCGAACCCAGTACCTACCAGCCTTATGTCCGATGGCTTAACCACGACACCAGCGAGGCCGGTGATCTCAATAACAACTGATAATTTTTACAAGAAAAACAACCCTGCAAACCTTACGAATTAGGATAGCAAGAGTTATCGGTACCTAACAAATCTTATCGCATTGTCGAGTCCGTGATTATTGCGAGTCGCGGAGATACTCGTTGTGGCGGGAAAGAAAAAGGAAATACGCGACTTCAGCAATGGTGTGATAACAATAATAATATTATTGACGAATCTCAAGCTGGCTTCAGACGAGATTATTCTACTTTTGATCATATGTTTTTCATATCACCGGAGAAAAGTCTTGCTGAATAGGCTTGTAAAAAGTATGGAAGAGTGTGGTGGACAAGGTGTTTTTGTTTCAAATGATTTTAAATCATTATATGTTCTTATAGTTGCTTATGATGTATCATCTGTTTCGAACACTCCCTTACAGCTACAAAAGAAAACTAGTGTATTAGAAATGTTCTGTAATACTACAGGTATGGCCGTGAATTTAAGAAAAATCAAGGTCATTGTTTTTATAAATGGAGGTCCTCTAAAGAAGCATGGAAAATGTGTTTAATGGAAATAGTATTGAGGTTGTCTCATATTATAAATATTTAGGTATTATGTTTACACCAAAACTAATATGGACTAAAACCCAAACTTGTCTTGCAGCACAAGGTTAAAAAAGCCCCGATGGTTATATATAGATATAAAAAATAATTTCTTGTAAATATCTATTTAAGATATGTGATGCTATAGTAACCCCAATTTTATGTTATGGTCTAGAAGGATGGTGTACTTGTTACTGTAAAATTACTGAACATGTTCAGATTAAAATGTGTAATGGTTTTTAAAATTAGGGAAAAACACCAGTAGTGTTATGGCTTTAGGTGAATGTGATAGAGCTCCTTTACAGCCTATTTACACTACTAGAGCTGTTAAGTATGAAGTATCACAACAACTGAATGAAAACCGGCTTACCTGTCAATGTTATAAAATGTTACGGACACTCATATTACTCATATTAAAAATATTATTTTTTAGATCAGAATTTGGCTGTTTGGATAACACAGGATGTTGCAGATGTAAAATTGTGTATAGTTATGTTTAGACAACGATTGTTTGATAAGCTTCAACACAATTGGTGTAGTTCTGTTACTAATCTATCTGATACTTTTTATTATAAGCATTATAACTCATTGACCGGCCTCGGTGGCATCGTGGTTAGGTCATCGGTCTCCAGGCTGGTGGGTACTGGGTTCGGATCCCAGTCGAGGCATGGGATTTTTAATCCAGATACCGACTCCAAACCCTGAGTGAGTGCTCCGCAAGGCTCAATGGGTAGGTGTAAACCACTTGCACCGACCAGTGATCCATAACTGGTTCAACAAAGGCCATGGTTTGTGCTATCCTGCCTGTGGGAAGCGCAAATAAAAGATCCCTTGCTGCTAATCGGAAAGAGTAGCCCATGTAGTGGCGACAGCGGGTTTCCTCTCAAAATCTGTGTGGTCCTTAACCATATGTCTGACGCCATATAACCGTAAATAAAACGTGTTGAGTGCGTTGTTGATTAAAACATTTCTTTCTTTGCTACCACTGGTGAAACATGCTGAATGGGCATGTAATGCTATTCGATTCCAATCCAGCCTGAATAAAAATAATCAGAATAGTCGTCCGAGAATTGTTTTCTTAATCGGGAACCTTCTTTGATAGGGCGTTTGTAATACAGAGTTATTCCCCCTGCCAGAAATCCCGCCCACCAACCAAACGTGCCGACGGTAATGATCGTGTGATTACATTGGCTAAGCACGCTCATGTCCACTTCCGGCGAATTACCTCGCACGTATACAACATTTGAGTGGTTAACGTTGGCCGTTGTCCAGGTCATATTGTCAGAACAGACCAAAAACAGAACATCTGTAAAGTTTTTATTAAAATACATCATAGCCTCTTCTATGTACTCTTTGGGAGCGACTAAGTAACTGGAATTAGCTTTTTTCTTCTTTATAATATCACCCCGCCTAACGTGAACTCCAACGAATGTGAAATTTCCATCAAGAGGTTTAACGTTGATTCCAGAATGCTTCTTTAAGAAATCAGTTTTGATTTTCATAATTATTTTTCTCGCTTTATCGAACACTTCTCGCTTGAATGTGAACTGTTTCTTGATCTGTGGCACAACGGACTCGAAATATTTCCAAGACTGAAGAAAACGTCCAACTCTGTAATTTTCACTTGATTTAAGATTTAAAAGATCCTTGTCAAACGAGCAACACTTCTTGGAATGTTTCGGCTTAGCTTCACCGCAGACACACTTGTCCACCATCATGGCATCGAGGGTGAAGACCTTATTAAGACGTGTTGAACGATCCACCAGCACAGTCCGATTAAGATGGGCGGCTATTCCATAAGCTGAGGCAAAGGAGAACATCTGATTTCCAAACCTTCCTGACCTTTCTTCACAAATAAATCTGGGCAAAAGTAGATGTTTACACTTTGGTGCCTTAGTAACGTCTGCGATTCGTGTTGTTGGTGCCTTAGTAACTTCTACTTTTCGGGTTGTTGCTTGCATAGTAACGTCTGCTATTCGTCTTGTTAGCTCCTTGGTAACGTTTACTGTCGGTGATTTCGGTGGCTTGCGAGCTTTTGCCGTTCGTGAGGTTTGTGGCTTAGTAATCCGGGTACTTTGTTCTTCGTTTCGTGTCGGCATCCCCACACAGCACTGAGGTTCAGAATTCGTGTAAATGAGAATCAGAATAATTCCTACCAAAAGAATCCCGCCAAGTCCAGCTGTAAAATAGAAAACAAAGAAATTATGTGTGTGTTTGTATGTGTGTGTGTGTGAGAGAGAGAGAGAGAGAGAGAGAGAGAGAGAGAGAGAGAGAGAGAGAGAGAGAGAGAGAGAGAGAGAGAGAGAGAGAGAGAGAGAGAGAGAGAGAGAGAGAGAGAGAGAGAGAGAGAGAGAGAGAGAGAGGCAGAGGCAGAGCAGAGGCAGAGGTAGAGTGAAATAGAAAGAAATAAGACTAAAGCAATATGGTGAAGAGAATGTATTCTTAGTAGCATCAATATGTAAAAAACAATATATGCCCGTATTAGCAGGGTACAGTGGAGCCTCTTGTGCCTTCTTCTGTGGTCCACAATAGTAACCTTTTAGAAATATATATTAGTGATTTGTCTACAGACTGTTTTTTAATTGTCGAAGATCACAAACATACCAACGTCAGCAATGGGAGCTCTGAATCACTGCACACACATACACACATGGACGTCCTCGTAGAAGTAGAGGTTTCGTCACGAGTGGTTTTTTATATGGAAAATATCAACCGAGTCTATGCTAGTCTGTATTGGTCGAGGCTATGAACATACATACATACATTACATACATACATACATACACACATACATACATACATTACACACATTACACACACACATTACACACATACATTAGATACATTCATACATACGTCACATACATACATACATACATACATACATACATACATTGCATGCATACATGCATTACATACATTACTTACATTACATACATTACATAATACATACATACATACATACATTAATACGTTAATATTTATGTATGTAACAGTCAACCTCGACGTACATACAATATATAGATATATAGATATTCATACATCAATACATACTAGCCAGTGCCAGGTCTGCCCACTGTTTCATGCACGTAAGCGGGATCGACCGCGTAGATTGTAGGCCCCATGCATATGGTTGAGTTAAAGAGCTTCCTTTTTATGGAAGCTTCGATAGCTCAGAGCGTATCGTGGTTAGTCTTGCAATTTGCGGGCGAATCGGTGCCACAGGTTCGAGTCCCAGCAACGGCATGGGACAATTTTTGAGGCCAGAAAGGATTTAATTATCCCCTGCGCCAGTGCGTTAATATCTATGTATGTAATAGTCAACCTCGACATACATACAATATATAGATATTCATACATCAATACATACATACATACATACATACATACACATACATACATACATACATACATGCATGCATGTATACATACGTGTACCGGCCTCGGTGGCGTCGTGGTTAGGCCATCGATCTACAGGCTGGTAGGTACTGGGTTCGGATCCCAGTCGAGGCATGAGAATTTTAATCCAGATACCGACTCCAAACCCTGAATGAGTGCTCCACAAGGTTCAATGGGTAGGTGTAAACCACTTGCACCAACCAGTGATCCATAACTGGTTCAACAAAGGCCATGGTTTATGCTATCCTGCCTGTGGGAAGCGCAAATAAAAGATCCCTTGCTGCTAATCGGAAAGAGTAGCCCATGTAATGGTGACAGCGGGTTTCCTCTCAAAACCATATGTCTGACGCCATATAACCGTAAATAAAATGTGTTGAGTGCGTCGTTAAATAAAACATTTCTTTCTTTTCTTTTTGTATACATACGTACGTACGTACGTACGTACGTACGTACGTACGTACGTACATACATACGTACATACGTACATACGTACATACGTACATACATACATACGTACATACGTACATACATACATACGTACACACATAAACAATGTTTCATGTTGGAAAGGAAGATAAGAAACTATATCACCAACTTGTAACTTCATTTACACAAGACAAGAAAAACAACACTGTGTTAGTATTATCGCGACCCGCTTTCGGCCGTCGACGTCATTTAGTTTGTTTCATGACAATGTATACACTGACTTTCATTGAAAACGCATTAGTCACATCTGTACGCTAGTTGTAAAAAGAATACTATATATATTTCACTGATTTTGTATAATTGAATGTATTCTGGTAGACAATAAATGAACCAAACATTGTATACTAGGGTTAGGGTTATTTGTAGCAACCACACAGATACAATAGCTCAGTAACAACAGAAAATTGGGGTCAGGTGCGTTTTCAATGGAGGTTAGTATAATCAGAAAGTTAAAAAATAATGCAAACGTTTAGCGTCACTCTCTTACCAGTCTTACGGCTCTTTTGAAATAATGGAATAGCTTATATATTTTGCTGTAGAATGCATCCAACAGCATGTGTAAATAAAACAGTATATATATCCTTTCCTACCTTTTATCCACTGATGTGGCATTATGTAATCAGCACAGTTTCTTACCTTTTATCCACTGATGTGGCATTATGAAATCAGCGCAGTTTCTTACCTTTTATCCACTGATGTGGCATTATGAAATCAGCACAGTTTCTTACCTTTTATCCACTGATGTGGCATTATGAAATCAGCGCAGTTTCTTACCTTTTATCCACTGATGTGGCATTATGAAATCAGCACAGTTTCTTACCTTTTATCCACTGATGTGGCATTATGAAATCAGCACAGTTTCTTACCTTTTATCCACTGATGTGGCATTATGAAATCAGCACAGTTTCTTACCTTTTATCCACTGATTTGGCATTATGAAATCAGCACAGTTTGCTACAAATCCGATGGGGGCTGGGGTGTGGAAGAAGGAATTAAATTTAATAATCAGTAAAATATCGTGTCTGATCTTGGTTACGACTCGACAGATCCATAACGTTGGTTTATTGTTCCAGGGCAGTACCCAGGGGAGGGGTTGCTAAGGGGGCAGGTGCACACACAGAAAATTTAAATTAAAATTTAAAAACAATATTTTTTTGTTTTTTTGTTTTTTTTGTTTAGGGAGATGGGGTCTGCTTGGCGATGACCCTCTATTACTGTACCTTGGTGGGTTTTGTTGTTAAGTTTCTTTGTACTGTCACCCCACCCACCTATTTCAGACTAGATGTCTGCCTGGGTTCATGCTGTTGTCCCCGCAACAAGACCTAACAGGAAAGTCGCCTTACAGCACACCATTGAAAACGAGCACGCTTAACTGTGGACATAAGCACGTAAATATTCTTAATGTTTCAACATACACAATGGCGTAACAGCGTTTCGTTTCGGGCAAGCCCAGTGGTATGGTGATTCGTGTTATTTACACCAATAAGAGTTGACCTGGACTTGAGCAGGATGTACAAAGAATGAAAGAAAGAAATGTTTTCTAAAACGACACACTCAACACATTTTATTTTCGGTTATATGGCGTCAGACATATGGTTAAGGACCAGGACCAGATATTGAGAGAGGAAACCCGCTGTCGCCACTTCATGGGCTACTCTTTTCGATTAGCAGCAAGGGATCTTTTATATGCACCATCCCACAGACAGAGTAGTACATACCACGGCCTTTGATATACCAGTCGTGGAGCACTGGCCGGAACGAAAAATAGACCAATGGGCCCCACCGACGGGGATCGATCCCAGACCGATCGCGCATCGAGCGAGCGCTGAACCAGTGGGCTAAGTCCCGCTCTAGAAAGAATGAAGCAGAAGAAACGAAACGATGACGTAATTATTGTAGTGAACATTGAGTGAACATTGAGTGAACATTCAGTGAACATTGAGTTGAAAGCTAAATACACTTGCACACTGGATGATCTTCATACAAAGGATTTTGTTTTGTTTAACGACACCTCTAGAGTGCATTGATTTATTGATCGTTGGCTGTTGGATGACAAACAGTAATTTTGACGTATAGTTTTAATTTTAAACAAATGCATATTTCTTTGGCTGAATTCGATTTTACTATCAGACTAAATGTATTGCAAATGTCTTTTCATGGTATTTCCCCCTCCCCTCCCCCTCCCTCTCCCCCTCTTACTATGTGAACAATCCCTGTTTTAAATCAGTGGGCGTGCCCATAGTAAGCGTGTTTGAACCCTCGGGATATAAGCATGTTAATACCACCCAACCAAATAAACAGTCTTAGAGAGGAAAACATACCGTGGCCTTTTATATACCAGTCGTGGTGCACTGTTTAGAACGATAAATAGTCCAATGGGTCCACCAACGAGGACCGATCCCAGACCGACCGTGCATCAGGCGAGCGCTTTACCTTTAGGCTAGTTTCCTCGTTGTTCTTTCTACAATGACATGCGCGTGTGGTTTGACACCACAACAGTGGTAAAGCGTTCG